>NC_045558.1:23256603-23584936 GCF_009769535.1 Thamnophis elegans
AAACTGGTGGATGCACCGCTGCTGATGTTTGAAGATGCTATGTAAAAACAATCTAGAACAGGAATGTCAAACTTGCGCTGTCACATTGTTGTCACGTGATGTATCATGACATTTTCCCCTTTGCTAAAACGGGGGTGAGGGTGGGGCTGGCCAGCGCGTGACATATCTGGCCTGTAGGCTGCAAGCTCGACACCCCTGATCTAGAAGAGCCAGACTTTCAATTTGCTCATGGGCCAGTTTACTTGCTTAGTAGAATAAAACTCTTTAAAAGTCATTAATTAATTCCTCATTAAATAAAGCATCTAGAAACAATAAGACCGTCACGATATAGGCCAAACAAAAGATTAAACAATTTTTGAGTTCTGTTAAAATTAGGTTTCTGCGGAGCATCCTGAGAACTGCTGTTTCATTGTTGTGCTTTCTAAATTAAAAAAAGAGCTGTATCCTTTGAAAACATCAATTAATCATGGCATATTGTCCATTATATTGGGTCTTTTCTTAGGAACTAGTACAAGGAAAAGAGATTTCCTGCTGTAAGAATTATGAGTATATACGTTCCATGTTTGTATATATATATTTATTTATATATTTATTTATCAGCACAAATAAAATACACACACACACACACACACACACACACACACACACATATATATCCGGAATTTGAGGTAAATTCTTCCCAACATGTTAAAAATAGAAGAAGGTGTGTTCACACTTTTATCAATATTTCTAAGGCTCTTGAGAACAATAAATATATTGCGGAGTTTTCCACAGGAGCAGATAGGAGGTGGGGCATATTGCTGTCAGAAATATGAGTCACCATCTGTCTGGAGAATATCCTATGATCCCTCTGTAAAATAAACCTAGAATTATTTAAACAATGCCATAGTTGGCAAAGAACCTTCTCATAAAAAGTGATTTTTTGAAAAATGGGGCATTTGCACTAAATAGTGCAGATAATTTCAATTCATAATCTCCAGGATTTATTTTTTGGGGCTGAAACACAGCATGTATGTAGTTTCCTCTTTTGGTTTGTTTTCTACTGCATTACAAGTAGTCCTCAATTTACAATCATTCATTTAGCAACGATTCAAAGTTATAGTGGCACTTTAAAAAGTGACTTATGACTGGTCTTCACATTAATGACCGTCATAGCATCCCCATGGTGATGTGATCAGAATTCAGGTTCTTGGCCACTGGCATTTATTTAAAATGTTTGCAGCATTCCCCAAATCATATTATCACCATTTGCAATTTTCCTAGCAGGCTTCTGGCGGGCACAGCCAATGGGAAAAACCAGATTTGCATAATGATTTAACAACTGTAGTGATTCACTAACAACTGTGGCAAAAAAAGGTTATAAAATCGACTCACTTAACATTGCTTTGCTTAGCAGTGGAAATTCTGGTCCAAAATGGAATCATAAATCAAGGATTACCTGTATGTAGGTTTTAAAGGCTACTGATCTTTAAAAAGATGGCAGGGATTACATCTCTGGAAGAAATTAAAATAACTTTTATCATTTTTGAATATAGGGACCAAGATTTGGAATGAATTGTATTGGCAACTAGCAATCTTATCTAAAGTTAAAATGCCCCCCCCCCATAAATACAGAAGGCTTTTTCTCAATAAAATATAATGTATTTTCATTCTGTCACACTCAAAGCAGTGGACAACAGCTTTTTAACTTTGTCGAGTTCCAGCCAAAGTGTATCAGATTTTAATTTTCAAAGGCCCTAGTCAACATGGTTAAGCAGCTTGAGGGATTATGGGAGTCAAAGTACATCTGGAGGGAAAAGTTTGGGGGGGGGAACCTGGCATGCAAAATAAAATTAAATAAAGCAACAACAAATTTAAAACAGGTATAAAATGCCGTGCTTATTTTTCTATAAGTACAAACAATCTACATTTTTTGTGCAAACTTTACGTAGGTTCTGTTTGCAACAGTTTCTGATCAGGGAATTAAAGGGCAAAATTTGGAGGTGTACAAAAATGAAAATATGTCCACAGGCCAGTCTATATATTATCTTAAGAAGTGAAAATTGGGTCAGTTTATGTTAAAATGAGAACTGATTGAATTTTGCGTTCCAACTCTGTGGGTGCCTTCAGGATAGCAGTAACACTGAATGAAACAAGATGATTAAAAGGCAGATTCTTCAAATACCCTGAAACCACTGATATTTTTAAAACTTCTCTTATGCTTTTTCTATGAACTCTAATTAGCTGTCTTGCTTGGGTTTGTTTCTGGAAAAATGAAAGAAGGAAGGAAGAAAAGAAAGAAAGAAAGAAAGAGGGGAAAAAAGAAGAGAGAAAGAGAGAGAAGCAGGTGCCAAGCCTTGAGCTGATAGCCAAAGGACATTACTCTTTCAGTAAAAAAGCCCATCACAATTTAATGAGGTAAAGAGTTAGAAATTTATAACTGTTGGTTTGTGTCATGATAAGGTAGCTTTTATTCTGCCAGAACACTTTAAAAAGAGACCATTTTCTCTTCAGCTACCCCAAACCACAGATGTGTGCTGCTTTTTACAATGTTGTCATCAGGAATCTTGGTTACAAGAGCCTCTTTCTTTTCTTGAGATCACCCACACGTAGACTGATGGATTCAAGATCCCTCTGGTCTCCAGGAAAGAAAAAAAAAAGATAATAGCTGCCCCACCCAATTCAGTGGAGATGATCTAATACTGGAAGAATTGGCAACTTAAATGTTGCTATAGAAACCCTGACCAAGTGGTTACAGAATCTTAATTTGCAGATAAAAGAGGAAAGCTAGACTGGCCTGTAAGGACCAGTTGAGCAACACTAGTGACATTTTGGAAGGATCCTAATTGTTCAGCTGTGGATTTTGGAACATTATGCAGAATTTTTCTCTAGTGAAAAGATCATACATGGAAAAGCAAGCCTAAGCTAAGCCAAGAAAGGAAAATCTTGCATGTGCAATTATATATGAAGAATTATTTCATGGGAACAAACAACCCACACTATCAATGCTCCTGTTCTTCCCCTTTGACATTGATATGATTGATGTAGGGTGGAAGTAGGCTACTTAGAGAAGGGTCCCCCAACCCGGGCCGCATTCCATTTCTGGGCTGTTGCATGTTCGGAACTAGGCTAGTCCTACTCCCATTGGGCCGCCAGGCTGTAAATTCCTCCCTGTTACAACCGGTACGCTACTTACGGGGCTGTGTGTCCTGTTCATGCATACGTGCTGCACATGCATGCACTCTCCACCGCTCCTGCGACATCCAGCTGCTTGTTGGAGCTCGTGCAAGTATTGTGCACTTGTGTGCAATTGCCCGTTTGTTATAGAACATGGGCGAGCAGGTGAGCCAAACAAGCCAACGTATTGGTATGCTGTCAGCTGCTCCCGGCTACAACAGGTACGAATGTACTGGGCCAAGCCAGCCGGAATCCACCACTGGACCACTGATTTAGACAGCGTCCTTGACTTACAACCATTCCTTTAGCAACTTTTTGAAGTTACAGTGCATTTTACTATGCACAGTATCTCCTGGGTCCTATGATCAGAATTTTGGCACTTGGCAACTGGTATGTATTTATGACAATTACAGTGTGTTGGGGGGTGGGGGGGTTACATGATTGTCATTTGCAATCTTCCCAGGTGGCTTTCAATGAGGAAAGGTGGATTTGCTTAACAGCTCTGTAATTCACTTAACAACTGCAATAATTCATTTAACAATCATGGGAAAAGTTGTAAAGTCAGGTGTGATTCAATAGCCACATTGCACAACAAAGGAAATTCTGGCACCAATTATGTCATAAGTCAATGTCATTTGGGAAAAGTGTATTTTTGAGGTTTGGTGGCTAATAATACCACTTTTTTTAGCAGTACCATAAAATTATATATCAATGGAAAGTTAATTTTATCAAGAATGTAATACAATAAAGTTTGTTCAATTATGTGTATTCTATGAAAAGTGATAGCCAAATAGCCAGAAAAAGAAAGCACAGCTTGCTTAGCTAGATATCAGGTAGCTTTCCTTCATCTGATTGTAGCCAATGAGCATGAGTGTTTAGAGAGCCAATCAGGTGTCATCTTGTTTTGGCAATGATCCAATCATATCACAGTAAGATTCAGTTATTGATGTCATGAATTGAAGATGAGAGGAGAACATTTGTCAGTGTGTTATGTGATCGCTGTCAAGTTGGTTGGGTTTTTTTTGTGTTCTTTCATTTAGTGAGCTTGTAAAATGTAATAAAATTAGTGACTCAGTCACTACAAAACCACACTGCTAAAGGCAGGAAAAGGTGTATAACAGCCAGTAATGATAGAAGAATTAAGAGACTGTGCCTACGTGACAGAAGAAAATCATCTGGCTGTATACAAGATGAAATGGCGCAATGCAATGTGAAGTTGACTGCTCGGCACAGACTGTAGGAATTTGGCCTAAAATCTAGAATTCCACGAAAAAGCCACTTTTATCTCTCAAACAAAGGTTGAAAAGACGCTTCACCGAAAAATGTGCGCTCGACAAAAGCGCGCCAACGAAACAGCGGGCCGAAAAACTGCAAGTTCAAAAGAACGCCGACGAATGAACGCAGAAGCACGCCGACAACAGTGCGCCGACAAAAGCGCGCTCTAAACCTAACCCTAAACCTAACCCTGAACCTAACCTTAATCCTAAATCTAACCCTAACCCTTACCCTAACCCTTACCTTAACCCTAATCACGCTTCTGTTGGTACTCTTTTGTCAGCGCGCCTTTGTGGGCGCGCTGTCGATGTCGCGGTTTTATCGGCGCGCTGTTGTCGGGCGCACATTTGTCAGGTCACGGAAAAGACTAAACTGGCCTAAAACCCATGTTACCTGGACAGAGGAACAATGGGGCAATGTTATTTGGAGTGATGAGACCAAGATTTCCCTATTTGGTATAATGATGGCTTAAAATATGTAAGGAGAAGTATCTGAGAAGATTTGCATCCTGATTGCATTATATGTACTGTGAAATCAGTGGTGGTTTCTGGATCCTGGTGCAACCAACACTGCAACGGGGCCCGGCGTCCACCACATGAACGTGCACACCTGCGCAGCACGCACATGCATCCTTACCTCCTGTGACACTCCAGCTGCTCTGTGGAGCATTGCGCAGGTGCAGTATGATCCATGCGCGGAAGCGCCAAAGAGCTCAAATACAGGTAAGGAAGGGCCCTCCGGAGCACTGTACCAGAACGGTACCTGGTGCTCCCGGTAGGCACCGATACGCCCGTATTGGGGCGTACTGCCTGCAACCCACCACTGTGTGAAACACCCAGTCAGTGTTATGATCTGGGTTTGTATGACATCAAACAGTGTGGGCAGAATTTGTGTGATTAATGGGACTATAAATGGCCAAAAATACATTAAATGAAATACTTGAGCCCAAACTGAAGCGTTCCGCACATGATCTTTTCCAAGACAATGAAGCATTTATATTTCCACAGGATTCAGCTCCATGTCATGCTGTTTGCAAAAAGTGGTTTCAAGATAATCATATTCCACTGCTGGGAATATCTCAGAACTTAACCCAATTGAAAATCTATGGAGTTGATTAAAGAAACTTGTTAGTCAGAAGCAACTCAGCAATAAAACCCAGTTAATAGAAGCAATCATTTAATCTTGGTTTCACATTATAACAGCTGCAGAACTAAAAGACTTGGTTCACTCCATGGGAAGACTTTATATGGCTGTAATTTATGCTAAAGGTTATGCAAATAAGTATTAACTGATATGGTGATAAATTTTGTATATCTTGTTTCACTTTTCTTCTTTATAAATGCTATTCCAATAGTGAATTCTTCATAAAAGTTATTGCATTACATTCTTGATTAAATTATCTTTCCATTGATATATAATTTTATGGTACAATTCAAAAAAAGTGTACTATTCAAAAAAAAAAAACCCTCAACAGTACACTTTTCCCAAAAGATTTCCACAATTTTGGCCATGTGTGTTTCTTTATAGCTGGATAATTTACTAGATTCAAGGAGAAATGTTGAAAGATGTATTGTTATGATTGTCATATAAGCCATGCAGCTTTTTTGGATTTCAATTTCAAACGCTGCTTTGAGATGCACTGTGGAGCTTCCATCTCTTAATTCTTTGTATTCCTGTAAAAAAGATATAAATCTGAAAAATAAATAAAACTCTCAGCATTGTTAGCCAACAGTGGCAGGAGGCTAGGCATTCTTATCTCACACAATTGAAGGGCACTGTGAATTGTGGGTTGCTACCTGACAACATTTCTAAAGTATTTTCAAAAGATAGGAAATCAGATTTTTTTTTTTAATGGCACGATAGTACATCCAAAGTCTTGCCAGTTTGATGCAGTGTTTGGTTTGATGGAGGTTAACGTTCAATGGGCCCCCAGATTGCCTGTTCTTGTGTCTTGATCGTTTACAGATTACGCTAGCCCAAGCTGCTCAAAGAAAATCTAAGGCTTTGAACTCTCTCCTCTGTTCCTTTGCCCAAGTTCTACTTGTCATCAAGGTCGGACTTAATCACTTTGCAGTTATGTTCTCTGCTGCTTCTCTGAAGTTTTCTGTACAGATTAAGAGATACTTTTCGATTGTAACGTCTTTTGATTTGTAGTGGAGAGCTATGATGTGTCCCGGATCCAAAGATTGTTAAGTGTCTTGAAAATTGCCCAGTAAAGCAAGCAACGTCTAATGAGCATTGGGAGGATAATGGGGCTGAAGTAGAGATAACATTAGTGATACAAACTGCTCGCTCAACCTCATTTTGAAAGGAAAACATGTGTATGAGCTGTCCAGCAATTTGGAAATAGAGTTCTATGTTTATTTTACTCCTTGAAACATAATGGAATAACAACTCTCTTGTTCTTTAGTAAGCATTGAAGAGGGTTTTTTTCGAGAAGGGAAGGGGAATAGAAGGCAAAGAGAAATGAGAAAATCAACAAGGCTGGAGTGATTTAAGATTGCTCTCTAAATCACTTTGATAGGGTGCAAAATATGTAATTAATTTAAGCAAGTTATATTTTCCTGTGGACCAAGAAGGGGGTATCAGCATCTGCAAGATGATAACGTGCTCTCCAGTGGTGGATTGCTCTTATTGTCACTACTGATACACTGATCACGCGAACGCATCTGACTTGTGCTGTGCGTGCACAATCCATCGCCCCTGCGACAACCAGTTGATTGTTGGGGCTTGCACAGGCATTGCACGCTGTGTGCGCATGCACACTTTGCTGTTTGCCATTAAAAACAGCTATAGAGGGTGGCGGGTGGGCCAAACGAGCCACCTATTGGTACGCTCTCAGCTGCTCCGGGCCACTACTGGTACAGCCATACCAGGCCATACCCCCAGCAACGCACCTCTGGCACTCTCCCAATCAAAGCCTTTCCCCTTCCCCTACTTTTCAATTCATTTATAATTCTTCCTACATTTTCACAGGTTTAAATCTACTGGAGAATGAATATCAGGTGCAAAAATTATCCTCCTGATCTTAAACATTTTCCATAGAAATGGCTCCCTTGTGTCTGTCAGTAAAAGATTTGATGAGTTCTAGATTACATCCAAAGGGACGCGGTGGCTCAGTGACTAAGACGCTGAGCTTGTCAATCAGATAGATCAGCAGTTCAGTGGTTCGAATCCGTAGTTCAGTGTAACGGAGTGAGCTCCCGTTACTTGTCCTAGCTTCTGCCAACCTAGCAGTTTGAAAGCATGTAAAAATGTAAAAATGCAAGTAGAAAAATAGGAACCACCTTTGGTGGGAAGGTAGCAGCGTTCCGTGCGCCTTCAGTGTTTAGTCATGTTGGCCACATGACCATGGAGACATCTTCGGACAGTGCAGCTTTGAAACAGAGGTGAGCACCACCCCCTAGAGTCGGGAACAACTAGTACATATGTGCAAGGGAAACCTTTACCTTTACCTTTAGATTACTTCCAATATATTAAAGTAGTTGAAAGCTAAATATGACAAAACATAAAAATACACATTTTTTCAAAGTCATGAAAAAAAGAATAATTGATAAAGCAGTCCGTGCAAAGTAGCAAATCACAAGATACGTTTCTACGATCCCAGTTCTTTTTTGTTCCTACTAATGTTGAAAGTAAAACTTATATAATGATTGTTTTTGCAGAATGACCAATCTATGGAAGATACTCGGATCATAGGAGGAGATGACTTTTCAAAACTGGCTGGAAAGGTCTGTAAACATCATAAAGGATTGAGTTTTAAAAACTGCTTGTTTAATAATGAAAATAAACTTAGAATGTAGGAATGTATACATGATTATTTATAAATAGAGGTAATCTTTGTTCAGTGACTACTCAAGTCAGTGACTATACAATGAGGACACTTATAGACATTCCTTGTACTTGTGGATATTGTGGTATCCCTGCAATCACATCATCACAATTCAGGCACTTGGCAACCAGCATGCATTCATGGCATTTTCAGCATCTCACAATCACATGATCATGATTTCTGGTCTTCACTACCAGCTTCTATAAGCAAAGTCAATGAGGACACTGGCCGAAAATCACCAATTTAACAATTGCAAGTTTGTTTGTTTTTTGCGACCACCACTGGAACTATCATACATCCATGCAGTCACATAACATTGTACTTTACATCTGCATCACTGAGTGGAAGAATTGCTGGTCTCCTATTTCTGTCATTAAGCAAGGAACATCTGTAATAAATTGCCGTATTTTTCAGAGTATAAGACGCACTCCCCCGTCCCTACCCAAAAGAGGCTTAAAATCTGGAAAAATGTTCAAACACTTGTCTTTCGTGCTTTGCCTGCTCTAGTTACTGGAGCTCCCTACAATGATCAGCTATGCTTTAGAAGCTGTTTTTCTGCCTCAACGCTCTCACGTTCACTCACAACCAGTAAACTAATTTGCTGAAGCTGACCAGGCTAAGGACTAAGGATGCTAGCCAGATGAAGACTCGTATTTTCCTCCCCCAAAAAACTAAGGTTATGCTCCGGGGTGTCTTATACTCTGAAAAATATGGTACAAATACTTGATCGGTTTTGTAATGCTCTAAGTTCATCCTTCTAAGGCCTGAAATGCCTGCAACCCTCATCATTCCCACAGCACACCCACCATGAATCCAGGTAAAAATACAATTATGTATGTGATTGTATTTGAATGCTATGATAAATTATGGTATATATTATTTTCCCCCTATAAATCCACCAGATGTGTTAAACTTGGTTCCCATAATTGCTTTGTTATGCTGGCAGAGAATTATAAAAGCTGGAAGACCCTATGTTTGGGATGGATGACTTCTTATGATGGGTACAAGTCTTAGTAACCTATCTTGGATATGGGTATTTCCCTACTAACGCAGCACAACTTAACTATGGTTTAGGATGCCATTCAAGTGGCTAAACTATGGTTTAACTTTATCTAAAACAAGTTAGCTTCATATCTCCTGGGCCTAAATACAATTTCAGATTTCAACGATATGATTAATTGCAGTTTATCAGAAATTGTCACAACATGATTGAAAAAGGATGCACGTGAGGCTAAACCTTGTGTAACTTGTCTCTGTAATTATGGACAATAACTTATTGTGATGCCTGAAAGCAGCTATTGTCTGCTTGGCTTCACAATGTATCATTACATTGGTCTTGGCAGTAGTCCTAGGTTTACACATCTTGCCAATTGATGGTTTGTTGGACAAGTTAGTAACAAGCAAAGTCACTTGCTGGATTGATACATTGTGCTAAGCTACAGTCCATGTTGTTGGATGAATGGGCCATGGCTGTGGAGCCATTGTCATTTCTAAACTGTGATTTATAGCTTAAGGCTACGTATTTACCAGCTCAGGCTTACAGACAAAGTAGCTATGGTTTTTGTGGCCTATATCCAGTTTGTTTTCTGTCTTGAACTGCTCCTGCCTGCTGCATCTGGGGATTGGCTAGAGCAGTATTTCTCAAACTTGCCGACTTTAAGTCCTGTGGACTTCAACTCCCAGAATCCCCCAGCCAGCCTGAGACAGGCTGATACAAAGGGAAGCAAACGGGAACACAGTGCAGTTAGTGGAGCCGAAAGATTTATTATACATGCCCTTCTCTGGATACCTAGTATAGCTTGTGCGGCTTCATTCCGCACCAATTGAAGATTCCAGATACTTTTCGTATGTGTGTGAGAGAGAAAGAGAGAGAGAGAGATGTGTGTATTATATTTAGCCAAGGTGGCGCGGTGGTTAAATGCAGCACTGCAGGCTGACTGCTAGATCAGCAGTTCAGCGGTTCAAATCTCACCGGCTCAGGGTTGACTCAGCCTTCCATCCTTCCGAGGTGGGTAAAATGAGGACCCGGATTGTTGTTGGGGGCAATATGCTGACTCTGTAAACCGCTTAGAGAGGGCTGAAAGCCCTATGAAGCGGTATATAAGTCTACTGTTATTATTGTTATTATTTATATCCAATGTTCAATTCTATTCCATTCAATAAATCAACCACTTATGATTTCAAAAAGTGGTTATTTGGTGCAGATCACATCAAACCTAGAGTAAATTTAGTAAGGGTAATAGCAAAAGTAATTTATCCCAAAAGTACAATTATTCTGTGATAATATCATGACTTTTAACTGGTTAAATATTTCATTTCATTTTAATTTCTTTTAATGAAATAATTGATTGTATTACATTACATTTTCCTTCACCAAAATCTCACTCAGGCTTTTAATTACTGAAAAAAATATGAGATAAATTTATAATTTATTCAGAAAAGTTGCCACTGATAATTATCTATAAGAGAAAAGTCTATATATATTATTTTCTGTTCTTGTTTGTTTTGTTTGTTTTATTTTTATTTGTCTTGTATGCCGCCCACTCCCGAAGGACTCCGGGCGGCTCACAATAGACAAGGGAAGGGGGAAGACTAGACAAAGACAACACTTTAAAAACAAAACCGCAACATTCACAATTTCCGCGGGGCTGGATGTTTCACAGGCCCCCCGGCCTGCTGGAGCAGCCAGGACTTGGTGGCTTTGCGGAAAGCCAGGAGGGTTGTAAGGGTCCGGATCTCGACAGGGAGATCATTCCAGAGGGCTGGAGCTGCAACAGAGAAGGCTCTCCCCCGGGGGGGTCGCCAGCCGACATTGGCTGGCGGATGGAATCCTGAGGAGACCTAATCTGTGAGATCTGATCGGTCTATGGGAAGTAATCGGCAGGAGGCGGTCTCTCAGGTACCCAGGTCCGATGCCATGTAGGGCTTTATAGGTAGCGACCAGCACCTTGAAGCGGATTCGGAGACTAATGGGTAGCCAGTGCAGCTCACGGAAGATAGGTGTAACGTGAGTGTACCTGGGTGCACCCACAATTGCTCGCGCGGCTGCGTTCTGGACTAACTGTTCTGCTAACATACCCAAAATAGTTTTTAAGTACCGTATTTATCGGCGTATAACACGCAGTTTTAAAACTAAAATTGCACGCTTAAACCCTGCCTGCGTGTTATACGCCGATACTCCGGGTGGCAGAAGCCCGGGACCCAGTCAAATTCGCTGCGCAAGGTGAAACGGCCGGCAGCAGCCCTGCTCTCCTGCTGCGGCTTCTGTTTCAATAGGGAAGAAAACTTCCTTTCGCTTCCCGGGCTTCTGCCGCCCGGCAGAAGCCCCGGGACCCAGTCAAATTCGGGAAGCGAAAGGAAGTTTTCTTCCCTACTGAAACAGAAGCCGCAGCAGGAGAGCGAGGCCAGCGTCCGTTTCAGTCGCTTCCCTTCTCCGTCTTGATTGCTGGAAGCAGTAACAAACGGCGCGTCCGCTCCGCATCGCCCTGACAACCACCCCAGCCGGCGGCTGCCAGGCCTCGCTGGAGTCAATTGCAAAGCTGCGTTCAGCGCTTTGAGGACCTGAGGCATCTTGGGAAATGTAGTTCCCTATCAGAAAGAATGGAGTAGCTGCGAATTTGTAACAACATAATATAACTTGGTGCTTCGCAGGTTACGAAAATCTCGTTTGATTTGCACACTGTTTTTTAAAAGTTAGATAAAGAAATTATGCTGTGAAAGCGACTAGATAGCCCCCCTCCCCTTCCTGTGTGTGAGAAAGGGAAGGAGAGGAAGGAAGGAGGGAGGGGGGAGGAAAAGAAGAAGGGAGGGGGGGAGAAGATGGAAGGAGAAAAGATGGATGGAAGGAGAAAGAATGGAAGGAGAAGGAGGAAGATGGAAGAAGAAAGGAAGAAAAAGAAGAAGGGAGGGAGAAGGAAGGAGGTAGGAAGAAAAGGGGAAGAGAGGGAAAGAGCAGAAAGACAAAGAGGATGAAGTTGATAGGCAAGAGGAAGGGGGAAGGAAGGGAAAAAAGAGGGAGAGAGTGAAGATGAGGAAGAGGTTTTTGGTTTTCCAAAAAGCAGTGATTCTGATTAAGTTTTTTTGCTCAAAGAGGTGTTTTTTCATTTCATATTTGCCTTTTAAGAGGAGTTAATGTTATAATTCATGTTCTAATGTTATAAATTTTAATCCAACATTAAGTTCCGAGCTTCCAAGTCATTTATTTTTAATGAAAAAAAATTTTACTCAAATTTTTGTGTTAAAATGGGGGGTGCGTGTTATACGCCAGTGCGTGTTATACGCCGATAAATACGGTAGCTTAATTGCTTGATTATGTATTCCTTTAGCTGACTATTCAAGAAGAAAATAGTTATGATTTAAATGTCCTTTTCTGGCTTTTAAAAACAGTGATACATTTGATTAGTGCCCAGTCCTTTACATTCAAAATTTGTTGAATTATTATTTTCAGACAATGGTTTAAAGGATTGCAGCCTTTCAAGTGCAGTGAGTGTCAACCTATTATATTTTGTTCAGCAGGGTTAGCTATTGATAAGTACATAAGATTGCTATCGTTTATCAGTTTAACTGATTTACAGAGTGAACCTAAACATATTTGTTCCATTTGTGTTTAATAGTGCTTATTCCCAAGTCAAAATCTCACCCCTAAACCTATAATCCTGTGTAAGTCATTAATTTTCTCATCTGAAATATTGATTGATTAAATTCAGACGTGGGAAAGAATTTGTGCATATATTATCTGTTTAGTTTAATTCTAGAATCAAGATTGCCATGATTAGTTGATAGTGCATTCATCTGAAGCCAATGGCTGGTCAGGATTTCATTGTCAGAAGTGATGGAAATGGTGGTAAACCTGAGGCTTTTTTTGTATGGATGGTCTAATTAAGAAATATCTGCCTTAACTGGCTTTCACTCATCTGCCTAATTTTTACCATATAATTGAAGGGAGAAATTCTTGCAAAACAAAAAAGTAAAGTTCTGAAATGTGCTCATTGGGTTGGGATGAGGAATTGGCCCTTATGAGTTGACATACAAAATCATTCTGCCCTATTACGGCTACTGAAATAGGCTGTGGAATTGCACATTAATTCAAAGCTATAAAAGACATTTTTATGGAAAAATATGCCATATGAAAGTTTAAAAAGCATCCTTGATTCATCCTGTAAGATGCGCGTTTGTGTACATTTTTGTGCAAAACCACAAAATAAGATTCCATCGAATAGCACAAAAATAGGAAAGGAGTAAATATTTTACCATCCAGCCATCCAGGTGTTTTCATTGGTCAAGGATAAATTTGTTCTTTATCCCTAATATGTTATGGCTTCTGCTTTCCTTTCTAATAATATTATGCATTCCTCACAAAGATTATAGAAGTGAATCAATAAATATTTTCAGTTAAACATACAGCAGCCTTATCTGTCAAAAGCAAAGTACTTCATAAACAGTACATATTTTACTTCTGTGGCTTCTTGCAGATGGTCCGTATCAAACTAGTTAAGATTACAAAATGTGTACACATTTTTCAGGGTATTTTCAATTTTTTATTTTGCAGGCTTGCATGCCACCTTTTGAGATGCATTGAACAGAGAAACTAAATATTAACTCCTAGTTTATCTCTTCTTATTCTTGAACCGTTGATTTTGTGGGAGAAAAAAAGATTTCTATTTTTCAATCCTTCAACCTTCAAAGGAAATCGGGACCAGTTTTTTCGCAAATTGGTGGGTAGGATTCGGATCCAAAGCAGACAAGAATGTTTTGGAAACTAAATCCCATGTTCCTCTTTTTAGATGAGTACTTTCCATCGCTACTTACTATAACAGCCAACTTTTTGGGGAATAGGAGAGTAAAAACATATCATTGGGGGGGGGGGGATTGTGCTGAAAGAAGTCCCTTGGTTTATTTTCCATGAGTTTGCCAATTGGTTTCATGAAACAGCAAGATATTTAATGGTGGAAGAAGTGGTCAGGTTCTTGGTCTATCACTATTTGCCAAAAGGAGAGTCAAAATTCCATTATAGTACTGATGAGTTTTATCTACCTTCAGAAGCATAACCTGAAGTATTTGGCCCTCTAGTTCTTCTTTTACATCCTCTGGAGGTCCCCCAACAAATCCCAAAACAATAGGCAGTGCACTTCCTGCCGTTTTAGGTAGGAAACCCAAAGAGAAATTCCCAAATGGGCCTAACATTGTTTTTAGAAATTCTTCTTTAAAAACAAAAGATCCTGACCCTGTCATTATATGTGGCACAATCTGAACCATCTCAGATCATTTTCCCTCCCACTGTGGTTCTCATTATTGTCCAAAGCCTAGAAGCCCCAATTAAAGTCATTCATCTCTGTTTTGCACAGGTCTCTTTTCTTTACCTAAAGCAAAGTGCACGTTTGCCTGAGAAATGGGAATGGGGAAGAATGTAACTCATTCCTCCTGTGCTGTTTTCATTCAAAAATTCTCCTGAAGACATCCATTGGCCCAAGCACCACAGTTTACTTTTTTGCCTGTGTGTGAAGGAAAAAAATGTTCTATGTCTAGCACAGTAATTGAAACATTCTGCCAAAATACTTTGAACTTTACATTTTTTTCCTCCGTTTTAGTTCCTTCTGTTCAGTTTGCCTCCTAAAGGCAAAAATAATTGCGCTTTAGTGACAACTTTAAATTGGAATGGGAATTCTGCATCTTGGAGTCCACATGAGGACATTGGTCTTATTCTATATGACACTAATTTAATTAAATTAACAGCAGCAGGGTAGCCTAAACAGAAATACAAAGCAGAGAGAAACTAGATTAGCATTAGTTGCTAAAAGACTTGGTAGTGAGGCAAACTATATCCTGGTTAGACTTTAACTCCACCTGCCATTACCTTTGTTCATGGTAGATTGCTACAGTAAATATTGGAATGATATTCCCCGCCAGCCATCTATCTGACTCCTGTCCACCCATGTTCCAGAAATTTTTAGAAAATTAGCTGTTCTCCAGGCCTCGGATAGAATATGTCAGACCTGTATTAGCTTTATTGAAACAAAAACTTGCAAAATCTGAAAGAATTTCTATATTCTTTTTACTTTCCAGAAAACTGGTATGTGTATGTCCTTTCTGGAATGTTTCTACCTTCTATAGGTAAAATACCTTTTTCATGGTGGTTCCCTGGGCTATGGCACGTCCTCTTGTCCCCCAAGATCATTGTCATAGTCCATTGCAGAATGTGGAAAGTTTTTAGAAGAAGAAGCGAAACATTTTCAAAGGAAAAAAAACCCAAGAAAATCCAGTTGCTTTTTGAAAAAAAGCACCTTTGGGACAACCAGAACCTGGATGATTGACAATCTCCATAGATACTCAATTAGTTTTGTTTTCTGTTGTAGGTGATGTGTTTGGCTGCTGGACGTTTTTAAAATTGTTTTCTACTTTCACTATAAATTAGGATCCTCTAAAATTTCATTACATAAATAAAAATAAATTCAATGGTTCATCACAAAAAAAAAAATATGGTCTTGGTTTTGGATTTATTGTTTGCAATGCCTTTACTTGGGTCTCTTTTGCGCATTTTACCCAGAACTATGCTTTACACAAGACCAAACTCACTTACGGGCTGTTTTGCCATCAAATGTGATGGATTTAAAGGGAGACAAGACGTATCCATAGATTGTGTATCAGTTCATGGAAGATCAGGTTGTTACTTTTAACTTCTGAGATTCATAGATGTGGCCATTGTGTGGCATAAATTAAAAATATTCCAGGACAACTGTCCTTATATTTACATATAATGTTTCAATCAGAATACAGCTGGAAGGCACCTTGGAGGTCTTCTAGCCCAACACCTCTGCTCAAGCAGAAGATCATGTTTCAGATAGGTAACTGCCCAGTCTCTTCTTAAAACCTCCAGTGATGAAGCAACTACATCTTCTGAAGGAAAGCTGTTCCACTGGTTAATTGTTCCCACCGTTAGGAAGTTTCTACTTAATTCCAGGTTGCTTCTCTCCTTGATTAGTTTCCATCCATTGTTTCTTATCTTGCCTTCTGGTGCTTTGGAAAATAAGTTGACCCTCTCTTCTTTGTGGCAGCCCCTCAAATGCTGGAACATTACTATCATGTCACCCCCTAGTCCTTCTTTCCTCTAGACTGGCCATAACGAACTCCTGCAAATATTCTTAATATGTTTTAGTCTTTAGGCCTTTAGTCATACTAGTTGCTCTCCTCTGCATTTTTTCCAAAGTCCCAACATCTTTTTTGAAATGTGGTGACAAAAACTGGATGCAGTATTATAGGTGTGATCTTACTAAGGCTTTATAAAGTAATACTAAAACTTCATGTGATTTTGAGTCTATGGCTCTGGTAATACAACCAAGGATTATATTAGCTTTATTGACTCCTGCCAGACACTGCTGGGTCATATTTAAGTGATTGTCCGCTAGGATTCCAAGGTCCCTTTCACAGTTACTATCTTTGAGCGACATTTTACCTTATCTGTATTTGTACCTTTGGCTTTCCCTGCCCAAATGTAAAACCTTGTTTTTCCCAACATTAAATTTCACTTTGTTACATAGGGCTTATGTTCATGTTTGTCGAGATAGACCTGGATCTTGAGCCTGTCTTCTGGGGTATTAGCTATTCCTACTTACCAAGAAGTAGATTTTGGTCTACTTTGTCAAATGTCTTACTGAAATCTAAAGATACACTATGTCCACAGCATTGACTAATCTACTAATTTAAGCACTTTGTCAAAGAATGAAATGATTCTTCAAAGAAGAGCCAAGTTCTACTGTAAACATCACTTTTCAGTCTATTTTCTTACCTGAAGTGTAGTTGTTGGCTTTCTTTGCTAAGAAGTCAGGAAAATAGGGACAAGGCCCACTTTTCTGAACAACTGCCATTCAGGACACACCAAGTGATAAAGATCACTCCTTGGCCAAAACTTCCTTTCCCTTTGCAAGGGAAGCTTCCAATCTAAACCTCAACAAAGAACCTAGAAATGCTGCCAACTTACACACTTGTTAGAAAACCCAAATTCTTCTGCTTCTTTACAGTTCTCCAAGACAAAGAGGCTGGCAACTATGATTTGCTGCTGGTATTGAAATTCCCAGTTCCATATCCAGCTTTCCTTGCTGCCATGCAGCAAGCAGCTACTTGCCTGCCAATCTCATTAACATAGTTGCATATTTTGGTTTAGGAGAGAAGATGATTGAGTTTATTTTGAAGCAGAATAAAAGTGGGGGCTTTTAGAAAAAGGAAAATTGGTTTGTACATAACTGAACCCACATCTCAACCTTTAGAATGGAATGTCTACTTTCTCCTCATTGTTAGCAACATGTAAATTGCTAGGTTCTATTGTGCTGTCACAATTGGACTGGCTGTTCTAGTTTCAAAGATTTTCTTGTTAGAGCTTTACAAATACTGACCTTACAAATGGTTTTGAACTAGGAGAAAACTGACTGTAGTTTTCTTTTTCTTCGTAAATTGATTTTTACCTCATCTCAAGAATGTTTGAAGTTTGGAGCTTTTCTTGGCAAAGAAGGTATAGAATTTTGCTACTAATGACTTACATAAAAACAAAACTCTGCCATTGCCATGAGTTATGATTTAACAGCAATATAATATCTCATAATTACTTCAAAGAAATGGCAAATCTGCAAATTGATTTTCAAAATAGACTGTGCTGCTAATGATAGTCCCAAAGATGCTTTTTCAAGAGGAAACTGGACTTTCTGGTTTTTTCTTTTCTTTCACTTCTCATCCAAGAAGCTTCTTCAGAACTGAGAGCTGAAGAAGCTTCTTGGATGAGAAGCAAAACATCTTCAAAGAAAAAACCAGAAAGTCCAGTTTCCTCTTGAAAAAGCACCTTTGGGACAACCATGCCCTGGATTACTGAGAATCTCCATAGATATTTAACCTCTTGGTAATTTGCTGTCTGATAGGGAAGAATTTTTTTCTTCCTTTTCTAGTCGCTATGTGTTACCTTCTTTTTAAAGGATGAAATGTATTTGTGGTGTGTTTTGTACTCTCTATTTTTCAGACAATCCCAAACTAACTTGAGATTAATTTCTGGAAAGTCTATAACTATGAGATAGGGAGGCATTTCAGCTAATGAAATAGTATTGTTACCTTTCTTTCCCAAAACGGGGCACAGTTGTAGGTAGGCTGATATCTTAGCTCAGGGGTGTCAAACTCAAGGCTGGGAACAGATCTGGCTCTTAGATCTGACCCATGGGGTCACTTTGGAAAGAGCAAATGATCAGCCCGTGATGCCTCCACCAGAGGAAGTGGACTTCTGAGCTCCATTTTCTGCTGGGACAGCCTTCTGCAACCCTCTGCCACTGAAAAATGAGCTAAGGAGGACCGCATCCGTTTTCACTAGCAGGGGGTTGCAGGAGGCCATCCCAGCTGAAAACGGAGCTCGGGAACCCATTTTCTCTGGCAGAGGCAACCCTGACACAAGTCACATCAATCTGGCCATGCCCACCATGGCCACACTAACCCCCCCTGAGGTCAAACAAAACCCTGATGCGCTCCTCAATGAAATTGAGTTTGACACCCCTGGCTTAGCTGGTGGAAATGACGCCACTTCATTGCAAGAGGTTATAGATTTGAAATCTATAAGCTACAAGTTACTCTGAAGCCGCTCTATTGAATGATATTGTGTAAATCATTTTCTTGAGACTGTTTAGGAAGCAAGCAGTTTTTTCCTTCTTGCTTTGGGAGAAAAAAAGAGGGCTTACATGGGACCTTACTGGTAAGTCAGTCTTCTGTGCCCATCAGAAATGTAAGCTTGATGCTGCTACTAATCTGCAAGCATGTATGTGAAGTATGAACTAATTAGAAAATGTTGGGAATTGTGATGATAAAATATAGATTTGCAGAGTGCAGGTGGTCCTTGACTTACGACCACAGTTAAGCCCAAAATTTCTGTTGCTAAGTGAGACATTTGTTAAGTGAGTTTTGGCCCATTTTACAACTTTTCTTGCCACTGTTGTTATGCGAATCACTGCAGCTGTTAAGTTAGTAACATGGTTGTTAAGTGAAATGTGGCTTCCCTATTGACTTTGTTTGTCAGAAGGTTGCAAAATGTGATCACATGACCTAGGGATACTGCAACTGTCATAAATATGAGTCAGTTGCCAAACATCTGAATTTTGGTCATGTGGCCATGGGGATGCTGCAGTGGTTGTGTGAAAAACGGTCATAAGTCATTTTTGTCAGGGATGTTGTAACTTTGAACGGTCATTAAATTAGCTGTTGTAAGTCAAGGTCTACCTGTAGTATTTGCTAGCGCACATTTTCAGATACCTTCAAGCGCTTATATTAATACCAACTTAGTTTAGCTCAGCCTTCAAGACAGTCCAGTAAATGTTCCCAAAATAGCATATTAGTAGTTATAGAGTATGCATCCGTACAAAGCATGATTATGAGAATATAATAGACAATCAAAATTACCTATTAGAGTAAATCAGATTGAATTATTTTAATAAAATCTTCAGACATTTTTCCTGACATGTGCCTAATCAATGCACAAAACTTCAATGGCAACATATTCTTTTTTTGACTATGTTTCTTTATCTCATCTCTAGGCTATCAACAAGAGAGGCTTAAGTTATCTTTAGCTATAGCAGTATTGAAGTATTCTTATCCCTCTTATTCCAGTGCAGTCCAAGGACAGACAAGATATAAGAAACCTGTTAGGCTTTGGATAGCGTCAAGCAATTACAATGACTTGAAACAAAAGAATCAGGATAAGGATCAGAAGCCGAGACAGTAAATGCTACTATCGTTTTCTTCTGATTCAAGGATAGGTAAAGAACATTTCAGTTTAGCAATAGAGAAAGGCTCATCACTTGCATCTTATTAAATACCTATTCAATATCAAATTAGAAGTAAACGTCTTCCTCAGTTTGACTAAAAATTATCAATTATTCCAGAAATTTTTTATAACAAAGCATTATTAAGAAAATAACTCAATGACAGTTTCATTTGTGTCCTGTGATGTAGTAACTTATTTATGAATTGCTATTTAGCTGATTTGATCATCATTGTTGTCCACCTGTAAAATATGGGTTATCTAGTTAATATTTTATTAACTAGGTAACCTTTTATATAAGATTTCTATAGAGTCTTATAACTTGCATGTAAAGAAAGTGGACTTAAAGGAACAGGCATTCCTGAAAACAGAGGGCTAGCCATGATGAAAGGGTAGAGAACCAGAAAGCAATTATGTGGTTGAGATGCTAAACAAATGAACTGTGTTCTCAATTACTTTAACTAAATGTTTTTCTCCTTATTTTGCAGAATGTGCTTATTGTGGAGGTAAGTTCATATATTTGTCTATGTCAAAGAGCAGTTTTCATAGATTTCTTACTATATTTAATTAGAGAAATACCAGTAATTTTTGAATGGCTGGCTAAATGCAATAACAAAGACTGATTATTTAACAGAAGGTACATATAGAATATTTGTGAATCATCTATTTAAAATTCTAGATTTAAAAAGTTATTGGAAGAGTGGGCCTTTGCTTTTATAATAACCAAAATATCACTGAATTGTTTTTAAAAATTAACAATATATTTTATGTGTCTATTGTTAATATAATTTAACTTTTAGAATATTAATGTACAGCATTTTATACTGCTTTGCTAACATTCTTTGTACATTTTACAAAGGATATCATTGGAACTGGAAAGACTATGAAAGCACTCCTTGACAGTATTAAAAAATATAAACCCAGCATGGTTAAAGTTGCAAGGTAAGTGTCCATTTGTAAAAGAATATATTCAAGCTTAATTCAGTCTAGTTTCAAGTCAAAATTTCCTTAACTTTGATTTGTTTGCTAAATTCAAAAGTAGTATCAGTTTACCAACCATTTTGCTGGCATTCACTTTGGTTAATTAATTTGTTTAGTTTTGGGTGCTAATCCAAAAGCTGAACAACCATATTAGAATTTAGGAGAAAGAAGTAGGCATAGCCTGTCTCACTCTTTGGTCTTGATATTAAAATATTAGGGTGTGTTTGTGAAAACTCTCTATTGGTACTGAAAGACCCAACATCTGGGTCATTTTGCATAATCAAAGTTAGAAGGAAAACAAAAGACCACATTGATTATATTTAGAAGGTGAAGAGATATGATACAATCCTTCTGTTTACTCAGAACTGTTAAATTATTTTTAATCAGTCTCAATTCTAAGTATTAAATAATTAATTTATATGGCTAAATTTCCATATAAACCCGGGGGGGGGGGGGTTGTTTCAGACAAGAATCAATAACATTTGGCATCTTAGTGGTGTATCAAGGACCAGAAATGGAAATCAAGGCAATAAACTGTTGCGGCTAGGACAGAAACTAAATTTGATTTAATTTTACACTTGTATATAATTAAAAGCAAATAAAGTTGGTACAGCTTGCATGACTGATCTTCAGGTAGTTATCCTTTTCCATTGCATACTTTTTAAAGAAGTTTTGGAAGCAGCATTCAAGCTTTGAACATCCCTGATAAAGACTGTAAAACCAACATCTTTCGATATTGGATATACCGTATTTTTCGGAGTATAAGACACTTTTTTTTCCTGCAAAAAAGAGGCTGAAAATCTGGGTGCATCTTATACACTGAATACAGCATTTTCTGGCTCCTGAAACCCTGCCTCCACCAAATGGCCGTACATAGCTTGTAGGAGGCTTTCAGAGAGCTCCTGAGGGCTGGGGGGGGGGGCAGAAACAATTTTGTCCCCCCCCGAGCACTCTATAAGCTTCCTAAGGCCCTTTTTTTTTTAAAGAAAAATGGGCCGTTTGGGGGAGGTTTTGCAGAGTTCAAAAACTTTTTGTTTAAATTTGCCTCTTCAAAACTTTGGTGTGTCTTATACTCCGGTGCATCTTATACTCCGAAAAATACGCTATATGATGGTCTCTGATGCAGATGCCAAAAGACCAGAAAACAGGCAGGATATTGATTGAGATTTTGTTCTGATTACTTTTTCAACATCACAAGTAGCAATCAGAAATATCAAGATGCTGGATACAAAGTCCAGTGGAGTGAAGTAAGGCCAGGAGAACAATTAGTGGGCTAGAAAGTAGACACCCAGGGAACTAGCTATGTTTAAGAAGAGAAGAGAAAGCATGGTAACATTCTTCACATATTTGAAAAGGTGTTACACACAGTAAATCATTTTGTCCCAGAATGCAGGGCATAAAATAATAGCCTTAAATGACAAGAAGGCAGATTCCAATCGTCCATTAGAGAAAAATTCTCAATGCTAAAAATAGTTTGATGACAGAATAGATTATTCAGAAAACGGAAGGTTTTCTTTGGTTGTTGTCTTCATGCAGAAGCTAAATATACATTTATTTGGATATTTTAACCTGGATCTTTCACCGAACAGAGACCTTCTTAATTCTGTGATTCTAACTTCTGCTGGAAGGGAAAACATAAGTCCAAAGTTCCAACTATGCAATGGCCACTTAAAAGAAATAATTAGCATTTGAAGAGGGTCGCTGCTCATTCAAAGAGACATTATTATGTCCATACTTCAGCTTGAAATCAGACAGGGTGGCCATTCATAATATGGGCCGTGGTTCACTTTAGTGAATCTCTACTTGTATGGGACAAATTATTTGAAACTTTTTTAAATCATGAAAACATTTTGTTCTTCGTTTAATTGCAGCTTGTTGGTGAAAAGAACAGTTCTACCAGATGGATTCAGGCCTGACTGTAAGTCCCCTTTCGTTAGTTACTTCATATTCAAGGATATTCAAGAACACTTCGGTTCTCAAACTAAGCAAGATAACTAGGCTTTAGGATATGCTTCAAAATCTTATTACAAATGGACCAATTGTGAAAGTGCCCTACACTCAACTTAAGTGTTTTCCCCCTTTTCTGCATGTATTAGGGTCCTTGACTTGTTCATCTCTAATAAATTAGAATGATATTTTAAAAAAAAAATCAGATATATTTTCCTGTTGACAAAAACTAAAAAGCAAGAATTATGAAAGAGGAAGATTCACTGTACTTCCTTGTTCTTGATGTAGCCATCAAAAATCTCTCCCTTGTCTTGTAGCTGCATGTGTGAATTATAGTTCCCAGTGTGTCTCAAACTACCTAACATCACAGTCTCATTCCCAGGAACGTTAAGTATTCATTCATGTTTATTACACCATTTTCAAGGATGTATTATTTAAGGCATTAAAACATTCTGTCATCATTAACCCTCATAGTTCATCAGTGTGTTAATCATGTCACCCACTTATCAAGCCATAGTTTGCTTAACCATAGTTAGTTAAATTGTAATTAGCTGGCTATACACTAATGCATGGTTTATTCTCTAAATCAGAAACAAAGATCACTAAATGGTTGTTGCTAAAAGGTGATAGAAAAGTATAAAAGAAGAAATCTGATTGGATTAAATAAAGTTAAATATATTTCAGATTTTATTTCTTTTTTTTTTTAGTGAAAATCAAGAGGATCACTTTGGGACAGTCTATGTGATCTAATTGGACACTTCTAGCCAATGCTTATTTAAGGGATCAGCTGTAAAGTATTCTTCTCTAAGCCTTTTTATAGCAGACATAGCTGGAATTTGTCTAATAGAGATGTTTTTCAGGTTACTGATCTGTGATTTAAAGAAAGAAAGAAAAATGATCTCAGTTAATCATTTTAACAATATATCCCTTTTTGTTTTTCTTCCTCCTATGTTAGATTATGGATTTGAAATTCCAGATTTATTTGTGGTGGGTTATGCCTTAGACTACAATGAGTACTTCAGAGACCTAAATGTAAGTTTCAGCATTCTCAATTTCCTGAAATAAGCTTTTTTTAAAAAAAAAAAAAATAACATAGTAATTTGCGAAGTTCTTCTTTGACAGGATGTTAACAGAATGGGAAAAGAAGAGCGGGGGACAAATTAGTATTGGTAGACTATATGGTCTGACTCCAAACGTTCAGTTTTTGAAATCTTCAAATAGATTGACAAAATCTGTTATCTGAAATCCTGGATAATTTGTGCTAGTCCATGCAGATATGAGAATCAGGATTCATTGAGGCCTATCAAAGCCTTGAATATAGCCTCTAGAAACTCTTAACAGAGTAAAATTTTAATGTGGCAGTAGAAGAAATTATTACATTCTTGAAGAGTAAACATATTTAACTATACATAACTGGTCTGCCCCTACCTAAATTTTGTTGGTCCCTGCTGGCATCTGGGAAGCGTATGAGGCATGCTACTCAAAAGCTGAATGTAGCTATGCACCCCAATGTAGGCAGTAGTAGACTAAACAAGCCAGTGGCCCAAATGATATTTAACTGCCCGTACTTTGCATTTTCTAAGGAATGTAGTGCAGAGTTGGTTGCATAACTAGTATTTGCCGTCAGTGAATGACGATGTTAAACCTTCTGTTGTTTCAGCACTTGTGTGTTATCAATAACCACGGCAAAGCAAAATACAGAGTCTAAAGAATAACTAATCAACTTTGACTGGAACATTGGTAGTCCTCATGATCATCTCCATAAGAACAGACCAACTCATCTCATTCAGACTCGACTACATATGGCAACATCCCCTGGAATGATCACCTTGGACTTTGACACAATTGAATTCCTTTATTTCCTTCAGACTTTTTAGGGTAACCAGGATGAGTAAAAGGCAGACATAATACAGTATTCTACGTGCAAAAGAATAGAAATTACAGGTGAAAGGAAACTTGGTTTTTAATTTTTTGCATCCAGCTTTGACCAAACTTATCATGCCAGATTTGTTGGAGTTAAAACTCCCATTGTTTTTAACCATCAAGCTTCCTTACCCTGTGTAACAAGTGCCTTTAAAATGTGTATTAAACACAACTGCACAATGATCAGTGGGCTCCGTGGGGCTATTATAACAATGATTACATTTTAATGGTATAGTTTGTTAGCTCTTTTTTTCAGTCAGCGTTGTAGTGCCTTTACTTAAGCTGTTTTTAACAGAGTTTTGAATGCATAATTGTTACCATCTCCTTTTTATGACTCAATCATTGTTGAGATATTTAGTCTCACCCATTATTTAAAACTCAGAGGATCAAAGACCTCAAACTAAATGATTTTCTCTTAGCTCCATAGCTCCTTGTAGAATCCCTGAGCTAAATTAGGCTGGTCAAGAATAGCTTTGAGTTCATAGAAACAAACAGACTGCATTGTGGTTTAAACATTGGGTTTTGTATATCATTGCTTTTGTTTTAGTATTATGTGTGAACCATCTCATTATAGCATGTTCCGCAAAACATAGTTTTAAACCATATTATGGATTGCAGGCGGTGAAGAAGTGCCATAATTAAGCAAACAATTATCATCTTATTCAAAGTCCAGTATTATGTACATTATATTATAACCCTCTACTATGCTTCAAAATTAATTTAGGATTTGAAATGATAGTAGTCCTTCCTCTTACCCAGAGGAATTCAGAAGATGGCAATTTGTCATCTTTTATTTGTTTCAGCAGCTTCTTGCTTTCTAAAGTTGATGGGAATTGAAATCCAGTATCTGGGGGATAGGAGACAATTGCCTACGCTTCGTCTGATCTTAGTGTCATGCTGTCTTTGTTCATTTCTTTGTCTTCTGCTGCTTACATCTCCACAAAATTTGTTCCAATGCCACTTTCTTTGTTTAGAGCTACAACTCCTGTTCAGGGATACAAGAACCAATTTGGAATCATGGGACTAATATAAGCAAGTGTATTAACACAGTAGATCATGGAAAACAGAATTTGCATACCATAAATGTTAAAATTTATTGCATTGTTACTGCTTTTGTGAAATATATCTGCAGTGGCTAATTATGTACTGAGTCTTTCCCAAATAAGCATTGTCCAGATGTATTGGGACTGGATATCCCAGAATTCATCTCAGGAATTCTAAGGACCATGCTCTGGCAATTGGCTGGGGACTCCAATGTGAGAATCCCTTCCTGAAGGGGCTGGTAGATTTAACACATTGGTCTTTTTTATCCAGTTCGTTCTTAAATTTTATGTTTTAACATTTAATGCTCAATGTTTTATGCTTTTGACCTTCTAATTGTTTTATAATGCTATTATGATATTGTAAACTGCCCAAAAATCACTTGAGAGTCAGGTGGACAGCATATAATTTTAATTAATAAATAATCATGCTAACACATCTAGAGATGTAAGATTAGGGAAAGCCAATATATCAAATCCTCAGCTATCCTATAATAATCATTGAAGTCATCTTTGAATAATTCTGGCCCAGATTAATTAATTTATAATCTTAATTTAGGTTATAGTTCAAAGCATCCCAATCGATTTATGGTGGAAGTATTGGTCCAACGATATTTGGATTGATGGGACATGCCTATTGTTCAGTTGTGACTCTAATACAATTGTAAGCCTCTTGGTGCCTTCCGTTGAGCTATAATTCTTTTGTAAAGCGAATAGTTTACTGTATTTAAAAAACTTGGCATTAAAAGGTATTGAACTCTTACAATACAATAACTAGTTTTCCTTTCATCTCATCCTTGTGAATGGGTTTTTTTCATACAGTTCTTCTGCATTTAATGGTAGAAGTGTAACTTTCTTAACAGTAGATCTTATTTAATACTATGGAACTAAAAATCTCATTTAACTCAGTAGAGCGTGGTTAAATATACTGGGAAATTGTGTTTTCTGTAATTCAAAAAAAGTTTTCCCATTTTCATTGGTTGACTCTTCTATATTTGGTAAAAATACTTAGGTTAGGGAGAGAAATATGACTATATTTGTTTGTAAGTCTCTGGTGCCTAAAACAAATTTGTCGATTGATGCACAGAATCCCCAAATACTACCACATCCCAGTTCCTGAACTATTAATTTATATTTAAATTAAGTCCAACTGGTGAACTTCACACTTCAGATTAAAAAAAATAGATCATATAATGCAAGCCCATATTTTTATATTGATGATTAAAATTTTTCATTTAATTTGTTTTAGCACAGAAAAGACCCCTTAGTGGGCTTCTGATTTTTACACAACCATCTCCAGGGGAAATTTGCATTTTTACCTTTGCAGGTAATAGAAGAAAATTCATGGACTATATACAAATCCTGGAGACAGTCAATGGTTAAAAAAGAAGAAGAATTATGGGATCTATTGTGGTTAGACTGGAATTTCCACTAAACTAATAAACAGTTAGGATATTTTACTATATTGCAAATTTCTTATGATTTCTCTTTTTTCTTCTAGCCTAGGTTTGCATACCAGCTTGAAGGACTCACTTCAAGTAAATAAATGCTTTTTGGCAAAAACAGTGTGAATCTTTGCTCCCAGCTAGTTCAATTTTTCCTGTATCTAAATATTAACTGGTATTTCTGCTTCCCATAAAAGGAGAACAAAGCAAATAATAATAATTATCGGACTTCAGATGTTTTTCAGTTTTTCAATTTTTCTCACACGTTTGGTATTTTCACAAAATTCCATTGCTATCTTGGGTTGGTGGGTATGCATTTTTAGGCTGAAAACAGGTGGGCTTTTTAAAAGAAGAAAGTTCTTTTGAAGTTATGGGAACTTATGGCTCCTCTGATTTAGCCTTGGAACTTCAGGCATCACAGCCTGTTCTATCTGGATTGTGGTTAAGAAGAACGCATTCAATCTCAAAAGGCATTCAAAACATATTTTCGGCACATTCAGTATCAGAAGGCATGCAAAACATATTTTCAACACATAAACAATCTCTTCGCCATAATCGTGAGTAAAAAAAAAAGTTTGTGCCTGGGAAATGAACGCCCTCGTATGCGCTAGATACCCACAAGAGTTTGAGCATGTATTTTTTCCAATGAATATGCCTAATCAATGTCAAGCTTTATAGCTTGTAAGCCACCCAGACTTACTTCGTAAGAGTGGCATAAAAATTAAATAATAAATCAATATTTCAGATGTAAAAGGTTTGATTCATTTTCACAACCCTGTATGAATTGTCATTTTGGTAGGTAGTTTTCTGTACTTAATAAATTGGCACACCTGAAAGTGAGGGGAAGCTCAGACAGTCTAATCCTCTGCCTACCTTAAGGCGTATGACTAAATTGAAAATATTTGCTATTGTCTACTCTTTAA
Organism: Thamnophis elegans; assembly: GCF_009769535.1. Lineage (NCBI taxonomy): Eukaryota > Metazoa > Chordata > Lepidosauria > Squamata > Natricidae > Thamnophis > Thamnophis elegans. The sequence continues at coordinate 23,284,905 of NC_045558.1, forward strand.
AAAAATGCATACAATTTGTATCTTTTTTCTGGGAATAGAGATATGATTTCCTTGTCTATATAATCACGTAGAGATATTTGGGATGATGCACTTTCCACTAAACTTTAAAAAATTCTCAAGACTCACACAACACACACACACATACACACACACACACACACATATATATACACACACACACTTCAGATAACAATACTTAAGCTTTCATGCAGCTAGTGCTAATACTGGGGTTCCACCGGTACTGATACTAATGCAACTCATTTCCAGTAGGAATTTGAGCACCATAAACTCCTATATAGAGCTGCCTGTTTATGGCATTTCTTACCAAAGTCTCTCAGGCTTGCATTATATACAGATTGTTGTTTGACATGAACAAACAGGAGGGTAGATGATAGATAGTAGTATGGTAGATGAAGCATGATCGATTATTACCAAGAAGGAAAAATAGGAATAAGAAATACTTCCTGTTCAATTATTTATTCTGCTGAAATAGCATCTTAGGCTAAGCAAAAATCCATAACTGTCTTAAAAATGTCCCCAAGCAAACTGCACCCTTTGAACTGTGGCTGCAGTGATGTTGGTGAAGCACTTGGTCATCTCATAATGCAATGTTGATGTTGATAAGGCATTTGGGCATCTCATAATGCCGAAGGTCCAGATTCAACCTCAGCTTCTCCCCATATAGCAAGAAAAAATTCTACTCTGAAATCTTGAACTGCCATTACTAGTCAGGGTCAACAGTGTTACACTCCAGGAACTAATGGTCTGATTTAATATGTGTATTTAAATGGTTTGGCATAATATGTGTATGTTTATTTCACTGGGCTCATACTGTAAACTGTTTCAATTACAGCTAATTCTGAGCTATAAAGTCTATATTTTAACCTTTATCAATCGGGTAAAAACAAGCAATGCATATTACAATGAGATAGAAGAACTTGAAATCCTAAAAATAACTATATATAAGAATATATACTGTAGCACTGGAAGTTGATCCATTCAATAGTAACTAAACAAAGATAACTTCTGTTAAGACTCACAACATTTACAAAATAGATATGTTTTTAAGAACTTTCTCAATGCAGTAGCAGGAAGGATCCATCCAAACACAACTGAGAGCTAGCTTGGTCTAGTGGTTAAGGCACCAGGCTAACAAACAGGATATTGTGGGTTCTACTCTTATGTTTCCATGAAAGCTAGCTGGCCCAATCAACTTTTTCAGCCCTATGGATCTCACAAGTTTGTTGTTGGAAAAAGAAGTACTAGGTTTTTGCCACCTTAGGTTTTTTTTTTTTTAAATTATTTGACATTTTCCAAACATTAAAATCACAATTACACTTTTATAGCTTTCTGATATCGGTATTTCTTTTTTCTGATTTCGGGTTTTCCATTTTCCATTCTATTTTATACATATTCTTTGTTTCATACTTTCTCATTTTTACAATATATACATCTATATACAATATTTCCATGTCTATTGCTTTCTAAATATATGCCATCTCTTTTCATTGTGTTTGCTATGTGTTCCTTATGCATTGATTTTACTTCTCTCTTCAAGCCAGTTATACCACCTGTTCCATATCTTGTATCTGTTTCGTCTCTATTTCTTAGTTCCATCGTTAGTTTGTCCATTTCTGAGCATTCTAACACCTTCTGCATTGATGGAATGGTTTTTAGCTTTGGGCATATGAGATTCTGGCAGCAGTGATTATATGAAGCATTAAATATTGGATATCCTTACCAATATATTTTTTTATTATTCCTAGAAGAAACAGCTCAGAGTTCATGTCAATTTTTTGTTCTATTATTTCTTCTAACCATTTTTGAATTTTGGTCCAGAATTCTTTGGCTTTTGGACACGTCCACCATATATGATAGAAGGTCCCCTGTGGGTGGTTATATTGCCATCTTAGATTATTTAGGTTAAAGGCAATATTTTAAAAAAAGTCTTTAAAATTCCCAGGGGAATGTAGCATAAAAGGAGGCAGTGGTTGAGAAAACTCCCTTTCATGCTGTCTGAAAATTGCAATCCTTAAAGAAAGGCGCATGGAGTAAATCCACACAAGGAGATCTGATCGAGATCAGAGAGACTACTTGAAGAAAGTGGTCCTGCAAATATACAGTTCCTAAAGGCTTTACAGGTGATAATCAGCTTCCCAGATTTCTCCTAGAAGCCAACTAGCTTGGGAAATTACACATACATGCACACTATGGACTGATAGTCTAGGTCAGTGATGGGCAACCTTTTTGGCATGGTGTGTCAAAAATCGGCAAAAAATCGAGCATAACTCGCGTTGTGTGTCACTTCGACAAAAACATAATTTTGCGCAATTTATAGTTTAAACTACAAAAATGTATAATTGCAATATATAATTGTATTTAATAAACCAAAAACAAATTATTTAACATACCTGCTTAGTAACTTCTTTGTTCATCAGTTGATTTCGTATGTTGCCCTTGATATTATTGAACTTGTTTGGGGTGTCGTGAACCAGGGCTGTGGAGTCGGCTGCTTCCAGCTCCACGTCCTCATCAACATGCCGCTCCAGCCCGCCCTTGCTATGAATATTCCCTGCTGTGGTGCGGTCGTAACCGACAGTCCCAGGAGTAGACTCTCTGTGCCGGCCTGACTGGAGAGAGGCGCGCACTGTTCCCGCGCTCCTCTCCTGCGGGTCCTCCCTCGCCGCGCTGATGACGTGTGTGCGCACGGCACGCACGCCTTACCAGCAGCCCCTGCGCTCAGAAAGGGCGGCGGCGATACAGTAAGTAAGTGTGGGCGGGGGAGATCACACGTCCCACCCCCCCCGTTCCTCCAGCACAGATTCTTTCATCCTCGGCGGCCGTGCAGGAGCCGAGGATGAATCGCATGAAATCCTGTGCGTGTCACCCCAAATGGCTACGCGTGTCAGCACTGACATGCGTGTCATAGGTTTGCCATCACTGGTCTAGGTACTCCAAATTAATCAATCTGAATTAAGCTTCCATAAGGATGCATTTTGGAGATGCTCTATTTACAATTGCTACTGTTTGTCTTCTAAACCCTGAAAAACATTAAATGCAGCTATAAAACTAGCTTGTCCAACGAGCTGGAGAGAAAAATGGTATTGAAGGGGTTTTTTAGGGGTCTTGCCTGATCTGTGCCTTTAATTAAAATTTTTGCCATCAGGATGTGCCTTTCTCTGCTTTCAGTTCAGCTTGACAGAAGAATCACTCATTGAAGAAGCTATTAATTCTCTCTTGAATGTATTCTCATAATTGGCCTTAGATGTCATTTTCTGTTTGTGCAAAGGAGAGGGAGGGAAGCTGGAAGGAAGAGTCCTCATTCCAACTTTCTTTTTTTTTAAACTGAAAAATAAAGTTGTCCCGTTATATAAGAGGACAAAATAATGATGGAACAGTAGTAATTATAATCCCTTAAAAAGCCAACAATCAACAAAAATGAAGAAAGGTTAATCAAGAACAAATAATCAATTGTCCTGTTTTAATAGGAAAAGGAAGAACCTGAAAAAGTAGGTTTTTAATTAACACTAGAAGCAATCAGTGTTACAATATTTCCATCTAAATAAACATTATAGAAAAATTTTGATGTTTGATATTGTGTTGTCCATAAATCTTTTTTTAAAATTCTGCTTCCAGCTGCCTGAATAAAATTTCTTGGCATAGTCAAGAGTTTTTGCTAGGAAGCAATGCCCCAGTGAACCTGGGTGAGTATGTATATTTCAGTTTAATCCAGGATTAATGTGAGCATTAAAACATGACAATTTCCCATGTACTTTGAAGTAGAAAAGAGGTTCAAGATAAGGGGATTGTACTAAATAATATGTTGGTGCCTTCCTTATAATTGAACAAAAGCAAACTGCATCTTTCCAAATCATAATTATTCTGTTCGGATAGAAAACTTACCCAGCTTTCTTCCAAATTGAACATGTTGGAAGAGGACAGAATGCAAACAATTAAATTACTTTTATTAAAAGGAAGATTTCCAATTGGTTTCCAGATTAATCAAAATAGAAAGGTTTGGTAAATTTATGAACATATAGCGAATAATTTTCACGAACACATCCAATTTTTCCTCAACATTGAAACAACAATAAAATAGGATCATTAGATTTGGGCCAGCTTCTATGGAAAATGCGTGGGTAATATAGACACAAACTATGGTCAGAAAATTCTGAGCAATAGATAACTAGGTATGCCAAATGAATTAATCAGAATTAACTAATCTTAATCTGTACATTCTTCTGCTAAAAGCCGCAACATCCCACTGTGCTGAAAGTATTGCTGTATCAGTACCATTGATCATCAATGTCAACCGCATGTCTTTGTAATGAGAAGGAGCAATGCCATATCCAAAACAAAACCCAATGTGACATCTGACATGGCACTTTGTACTTACCTAAATATGGGGCTTTATTTCCATGAAGAAGGGCAGCCAATCTCCTAAACTTGGTTGAGAGTGTGTGTTTTCTTTGTTGGCACTGCAAACCTGTATATTGTACGAGTCAAAAAGAGGGCTGTGAAAATAACTATAAACCCCTCACATCCTGGACATAAATTGTTTCAACTTCTAACCTCAAAATGACGCTATAGGACACTGCACACCAGAACAACTAGACATAAGGACAGTTTTTCCCCAAATTCCATCACTCTGCTTAACAATTAATTCCCATAACACTGTCAATAATTTACCAAGAATGTATTACTATTGTTCTCTTCCTTCCTAGTACCTATCTATGCCCACTTTTGGTTGTAATCATGTTGCTTGTATCTTTCAATTTATATTGCTTTTTCCCTAGGACGATTTGATAGCTTATGAGTAACCTATGATTATCACTAAGTGTTGTATCTTTTTATTCTTGATGAATGCATTTTTATTCTCCTTACCCTGAGAGTACACTTGGCCAATAAAGAATTCTATTCTATTCCATTCCTGAGAAAGGAGTCAGAGGGATTTTTTGCCCTAAAAAGCAGAATTGTAGGCATGTCGTAATATTGTTATAAAGTAGATGAGGCCCTTCACATCAAGGAAATATTATCAGATGGGCCTAACATGGGCTCAGTTCATATTGGTCAGAAACGCCCCAAAATAAGGCAAGATGAAATTATTATTTCAGACATTAAGAATAGAAGATTCTGGAAAATTTTCACCAGAATATGCCCCCTGTTCAGAACTGGTGAATGAGAAAACTACTCAAGTTTTACTTCAGCTATCGTTGCTTCAAGATGCTTTGATCCCTGATTCTTCTTTTCTTTCCCTATCATTCAGTTTAAGTCAAAACTGATCCTATTATTTTGCAGAGTTGTAGCATACCTTAGCTTGTCTAATCATTAAACTGAGCAAAGCAGCTATTGTAGGAAGCTAGTTTGGGATATCATAAAAAAAAACACCAAAATCTTAAAGCGGTTTGTTTGATTTAGAAACAGCCTTCCCACCCTGGAGAAACTCAGGCTGCATAGCAATCTTTTTAAACAATATAAAAAACATTAACACAGAGATAAAAATTAATAATACAAAAAGTCCTAAAACTATCATCAAATGTTTTTCAGGCCAGACAGCAAAGTTTCAAGCTTAGTTCCTCATGTGCAAAAAAATATACTGAGTTGTTCTCTTAAAGTCAATGCTGTGAATGTAGATCTGAAATGAAACAAAATGACAAGGAGTACTGGTAATGCCTCCAAGATGTAGCAGTTAGATTTTATTTTATTACCTGTTCCCCACACTACCTAAATCAAGAGTGTCCAGGGAAATGTGGCATCTTCAATACACTTTGAAAGTTATTCAGTGGCCTTTTTATATTGTGCTAAGCCAAAATCCAACAGATCATACCGTGTCTTCGTGTAGCTCAGTGGTGGGTTTCAAAATTTTTTGGAACCTCTTCTGTAGGTGTGGCCTGCTTTCCGGGTCCACTGGTGGAATCTCTTCTAACCGGTTCGGTAGATTTGACGAACCGATTCTATCAAATAGCTGCGAACTGGTAGGAACCCACCTCTGGTTTAGCTAGTATGTGATGTCAGTCTTTAAACTTTTGAGAAATGGAGTTTGTGAGAGACACAGGACAAGCCAATAGAGACAATTATCTAAATATTTTTCTAGAAAGAGTGATATTATGCTTTCTTTCTCATTCTACTCTAAAATACATATGGTTCCTTTAGAATAGATAACAGCAAAATCAACAGTGACTTTAATAAAAAATGCACTAAAGCTGCAAATTTATATTCACTGTACCAGGAGGAAATTTCATCCAATGTATGTGTCGTGGATATGAATAAGAATGTCAAGCAGGATTAAAACCAACCTTAGATTGATTTAGAAAACTAAAAATGGCAATTGGGGTTAATTCCTAGATGGAGATTATATGGAAAGCCAAGAACTGTAGGCTTGAGAGGGCACCTAAAATCATACTGGAAGAAGGTAAAGGATAAATACATTCATACATACATTTGTTGTTAGTTGCAAAGTTGTGTCTGACCCACTGTGACCCCATAGACAACCTACTCCAAGCGTCCCTTTCCTCTACCATCTCACTGAGTACATTTAAGCTGACGCAGACAGCTTCAGTGACTCCATCCAGCCACCTCATTCTCTGTCGTCCCTTTCTTCTTTTGCCCTCAATCTTTCCCAGCATTAGGCTCTTCTCCAGTGAGTCCTTCCTTCTCATTAGGTGGCCAAAGTATTTGAGTTTCATCTTCAGGATCTGGCCTTCTAAAAAGCAGTAGGGTTGACCTCTTCTAGGACTGACAAGTTTGATCGCCTTGCAGTCCAAGGGCCTCCCAGAAGTGTTCTCCAGTACCATAATTTAAAGGCCTCAATTCTTTGGTGCTCAGCCTTTCTTATGGTCCAACTTTCACAGCCATACATTGCAACTGGGAAAACCATAGCCTTGACTATACACACTTTTATTGGCAGGGTGCTGTCTCTGCTTTTTAGTATGCTGTCTAGATTTGCCATACATGCATTCATCATCAGGACATGAGCTCAATCTAAAAGGGATTAATTCTGTGTAGAATAATTTTATAAAACAAACTAAGAGAAGCCGCAATTCGACCACTAACAAGTTAATCTGAAAGCTATTAAAAAATCTTACTTTATATTCCTAGAATTAATAGAAACATTCCAACCGTAGTTTTATACTTCAACCACCAAAGGAATTGTGAATTAGAATACTTCTAATAAAAGAACTTAACATTACTTTGAGTGGTCTATACAGGTACAGTGGAACCTCTGGTCATGACTGTAATCCGTTCCAGAACTTCAGTCGTAAGCCAATTTGGTCGTGACTGACTGACTGCGCATGCACATATTAAAAAAATGGTGTGGAAGGAGAAACCGTCGCTGCTGTATTTGATCACCACTTGAATATTTGTCCATGGCCAAATGCCAAAAAATTTCAAAATTTTTGGACAGCACCCGATTTGGTCATGGTCAGAAGCGTTCATGATCCCAGGCTCCACTGTAGTTCTAGACCTACAATAGTTAGCTTGATGTCCTTTCAAAGTCACATTGGAACACTGAAAAAAGTGACTCATGACCATTTTTCACAGTTAGGACTGTGCTTTACATTAGGGTACTTGATAACCGACTCACATCTAAGACGGTTGCAGTACCCTGGGGTCATGTAATAATCTTCATGTCAATAAGGAGACCACGTTCACTTAACACATGTGGCAAAAAAATTGTAAAATGGAGCAAAACTTGCTTAACAGATTTCTCAGTTAGCAACATAAATGTTGGACCCAACTGTTGTCGTAAGTTGAGGACTACCTGTACAGGGAAATGGAACAACCTGAACATTTGGATGAATACTGTTTCTTCTCACTAGATGGGAAATCATTGGTAATCCCTACAGGGGAGGGGAAGGTTGGAGAAATGAACTATTAGACTATCACCTCTAAACCTAGAGTTTGACTGAAAGATTAAGAAAGCATCTAGTAGCCATTTATAGATTTATAGTCAAATATACTTTTTGCTGCACTAAATTGTGACAAGGTAATAAGAGACAGACACATCCTATAGTCAGTTTATTGCTTGTGTTTTCTTTCTTCTCGTTTCCCGGTCCATGTAACCACATGGATTCAATTTCCACATTACAATGCAGTCACCAGTCTTCCTTTTCCCCCAGTGAGATTCTGCAATAAAGTACGAAGTCCCATGCTTCCAGTATACCAGAATCTGATCACGTCTATTTGCAAGTCAGAGAATAAACTTTGTATGGGGCTGCTTTCACTGAACAGACTGCATCATATGATAGTTTATGTACTGTGTTTTTAAACTCTGGTTTCAGAACATAGCTTATAACATAGTACATTGTGTAAACTTGTTGAAAAAACCAACAATGGCTTAGCGTAGCATATGAGTAAAAATTATCCATTCCTTTATTGGTCCTGTCAAATAAAGGTTCTTCCATGTCCAGGGGTGGGTTGCTGCTGGCTTGGTGTGTGCCAGATGCGTGCTGTGCGCACATGCACATTTGCTCATAAATGGGTCCGTGCATGTGCAAAATGTTAAAAAATGGGGGGGGGAAATTACATTTGTGCAATGAAGGTTGTTCTGCGCAGAATCTAAAATCAAAATGGCGCTGCCATAGGAGAACCGGTTCGAGGGTGTGGCAGGCCTGGATAACTGCCGGTTCCAGAGACCCAGGCCACCAAACCACTACCGGTTTGGCTAAACCAGTTTGAACCGGTAGGAACCCACCACTGTCCATGACATTCAGTTACATAGTGCAAATAATGAACACCCAACCGGGCTGATACATTAATTGTCCTGCATTAATAGCAATAGCAGTTAGACTTCTATACAGCTTCATAGTGTTTTTACAACCCTCTCTAAGCGGTTTACAGAGCCAGCCTGTTGCCTCCAACAATTTGGGTCCTCATTTTACTGACCTTGGAAGGATGGAAGGCTGCCAACCTTGAGCCGGTGAGATTTGAACTGACAAACTGCAGCTAGCAGTCAGCTGAAGTAGCCTGCAGTACTGCACTCTAACCACTGCACCACCTCAACTCTTGAAGTTAAAATGGTAAAATGGTAAAATTAAAGTAAAATGTGGGAGCCACTGGAGGTATTAGGCATACAGTAGCTGGAATATTCAGCTAAAATAATGACATATTGAATATTTAATTACAGTTGAATATAAACAAGGAAAGGGATTTGGAGAACAATTTCCAAGAGAAAGAACCACTAGATTGTGAACTGATTTCCCAGAGGGAACAATACGGAATCCATGGTTTGGTTCATTTGAACCAGACAAGACAAAGCAATAATAGAAGTGTGCTATTCATAGTTCATTCTGGTGGTGTTGGGGAGGGGGGCAAGGGCAAGACTGCAAAAGTTACATGAGATTAAAAGCTCCCTTAATCAACACTTCTTTTCTTCGTAAATTCAACAACATGCCTTACTCGGGGTCAGCTCAGATTAGCTCCTAAACCTGCAGCTGCAAAATTTCTCCTCTTGAGAAAGGCTGAAATGCTAATAGGATGCTTACTAATCAAGTTCCAGCATTCTGGGTTTTGGAATAGGAGCTGCTTCTTCATGTAGATTCATGACAGCTCGGTGCAAAATAAATCCAAACTGCTAAAGAAATCAGCAGAGAAATCTCATATTATGGAAGTTTCCCACCTGCGCTGTGGCATTGAGAGGCAGAAAGGAATTTAATCTTCCAAAGACTTTCTAAATACAGGTAGTCCTTGACTTACGGCCATAGTCGAGCCTTGTTATTGGTTTTTCCCCATTTCACAACTTTCTTGCAACAGTTGTTAGGTGAATCATTGCAATTGTTAAATTAGTAATATGGTTGTTAAGTGAATCAAGCTTCCCCATTCACTTTGCTGGTCAGAAAATTGCAAAAGGTGATTACATGATCTTGGGACATTGCAACGGTCATAAATATGAGTCAGTTGCCAAGTGGCTGAATTTTGATCATGTGACCATGGGGAGGTTGCAATGATCGTAAATGTGAAAAATGGTCATGTCAGTTTTTTCCAATGCTGTTGTAACTTTGCACAATCACTAAACAGACACAACAGTCAAGGACTATCTACAATGATCTTTCAGTGCTGAGGAGAAAAAGAGAGAGAGAAAAGAGAGGGAGGAAAGGATAGAGAGTGGGAGGGACCAGGAGATCTCTTCTGTTAGTTATGAAACCATCAGGTTAGAACAGTGGTGGGTTGTAGGCGGTACACCCCGGTACGGGGGTACCAGAGCCTGCCCGGAGCATCAGGTAGTGTTCTGGTATGGTGCTCCGGAGGGCCCACTCACCCATCCAAGCTCCTTACCTGTTCTTTAAAGCCTTTGGCGTTTCCATGCACGCACGTGGTGCGTACAGCAGCTGCACAACGCTCCACCAAGAGCTGTACCACACGCATGGACGTACTGGATGGAATGTGATCCGGAACCCACCACTGGGTTAGAGTGAAAAGCTGTCCTACTGAACAGTATTTGCCTAGATCACATCCAGACCAATTAGCGCAGGAATTTCTATTAAAGTTGTCACTGTCAGAGGTCTTTCTGTTGTTTGCATGTTTAAGACTTTGAAACTTTCTGGCATGTTCATTTCACAGTGTTTATTGTACCTGCCCAGAGTGATCTAGGTATTTCTTCTAGCAAGTGATGTGCCAATTTTTACCTTTGTGGGCTCTCTGCTTCAATATCACAAAGTCAATGGTAAAGACCATTTTCAGCCCTAAAGTTGCTGAAAATCAGGGGTATCTCCAGTGTATGTGTGTGTGTTTGTTTTAAGCATAAAGCAGGTAATACTTAGTTTAGCTTGAAAAATCAAAGAAAAAAAACCCCAAACTTTTTTTTCCTGACAGCCTAGGATTGTTGTGGAGAGATTCACTGAACAGTCACTATTAAGGAATTTAGTTAATATTTGTTGTTGCTATGCTCCATTGAGCTGTAACCAACTCCTGGTGTCCCTATGGATGAAAATTCTCCAAAATATCATGAATTTCATTGCATTGCTTAAATCTTGCATTTCTGTGGCCTTCGGTATTTCTTCTACCTACTCTTCCTGATCTTCCTTACCCTTTGCTCAGCATTATCATCTTTTCTATAGACATATTAACCTTCTCATGTGTCCAAAATATTATTTCACGATCCTTGCTTCTATTGAATATTCTGGCTTGATTTCCTCTAATATTGAACAATCAGCTCTCTCTTTCTCTCTAAGGAACATGAAGTTTTCCCAGCATTGTAGCTCAAAGGAATCCATTCTTTTCCTATCACTGTTGCAGTTGTCCATCCCTCGCATCCGTACATCATAGAGTGAATAGCAGTGAGTGGCCTACTCCAACTTTTGTGTCTTGATAGAAATATCTCACTCTTTGTCTAGGCCCCTTAAATGCCTTTTCCGTTATTCTTCTTTGACTATTCTTTCAACAGTTAGCATCTTCATAAGCTCTAAAGTCTAGAAAATTGTAATTATCAGCTACTTCTCTTATCTCACTGTTTATTTTAAATTCTTCTAGTTTTTCAGTTGATGTAATCTTAGCTCTTTGATGTTCAAAGAATACCCTCCTTTTTCAATCTCTTGTTTTGCCTTAAAAATCTTAAAATTATCCTTCTTAAAGTCTTCTTCAATTTCTTCAGCTAAGGTAATGTTACCTGCATATTTTTGATATTTATTCTACTAATTCTGATCACTTTCTGGTTCTTCCAGGTTTGTGGCCCTTATAATGTGCTTAATGCATAATCTCAACAGATATGGTGATATTATGCAACCTCATTGGAGTCTTTTTTTTCCAATGGTAGTTAAAACAGCTTTTTCATTTAAAAAAGACTTTTTTTGAACATAAAGGACATTCTTTTTTTTAAGATTCCTGTTTTTATCTTTTTGAAAGTCCAAAGATAACATGTTCATCAACTGTAAGCCTCATGAAGGTTATTTCTAATTTATTTGTTATATACATATCTACTTTTTCCAGGACTTCAAAGGAACCAATATAGTTTTCTCCTTGTCCCCAACTCACTGCTTTTTCAGAATGTGATTTTTTTTTTAAAGGAAAAACTAACCGGAGCTTGAGAAGAGGAAAAAAACAGTATTTGTAATTGAACAATATATTTTTTGACATTGTGTACCAACTATAGCGGAGGGACATGGTGGCTCAGTGGTTAAAACGCTGAGCTTATCGATCAGAAGGTCGGCAGTTCAGCAGTTTGAATCCCTATTGCTGCATAATGGAGTGAATTCCCATTACTTGTTCCAACTTTTGCCAACCTAGCAGTTTGAAAACACATAAAAAATGCAGGTAGAAAAATAGGAATCACTGATGGGAAGGTACCAGTATTCCGTGTGCCTTTGGTATTTAGTCATATTGGCCATATGATCACGGAGACATCTTCAGACAGTACTGCCTCTTCGGCTTTGAAACAGAGATGAACACCGGCCCCTAGAGTTGGGAACTATTAGCACCATTAGGTGGGTTCCTATCAGTTTGGTTCAGTTGAATCGGAAGTTGTTTGGCGGCCTGGGTCACTGAAACCGGAAGCAACCCAGGCCTGTCACGCCCCCGGACTGGTTCTCTGAACAGCCCATAGGTACCACCATCTTGCTTTTTACTTCTGCACATGCACAGAACAATTTTTATTGCACTGCACATGCATTAGTGCTTTCCGGAACCCATTCTGACTAGCACATAAAACAAAGGAAGAAGAGAAAAGAATCTCATTTCTTACAGCCATGAAGCGACAAAATCTTATTCCTTATAATAAATATTATAATATAATAAACCGTAAAGGTATTTAGTAGCTCCTAAAAAGGAGCTACTGAATGCCTTCTGGTTTTGGGCTAGTATAGACTCACATGGCTTTCTTTCTGCAGTGTCTCAAAACGAAACTGACACCTTTGAATGCAGTGGTGAGAAGTATCAGATTACACCTAGCTTTCTAGAACAAAGAAGCTGGGGGTAACTCCTCACTCCAAATTTCTGAAAACACAAAGACTGGTTGTATCGGAGATGCATGTGCGTCAAGTGAAGCACAAATATTCCAGGCTTAGCAGAGAGCAGCAGGAATAAGAGAGGAACCATCTTTATATTGGCTGAACCATAGTTTAATTGGAGATGGTGCAGTAGGCAAAAAAGCTAATAGGAAGCCCTATTGAGCAATATACTATTATCAGAGGTGTGGAACTCTCAAAATGTTGCAAAACTTTCTTTAGCTTATGAAAATTTATAACCTTATCAGCATGAATCAACATGAATAACTAAAAGCAGATTTTGTTTAAAGGCACCTTGAAGTAAAATAAAACGAAAAGTCAAATCTAAAATCTAAGGAGTAAAATCTAAGGAGTAAAATGCATTTGCGTTGTCTGTAACCCAGTATCAGATCAGAAAAAGAAGTCTGACTTGTTACTACTGCTGTGATGGCTTTTTCATGTAAGCAAATAGCATGTAACACTAGCATCAAATGACTGATGCATTTATTTATTGTCCCATTTTATAAGTGACCCCTGCAAATTGCTTCCCTTTTTCTGTTTTTATTTTGCCAAGTCCAACCAGGTTCTGCTGTAATGTCTAAAAAGGAAATTATGGCTAACAATGAACTACAAATAAGTATGTATTAATATGGCAACTATTATAATCATCATGATTCTGGAAAATTATCTGTCTTTGAATTGATTTGTACACTGTCTTCATAAATGCAGATTCCTTTCTTCACTTGATTAATTTTTTGATTTGATTACCCTGGGCTGAACATGTACAAAAAAGTAAGTGCACAAAAACACTAAGCCAGGTGCTAATAGAACATAGTTTACTATGAGAAGGAATAGCAAAGAATAATAGGGGCTCTTTACGCCTTTTCTGCCCAAGAATCAAGCTGGCAGTGAGTGGTGGCTGCCTGCTGTTTCTTGCGCAGTTATTTATTCATTTGCCATCCTGGATTGAATTTTGTGCTCCTTGAAAAAAAAAAAGATTTCCCCACCCCCACCCTCACCCTGCATTCCTTTTCTTTTTAAGGCCGTTGTTTTGCACAAAGTAGTTACCCTAAAGCAAAATAAGGATTTGAATTACTTTGTGCATCTACATTTTTGTACAGAGCTTACTATACACAATTTGATAAGTAGGCAATCTGGTGGCTATTTGTAGAACCACAACGAAACTACAGAATGTAGAGTTCTGTTTCCTCAGAGTCCGAGCATTCATTGGGAAAATAGCACGTTTCCAGTTCTTAGGAGTTAAAAATGAGCAGGGAGAGGCTTTAGATCTCAGAAACCTCAAACACTGAAATATAAAATTGCAGAGGTCACGGGGTGGATCTTAGGGTGATTGTCGTCATTAATTAATAGAATCAAAAGATATGGTTTTTATTTTTGTTAGTACAATAATAGGGGATGCAGTGGCTCAGTGGCTAAGACACTGAACCTGTCGCAGCAGTTCTGCGGTTTGAATCCCTAGCACTGCGTAACAGAATCAGCTCCCGCTTCTTGTCCCAGCTGCTGCGAACCTAGCAGTTCGAAAGCACATTAAAAATGCAAGCAGAAAAATAGGAATCACCTTTCATAGGAAGGTAACAGCATTCCGTGCGCCTTCGGCATTTAGTCATGCAGGCCACATGACCATGGAGACATCTTCAGACAGCGTTGGCTCTTCGGCTTTGAAACAGAGATGAGCACCACCCCCTAGAGCAGAGTTTCTCAACCTTGGCCACTTGAAGATGTCTGGACTTCAACTCCCAGAATTCCCCAACCAGTGAATGCTAAGGTTGAGAAACACTGCCCTAGCACATATGTGCAAGAGGAAACTTTACCTTTATCTTTAAAGATATGATTTTCATTTCTATTAGTACAATAATAACCATGTGTTATGCTAAATTATAGAAATTGCATAGACATCATAATATACATAATTGCAGAGTTAAATTTTCCTTATTATAAATTTTAGATTTTTTAATCCCCACCCCACCCCACCCTTCAGTATAAAAATCCAGCTAAAAATGTCAAATAATCTGGATAAAAGTGGTTAAAAAATATGCTACAATAGCTATAATCTCAGCATACTGTATCATTTTATCATCTGACTAGAGAAAAGAAGGACTAGGGATGACATGATAGCAGTATTCCAGTATTTGAGAAGCTGCCACAAAGAAAATGGGGGGTCAACTTATTTTCCAAAGCACCAGAAGGCAAGACAAGAAACAATGGATGGAAACTAATCAAGGAGAGAAGCAACCTGGAATTAAGTAGAAACTTCCTAACGGTGAGAACAATTAACCAGTGGAACAGCTTTCAGAATATGTAGTTGCTTCGTCACTGGAGGTTATTAAGAAAAGACTGGACAGCTACCTATCTAAAATGGTATAAGGTCTCCTGCTTAATCAAGGAGTTGGACTAGAAGACCTCAAAGGCCCCTTCCAGCTCTATTCTGATTGATTGATCTCATGAAACTACTAGTTTGTAGGAATACAGGAATCAGGTTAAAAAAATTGCATTTGATCATTTTTTTTTTACTATGATTTTAATACAAATCCAATGAGGGTATCATTTTTATCAGTCAGATATCTTTTGCTGTTGATGTTAATTTATATTCATATCTTGACTTTAGTTTTTTTTTTATAAAAAGGCAACTGTGCAGGTATACAATTGTAATAAACTAGCATTTATCTTTTACTGATTGAACTATAGATAGAAACTATAAAATGGAAGCTATCCTAATGTTAGTGGATAATTTGAAGTGTTTCTCGGTGGAGGGATAGCTCCCAGAAAAGGCGATTCTAGCACAGGGACTGAAAAATACAATTATCTGGACAGCCCAAATGGATCCTCCATACATCCCTTGCATTCCAGATGCCGGTGTCCTTCAACTCCACAGCTGCAGGAAAGAAGACTGATGCTAAGAGATGCTGGGAGATACATTATCAGCAAAGGAATGGTCTCATCCCCAATCCACATCTAAGTGGTTTACTGCCAGATTTTTGGAAGCAGCCCTCCCACACTGCCTTTTGGTGGAATGAATATATTTAGACATAATATCAACATTTGGCTAGCGCTACCAAAGCTGGACTTCAAAAATTCTGACCACCATTAGATGAGGGCAAACAAAATTCTAAATTTTGTTGCATCTATTAATCATTTTTATTTTTGCAGCCTGGTAGCATTGGTGGTTTTCATAGTCTGCATATTTTAAAGCAATTAGTTGTACTTTAATTTTTGCCTGATAATTTAAAAGCAACATTTGCTCACTACATGCCTGTAAGCTTCATTTATGTGAACATCTATCCACCCACCTTTGTTGTATTCCTTGTCCATACTTTTGCAGTATTTAGGTATAATTTGTGATCTATATTTTGTTATTATCTTTGCCAGCCTTCTGATTGTCTCAAATTGGTTTTTCTCCCCTATTTTTTTATTTTATCTTCCCTTACCCCGCATTAAAGTCTCTAAATTATTCACACTGCAAAACCTCAGTCACGTTAAAATCAACAATCAGCTGGAAATCATCCTTCTTTCATTGTATTTGGCAATCAAAACTGGAGCTTCCACAAGGCCTCCACCCTACAGCTGCATCTAATCAACCAGCAACTTAAAGTGATGGAGTTGGTTGAGAGAACAAATCTTTCTCTCTGCAACCTGTTTCCAAATGACATCCCCACGGCATTTTTAAAGGCAACATGCAGTGCTGTTCAATAGCAAGGGAAACCTAAAAATGTGTTGTTTTGGTTCTGAAGGGAGAGAAAAAATCATATGTGATTTTTCTAACTGATGAAAGGTTATTCTGGGTTTTCCTCAGGGATGGAACTTACATGCATATTTATTGATTTACAAGAGAACGCAGCATTTTCAAAGAATACCTTGCACGTATGAACAATCTGACGTGGAAGAGACACTAGAGGCACTTTGTGTCATCTCACCTATAAATCTACAAATTCCAGTTTCAATAAGCAAATAACCAGGGAACAAATGACTTCAAAAAGGAATCAAGAGATGCCTTTAAGACAATTGATGGTACAATTGTTTTGAATCATAAAGCTATACGCTGTAATGTCCAAAGAGTTAGCCATGGTTATCTGCAGCAATGAGAATTAGTAATACCTGTTATGAGCCAGATGTTACTAAAGTGAGATGTGTATGTGCATGTCTATATGTATAGTATATATATTGACAATAAACTAAATGTAGTTCCATTGTAGACTACCTGCTGAGTGAATTTGGTTCAGCCAGTTGAAAATCCATCTGGTTGTGGTATTGACAATCCCACATTGTTGTATCTTACCAAGAAATAAGCTTGTCTGTCTGTCTGTCTATCATCTAGCTATCATTTATCTAATATCTACAGCTGCTCATTTCAGTCAATGATTCTGGTGGCTTATAATTTAAAAATATATATAGTTTAAAATATTAAAAGCATGTGTAAACAATAAAAACAATAGAATCAATAAAAACATCCTAATTAAATGTGCATAGGAACAAGATAATTGGCCAATGAGCCATATAACCAGGAAAGGGGTCATTGACAGATTCCACACCTTAGTTTGGAAACATAGCCAGTTTTTAGAGCATTGCAAAAGGTTAAGAGGGTTGGGGCCATTCTTTTCTCTGAAGGGAGAATGAGCTATAGACCACTGTAGAAAAAGCTTGTTTTCACAGCCAACATTCTTTGGCTAACAGGATCTGCATTATGCCCATTTTGCTTCACCTAGTTGTATGGGTAGAGACTCTTGAAAAAAGATGATCCCCTAGATACTGTGATCCCAAGCCGTATACAGTAGCTTTAAAGGTAGTCATCAGTACCTTGAATTGCACCTATAATTAGCACAACTCATGCAAGACTGGTGTCTCTGGCACTATTTACTACCTATTCAGCCACATTCTGCACCATTTGGAATTTCCAATGGTCTTTAGGGACAGCCACATGTAGAGCATGTTACAATGAGCATGCTGTCCTGGTCTACATATGGACACAATTGGTGCACCACTCAAAGGTCTCCCTGGGTGGAGGGTCCCAAATACTCTCAGCCGGCAACTCCATCTTGCTAGAGTTGAGGCAGATCATCTTTCACCTCATCCAGTCCCCAATAGTCTCCAGACACCAATATTGGACCAATATTGGGGCCTGGGGTAGATATGTAGAGAAAAATATCATGTACATACTAATGATATCTCACCCCAAACCGATGGATCATCTCACCTAGTGGCCTCATTTACTGCATATGTTCAATAGAAGGAGAGAAATAACAGAACCTTGAGGTACCCCTCAAAGTAGGAGTTGCGAACTAGATATCTCTCCCTGTATCAATACCAGGCAGAGTATTCCCTGAGCTGGCTCAGAAACATACTATGATGGTATTGCTGCTGCTGCTGAGAGGTCACAAAAAGAGCCAGGATGGATCTACCTCCATTCTGTTCCTGTCAAAGGTCATCCATGAATGCAATCAATGCCATCTCAGTCTCAAACCCTGGTCTGAACTGTGACTGAAAGAGGATAATCTGCCCCATCAGGGTTTTCTGAAGCTACCATATGACCATTGTCTCCACCACCTTCCCTAGAAAGGGAAAGTTGAAGACAGGATAAAGACTATCTAGGCTACCTGGGTGACTGATAGTCCTTTGGGAAGAGTGCACCCCACACCTCTTTAACCCCAAGATGAGTTAATTATTGCCCAGATC
The DNA here is from genome assembly GCF_009769535.1 of Thamnophis elegans. Classification (NCBI taxonomy): domain Eukaryota; kingdom Metazoa; phylum Chordata; class Lepidosauria; order Squamata; family Natricidae; genus Thamnophis; species Thamnophis elegans. Next base: position 23,303,510 of record NC_045558.1, read on the forward strand.
CATTCATACATTCCCTCCCACCAAGCCTTAATTATCCAAGAAGGGCATGAATCTAACACACAAGTGCCTGAATTTGCAGTTGAGTCCACTTCCCCAGGAACAATGATCTTGAACCCTTCCTAGATCACTATGCAAGACATAGCCACCACACCTCTATAGATTCTGCTTTAAGTCTACCTTTAAGTAGATTTTAACATGGATGGCTCCCTCTAAGAGGGGCCAAGTCACCCAGAACAAAGCCACTGATGACCATAAGCAGATGTAATAAGGATAGAGAAATAAGTTATACTTTGTCAAATGACTTATTGAAATCTAGGTAACCCAAGTCCACAGCCTTTCCCTTATTGACTAATTTAGTCTTTTTGTCAAGGAAGGCAATAAGTTTTGTCTGGCATGATCTGTTTTTGACAAACCTATGCTTGCTTCTAGTAATTGCCTCGTTTGTTTCTAGGTGCTCACAAGTGTGCTGCTTGATTATATTTTCCAAGATCTCCCAAGGTAATGGGGAAGGCTGATTGATGCCAGGCTAATTGATCTATAGTTTCCTGGATCCATTTTTTCTCCTTTGTAGATTGGAACTGCATCAGCTCTTTTCCAGTCCTTGGTATTTCCCCAGTGCTCCAGAAGCTCAGAAAAAAATTGTTCTGTGGTTCTGAGATAAAGTCTGCCAGGTCCTTCAGAACCCTGGGATGTAACCCATCTGGTCTTGGCAGTATAAACTCATCTAAAGTGGAGAAGTGTTCTCTTATCATTTCCTTGCCTATTCTGACTTACATATTTTTTGCCTTCTGACTGAAAATAGATGCAAAGAACAAATTAAGCTATTCCACTTTTTCCTTGCTTCCCATCACGTCCTTGCCATCTTCTCCCTTTAGCGGACCATGCATTTCCTTGACTTTTTTCTTATTCCATATATATTGAAATAACCTTTTTTGCTGTTAATTTTGGGATTTGTTGCAAGTCCTAATTTATTTTGAGCCTTAATTTTTCTGATCTAATCCTTGCAGATTTAGGCTATTTGCTGGTATTCTGTTTTTGGTATGTGCCCCTCTTTCTTCTTATACGTGTCCTGTTTTTTCTCTCAAGTTTGTCAGAAAATTATTTATGTAACCACACTAGCTTTGTTTTTCTTTCTCTGTGTTAGACTGGGTTTTTATAATCTCATGTTTCAGAATTTCTCAAGCATCTTGAGTTGATTTTTTTCCCTTTAAGATTTCCATCCATGGAATCTTTCTAAACTAGTTTGTTGAAGTCAGCAGCCTTAAAGTGTAAGACAGTAGTTTGACTTGTTTGATTATTTGTGCCAGCATTATGTTGAATTCCAACATGACATAGTCACTCTCCCCACAAATTACCACAACTTCAGCTCCTTCTGCACTGTCTATACTTTGATGGTTATATCATCTAATAAGGAGAGTGTAAAAGATACTTTAAACTAAAATGCAAAAAATTAAAGACATCCAAATCAACTCAACTGATCTCATAATGGAAGAAAGAAGGTGACTGAGTCAGAATATTAACAAATGTTCACTAGCAAAGTCTGTATGTTCTACATTGTGAGGAAAGCATAAATTGGCTTTTAAATCAAATTTCCAGAATATTCCCTAGGAGTATGAGAATGAAATATACCAAGCATAACATGGATCATTTTCTTTAGTATATTTTGTGTGCTCTATCATTGTGGTTCGAAAACTGTGGTTTGTGCCTTAGCATATTGGGCCAAGTATAGTTTAATCAATAAACCATGCTTAAGCAAATTATGACTTAACATATAGGATCCTTATCATTATGAAGTTGCAGCTACTTGAAACAGATGATAAATCTTTTTATTTTGCATTCGATATTGAAATGCAGAGCTTTTCCATTAAAAAAACCCACAAAAGTTACATAAATATTCCTGAATCTAAATAGTTGGACTTCAGTTCTTATTAATGCCGAGCCAGCATGTTCAATGGACATGCTACCCTAAAGCTCTGAGAATCACAATCACATATATTTTGAAGGCACTAGTTTCAGGACAAACTGAATTAGCATCTCTCTTCCCCAAACGAAAAGCTACAAATGGTTTAGGACAGACTTCTCCGTCCTGGGGCACTCTGGTGTGCTGGATTATAACTCTCTTCATCTTTTGCCAGCATGGCTAAGCACTATTGAGAATTGATCAGTTACGTATGAAGGAGGGGTATCTGTAAGCATTCTTTCCACAAGGAACTTCCTAAATGCCAGAATTAACTATTGTAGCCTAGTTTATATTCTCAAAATATGATTAGAGGCATTGTCAGAGGAAACAAGTATCTTTAATAGGAAAAGAGTAGGCAGTTGTAGACTTTGGCAGACAAATGTGAGTAGGAGGACTTTTGGCTTCCTGGAACACAGAATCATATTTAAACGATGAAGAACATAATGTTCCTCTTCTTCCCCCCAACCCCCATACTCCTGTCATAGGAATTTCTATTTTTTCTTGCACCTAGCTTGCCCTCTTCAAAACACTAGAGTATACTTCTGTTAAACAGGTATAGAACCAATGGAAAAGAATATTTGTAGCTCATGGTTGAGCTGTGGGGTCCTTGGTGCTCTCTGAGCTTGGTTGTCAAACTCAAAGAGCATGAAGGATCTCACAGATACAGAACTCTTTTGAAAGGAACCACCTGCCCAGTCTTGTCCAGAGTAGGACAAGATAGAACTTGATAGAACTTCAGATTCTAGCAAATCCCATGCAAAACAGGGAAGCTGAAAATTAACCTGGGGGACGAGGGACAATATTATCTCCTGTAGCCAAGAAAGCTGCATTAATGCATCCCTTTATTCTCTAACATCAAGCTAAACTCAAAAGAGAATTCATTACATTTACTTTCTGTATATGCATCACACCTCCCTCTGTGTGTGAATTTGAATTTGAATTTGAATTGATTTTATTTGTAGGCCGCCCTTTTCCCTGAGGGGACTCAGGGCGGCTCACAGAAAACCAGGGAGGGGGGAATACAGCACTAAGACGACAACACATAATAAAATAATAAGCAACATGCATACAACATTCGGGCGGGGTAATGGTCCTTATCCCCAGGCCTGACGGGTGAGCCAGTTCTTCAAGGCTGTGCGGAAGGCCTGGACGGTGGAGAGGGTACGAATCTCTACGGGGAGCTCGTTCCAAAGGGTCGGGGCCGCTGCTGAGAAGGCCCTCCTCCTTGTGGTTGCCAGCCGACATTGGCTGGCCGATGGAATGCGGAGGAGGCCTAACCTATGAGATCTTATAGGTCGTAGGGAGGTAATTGGCAGAAGGTGTGTGTGTGTGTGTGTGTGTGTGTGTGTGTGTGTGTGTGTGTCTTTCTCCCCTCCCAAATCATATCCTACCAGTCCATGAAAACTATAGAGGATAGAATTAAGGGAAAGGATAGGAGCAGTTTTTCTCAATCTCAGCAACTCTGCGAGGACAACATTGTAAAGTGGTAGAGATTGAGAAACAGTGAGTTAGAAGCTATGTGTTGGGCTCGGCTTCTGCCTAGAAATGAAAGTAAATCCATTTCCAAGCGCAATTCTCATAGGCTCTTTAGTGACAATTTACTAAGAATGGGATGAGGTTACAAAAAATCCTAGCACTTGAACTGTTGTCAGGATACAGCAGCTATTTTCCAAAAATACGTATGGGTGAAGCCTTGCTCTTTGTCCCTTTTAATGTTTTTCTGTGAATTACCAAACTGACAAGTATTTTTCAACAACAATCAAAGACTATGCAGGTTCTCTAAATCTGATCAGTCTAGGAACTGATGGAAACATCAGGTCTGCTTCTCTGTTCTCCTAAGTCCCAGAAAGCTCATTTTCTACTTCTCTTTACTGTGAAAACCTCCAATTGGATCATAACAGTAGGCCTGTCAAGAGCTCGCATCATGAGCTCAAGGACAGGAGATTTGGAGTGAAGACTAGTGCCCAGGTTGGGGAAAATTACACTTGTGGATATTGTAATCATCAGGATCATGAACATCTGTGTTTATTAGTTGGCAGTTGGTAAATGCTCATAGAATCAGTGTCATGTTTTTCTATCCATTTTCCTTCCGTTTGATAAATCCGTTTTTCACATTTATTTCAAAGGCTTCACGCCATCCTGATCACACGCTCTGGGAATCCCCCCCACAAAAGACAGTGAAAAGCCCCGGTCTGGAGCGCACCCCTATCAAAACTTTTCGCCACAGTTTTGGTGGCCATGGCTTGGTGAGGGGGTCATGTGACTGAGTGTGCATGAGTGACATCAAGTTGGTCATGCCCACGCCCACGGAACCGGTAGTAAAAAGTTTTGAAATCTGCTCAGAGGTGGTATTCAACCAGCTCTAACAGGTTCTGGAGAAAAAGTAGTGGAAAATTTGAGTAGTTTGAGGAATCAGCAAAGAGGTTGGCCCCACCCCAGCTACCTCCCAGCTGATCTTCTTTTGTTGCCCTGAACAGGAGAATGAAGCTGGAAAGCAGGTTAATGGAGTGGGGAGGGAATGGGAATTTTGCAGTATTCTTCCCCTGCCATGCCCACAAAGCCACCCCCACAAAACCAGTAGTAAAAAAAAAAAAGAATCCCACCACTGTTCTTACTTATGAAGTGGCCAACAAGAATCAGTTAGTGTCTCACCTCACACTATGCACTAATCCAAATTTGGACATTTTGCAGCCTGTGGGCCACATCCGGCCCTTTGCCTGTTGCTGTTTGGCCTGGGTCTTTGGCAGTGAGGACAGAGTATCAGCCTCAGAGCTGGGCAGCATCAGTGAGGATAGGCTGGATTTGGTAGGGACACAGGGGCAGGGGCAACAGCCCTCCACAACAGTCCCGGTTTCCTCTGTGGCTTCTTGGGAAAATTAATTGTCTAACACTGAACTACTGTTTTGGAGTGCTTTGATCTCCTAGCTTTGCCCATTTCAACCAAATCCAAAAGGAAGACATTAAGAAGAAATTCCTTCCATTTGAGATTGGGCAGCCAATCTGGCTGCCCTATCTGCAAATAATAATAATAAGTAATTTTGGGGTTCTCCTGAACTCAAGACTCCTCCTTGAGATGCTGGTGGCAGTCACGGCCCAGAGGGCATATGTACAACTACGAATCAGGCACCAGTTACGTTCATTCCTAGACCAATATGCTGTCCTCACAGTTACCCATTCCCTAGGCATCTCCCATTTGGACTACTGTAATGTGCTGTAAATTAGGATGGTCTTGGAATGGTATTTAGAAGAGTCAATTGTTGTTGTTTTTTTAATGGTGGAGTGAATGATTTTGTACAACTCAAATTTGCACATGTGTAGCTTCTTTTGGAGAAGACGCACTAGTTGCCAATTTGCTTACAGACTAATTCAGGATGTGGTTAGCATCTTCAAAGCCTTGCATGGATTCAAGGTTATTGAAGTTTTTCTTTTTAAGAATCGTCTCTCTCTAGTTACATCTATCCAGTCTATCCCATCTACCAGAATCCTATCTGGAATGAGCAGTCTGTCTGGTGGGACCAAGAAAAGGGCTCTTTTTCCTCCCTATGGAATACCATTTTCCTGACGTGATTCTTTTCTTTTTTGTTCTTTTTAATTTTTTTTAAATATACTTTTTTTATTTTTCATTTTCATAACATATAATCACATGTATACTATTACATAGCCAATATCCTATTGTAAAGTAGTAATTACATCAGTTCCTCTTGTCATCAACACCCAGAAAGATAAAAACCCTCCATACACCTCTTTCTTCTGCCTCTCTCCTACCTTCTTTCTTCCCTCATCCTTTACTTCCCCTTCCTTTCTCCTTCTCCGATGTGATTCTTTTCTGAAGGCCCAGAAGATTTGATTCTGTCATTGGGACTAGGAACCCCAATCTGACACAGAGCTGATAAAGTGGTTGGAATGATTGTATTTGTTGTCATCATGGGAGGGAAAACTATGGATTATTGTAACAGAAATTTTAATTTTGTAAGCCACCCAGAGTCACTATGTGCGAATTGGTAAGCCGTATACATTTAATTAATTAATTAATTAATAGATAGACACCTAATCAAATATACCAGCAAGAACAGGGGCCTTTTCCACCACCTTTTCTAACATAAAATATACCAAAGGCATCACCAAGAAAAACATCAAAAAACATTCTGAAACACCCTGATAATGACGTAGAAAAACCAAAGTGTCTTTTGAGAGGGAACAAATGTCTGAGAAACTACATGGAAGATGTTGGGCCAAAATGGTTTAGACTGCTGGATCCAACTCCCTATTCAATGCATGAACTCCTTGTAAAGGATCACTGATACTGTAGTTGTAGAATAGAATAGAATTCTTTATTGGCCAAGTGTGATTGGACACACAAGGAATTTGTCGTTGGTGCATATGGTACATAAAAAATATACATTCATCAAGAATCATAAGATACAACACTTAGTGATAGTCATAGGTTACTAAATAAGCAATAAAATCATACTAGGAAACAAATAAAACAATATAAATCATAGAGATATAAGCAACATGCTTATAGTCATAAGTGGGAAGAGATAGATAATAGGAAGGATGAGAAGAATAATAGTAATACAGTCTTAGTAAATAGTTTGACAGTGTTGTGGGAGTTAGTTGTTTAGCAGAGTGATGGCATTTGGGGGAAAACTGTCCTTGTGTCTAGTTGTTCTGGTGTGCAGTGCCCTACAGCATCGTTTTGAGAAGTTGAAACAATTTATGTCCAGGATGTGAAGGGTCTGTAGATATTTTCACAGCCCTCTTTTTGACTCGTGCAGTATGCAAGTCCTCAATGGACGGCAGGTTGGTAGCTATTGTTTTTTCTGCAGTTCTAATTATCCTTTGAAATCTGTGTCTGTCTTGTTTGATTGCAGAGCCAAACCAGACAGTTATAGAGGTGCATATGACAGACTCAATAATTCCCCTGTGGAATTGAATCAGCAGCTCCTTGGGCAGTCTGAGCTTTGGGAGCTGGCACAGAAAGAACATTCTTTGTTGTGCTTTTTTGTTGACATTTTTGGTGTTTTTTGTCCATTTTAAGTCTTAAGTTATGATAGAACCTAGAAAGTTGAAGGTCTCTACTGTCGATACTGTTTTGTCTAGTATTGTAAGAAGTGGTAGTATAGGAGGGTTTCTCCTAAAATCTACCACCATTTCTACGGTTTTGAGTGTATTTAGTTCAAGATTGTTCCAGTTGCACCACAAGGCTAGTTGTTCAACCTCTCGTCTGTATGCAGATTTGTCATTGTCTCAAATGAGACTAATCACTGTTGTATCATCTGCAAACTAGCTGAATCTGACCACACTTGTAACTTAGCCTCTCTTAAAACACAAGCCTCTCTCAAAACCCACTATTTCACAAATTTGGGGTTAGAAATGCAGCAAGGAAAGGATAAACTCCCCATCCTCTGGCCTTATGATTTGCATGTATATCAACCAAGAACAATCATACATATTTGATATCAGAGATAATTGGTTTAGAGCAAATTCCCAGCACACATATTAAGACTCCTGTGCTTTGAATTAAGACAGAAACCATATCAGCTGTCCTGCTAGGCAGAGTAAGACAGTTATTGCAACAGCAAGTTGCTGGATGATAAAGAGTTGTGTGCTGTGTTGTTTCCCCTGTGATACTGGTCCCTCCTCCAGCCTGTTTCCTTCATGTCCTATGGAGGATGTTATTCCATCTCTATAGTGTTGATGTGAGATGCAACTCCAGACAGTTTATGTAGGGGGGGATGCAAAAAGACCTGGAAATGGGGAGGGCAAGAATTTTTCTAGACCCTAGAGAAAATTATTTGCAGAATCTTAAAAATACAATAATATCTTCTTTGCAGGGGTTTTTTCTGTCTAGTAAACAGATTAAGTTCTAAATTAATATATTCAGCAAGAAAAATCAAAAGATGACTGACAAATGTTTGTTATCTGAATTTTATTAGGAATTCCATGCTAAATACTACACATGATTTCTTGGCTGCAGAGAGGAAACCAATGGGGGTGCCAAGAAATCCAAAGGAAATGTAAATCAATCCCTTCTGCTTCTGCAGATGGCAGAACACAGTATGAAACTGGCTGAGATAAACAAAGCAGGAGTAACATGTACTGAGGAGGGCTAAGAATGGCCATACAGCCCTTAGCGTCATGAGGATCCCTTGTGTTTATTCTCAAGTAAGAGTAAGCTTCTAGACCTCAAGATAAGAAAGGTAAACTTCGATAATAAAGCAGGTATCTAGTAGGAATGGGCAAATATAGCTTATTGTTTCTCTCATTAGGATCTTATATTTGCAGGCCTATGTTACAAAACCACAAAGTTACTTTTAAAGCCCATGTTGCTGCTAAATGTTGTGATATCACAGCAAAGTTAAAATGTTCTCTGAACAAATGGCAACCCCCCCCCCCCCAATATTGCAATGACAATTTTAGCAAGTTATGCCCTATGAGACCTTGGAGCCAAGAAAAAAGATTTTTCGTTTTATTTTTCATTGGGACTACAATGAAATTTCAATTTTTCAGATTCTGAAGGGTGTTCATGAGCAATGGATGAAATGAATCCCATTGTTTGCATGACATCATCATCATGTGAATGACACTGTGGATATGAGGAGCTGAGGTGGCGCAGTGGTTAGGGTGCAGTACTTCAGGCCACTTCAGCTGACTGTTATCTGCAGTTCAGCGGTTCTAATCTCACCGGCTCCGGGTTGACTCAGCCTTCCATCCTTCCAAGGTGGGTAAAATGAGGACCCAGACTGCGGACAATATGCTGACTCTGTAAACCACTTAGAGAGGGCTGAAAGCCCTATGAAGTGGTATATAAGTCTGCTATTGCTATTGCTATAAATAGATTGAGCAGACTCTCAGGAATAACCAGCATGCCTCTGCCCCAATTAATTTAAGCTTTTACTGATTAGTGACATTAATTAGATCATTAGAATGAGCTACCATAATCAAGAAGCTGCTACATACAGTACAATATAAGGACATTGGGGAAAAAGATACTGTACTTATGACCCAAATTGTATACATCCCTATGGAGGGAAGGGGAAGTTGAAAAAGCAGCACATGTTTTAAAAGGGGAGATGTGTTGACAAGGGCCCCATTTTGTGTTATTGTGAAATACTCCTCTTACATTCATATAAGAGTTGTGAAGTGGTAGCCAGATTTGTTAACTTTCATTTCAGAAGTGGTCTTCAGCAGGTTCTGACCAGTTCTGGAGAATCGGTAACGGAAATTTTGAGTACTTTGGAGAAACGGTAAATATCCCCTTTGACTGGCCCCACCCTCCTCTATTCTCTACCCCCTGAGTCCCAGCTGATCAGGAGGAAATGTGGATTTTGCAGTAACCTTTCCCTGGAGTGGGGAGGGAATGGAGATTTTACAGTATTTTTCCCTTGTCACACCCACCAAGCCACGCCCACCAAGCCACACTACGCCCACAGAACCGGTAGTAAAAACAATTTGAATCCCACCACTGTTCCATTTGTAATCTGTAATCTAATCTCTATCAAAACAGATTGCTTTACCTGGATTTTTTTTAAAAAAAAATATTGATGCCATTCCAAATTAAAGCAAAAAAGGGACTGAGAGACTCTGGTTATTAGCATCCGTTTGATAGGTAGAAGCATTAATACAGTATCTGCTAACAATAAAAGAAAGGCTTCCAAAGCCATTCGATCCAGCCTGTACACCAAGGGACAGCAGCATGACCAAGAATATATACTCCAAAGCTGAGCAATGCAGAATCACTGGGATTCACAATCATTCTTGAAAAATTTCCCACTAGACATCTAGGAAGCCAGTGGTGTCCATGGGAAGGAAGGAAGGTCAGAATAAACTGAATGGTGGACCCAATTTAGGTAAGGCTTAAATGGCATGGTTGCAGCTGTTACCTTCAATTTTTTTGATCACATATCCTCATAGATTTATGGTTCTGATGATTAGACAGAATAGATTTTTTTTTTAAAAAAAAAATAGAATTCTGCTGCAACAATATTGAACCAGAGATATAACTATTTTAGATGTCTATTCATTCATCTATTCATTTACATTTCATATTTCTAGGCCATGCATCTCCCTCAAGAAAGGGCTTTGGTTGGTGTACAATATAACTGACCATAAAACAGCATACACAATTAATGTTATAATTTTAAAATTATTTTAAGATTATTATTTTTAAAATTATGAGGTAATAACATTATAAAATTTTTTAAAAAAAATCCCAAGATGGCCATTTAACATTGGTTAATAAAGATGTAAGTAAGAGTCTCATGGCACTAGCTTTTAAGACTGTTGTCAGCGTAAACTGTCCCTCAATTACATTGTTCTTTGTGCCCCATATGAAAGGCCGCAAAGCCTGGTTTTGACCTTTTTGTGGAAGACCAAGAGAATGGGGGGCTGCCTCCACACAGCGGCAGAGAAAGCTCTCTTTCTAGACCCCAACAGTCAGAATTATTTGGGATCTCCAGCATGCCTTCCCTGCCTGACTGAGTGGGATGGGTTGAGGTGATGAGGCGAAATAATTCCATTGTGGACTTCAACTCCCAGAATTCCCCAGCCAGCTGGGGAATTCTGGGAGTTGAAGTCCACAAGTCTTAAAGTTGCCAAGATTGGACACTCCTGCCATAGATAGACTGGACCCATCCCGTGCTTTATATGTGATGACCAACAATATAGAATTATGTTGCAATCATAGAGCAAGAGATATATTTATAATGGTACAACTGCTGTAAAGAAGAATGGAAGCTACTTTTCTGTACCTTTTTCTTTCTTTTCGATTTTTACTTTCTTTTCTTCCTTGCATGATATACCTGTTCCTTTGACTTCTTTTTTTCTTCTTTTTTCTTCATACTCTAAATGACTTTAAAAACTAATGGAAAATATCTTTTAAAAAACTATTTAATAAAAACATATATTTATAATTTATAAATTTCTGACCACTTGCATAATAATTTGTCTGCCCATGCCAAAGCAGAGCAACATTCCAAATCAGTGTTTTACCTGTGTGCTGTCAAAATTTCAAATGTTGTCTTAAAAGGATGGTCTATGCCTTTCCTACATTGGCTGCCAACAATAGTCCCCGTCTAAACTTAATGCAGCAAGAGTTATCCTAACTGTATCCTAATTCTGATCGTTTCCATTAAGGTGCTATGGATCAACATGAGGCTTATTTCATTATGGGGGGAATTTAGAGTTGCTTCTTTATCTGCTTTAGAGAACATAGATCATATCACAAATTCAACTGTGGCAAAACTTCAAGGGCTGCTGATTTCTGGGCTCAGCCAATTGTGTTAGAAAGCATTTTATTAACTTGTGTTTAGTTCACTTATTTCATTGAGTGCCTCAATTGTTTGGTGACTGCTGATTGCACATCTCTGTGTGCTGCTTGTAGTTGTTGGTTTTTTTTTTTAATTCAAAGTCTGGAGCCTATCGATATAGGACTGCTGCAGAATAACAATTAATCATTAATATATTCCTTTTTACAAATGCCACAAATTATGCCTGGTACTTTAATCTGTCACAGTGCAATCTGCATAGCCAAACAATACTGGTGTAAGTCTGAAGAGGTAAGTAGTGCTTATGAGAGCCCAGATCTGTTCATTAAGCACCCTTAACCCATACAGCTGGGCCTCCTTTCAAGCATTCATTTCTACTGACAGATAAGCCACTAACTTGCCAAAGAAATTTTGCTGCTCTCTCATTCTTAGATAAAAAGTTCTGCTTAGCCTTAAATAATGGTCCAAAGTTCCAGGTGTCTTCTGCTGTACAGGAAATCATTTTGATTTTTTATCAACCATGCAGCTGTTAAAAGATTGGTATGTCCTGGGTCTGGCGAGCTATAAAACCTCAATTTATCAAGATATCAAGGCAGTTGCTCCCCACCACACAGTCCACTCCCACCTGCCAATATGTCCTTGTTCCCAGCTCGATTTTGTCATTTTTTTCTTTGAACTTTTCAAATGTTAGGGAGTGGGATGGGGTAGTCACATTTTGTTTTATAATTTGGGAGATTCCAAATTTTTCAAGTGGTCAAGGACCCTGCCAAGAATTCAAGAAGACATCTGGGCGGGCTTGTCTTTTGTTCAGAGATTCTTATATGAAGTAGTCCAAACATCCTCCTCCTCCTTCCTGTATTTTATCTTTGAGAACCACTGAGATGTCCTTGGTACTGCGGTGGTCCATGAATATGAAAAAAAACAAAAACAGATGACTTTTGGATTTGTTGGTGAAAGTCCGGATACAATAAAATCTTTTCTGCATCAAAGGCTGAAAGAAGCAAAGTTCTTACTTATAAGAAAAGATAGGAGAATGAAAGAGGAAGCAAACAGTGGGACCACTTTTACCAGTTATTCTTTCTTCTTCTTTTCATATCAAAAATGTCATTTTATGTGATCAAACCAGTGGTGGGATTCAGCCAGTTCACATCACTTCAGGAGAACTGGTTGTTAACTTTCTGAGCAGTTTGATGAACTGGTTGTTGAAAGAAATCATTAGGGCAGAGAACCGGTTCTTGAATTATTTGAATCCCACCACTAGATCAAAGCTAATAACTGGATCCAACAGGATGATTTTTATGCCTGCATTAATTGTGTCCTATTCTTTCTCAATATAAACATGTTCACATAACCTGGCCAAACAATCAGTTGCTCTCCTGAAATAGAAAACTTAGGTTTGTGGTGTTCAGATCAAAGGGATGCTCAATATATTTTGGATTTTTCCACAGGAACATTTTTAAAAAAAGAAGAAGTAGACACTCATTTTGAATCTTGGCTCCTGAGGGTAAAGGTTTCAATATCTCTTGCTCCCCAGATTCTCCCCTCCTCTAAAAGATTTATTTAGTCAGTTCTATCCACTTGGGACACAGTGGTTCAGTGGCTAAGACACTGAGCTTGTCAATCAGAAAGGTCAGCAGTTCGGCAATTCTGTTGCATAATGTTGCATAACAGAGTGAGCTCCCATTACTTGTACCTGCTTCTGCCAATCTAATTCGAAAGCATGTAAAAAAATGAAAGTAGAAAAATAGGAACCACCTTCCTTCGGTTTTTAGTCATGCTGGCCACATGACCATGGAGACATCTTCAGACAGTGCTGGCTCTTCAGCTTTGAAATGGATATGAGCACCGTGCCTTAGAGTCATTGCTCTCCTGAAAAGAAACAGGTTTGTGAAGTTAGATCAAAAGGAAGCTCCATATATTTTGGAGTTTTCCACAGGAACATATTTTAAGAAAAGGAAGCAATTGGAATATTGGCTCCCGAGGACAAAGGTTTCAATATCCTTTGCTCCCTAGTTTCTCCCCTCCTCTAAAAGATTTATTTAGTCAGTTCTATCCATTTGTTCCAAAAGAAGAAGTTTGTCTTCTTCATTTTCCAAGGAAGAATCAGAGGTGTAGCAGGTTGGGATCAAATGGAGTTCTCACTCACTTGATAGCAGGCCTTAGTTGCTGTTCTCAAGATTATGCACCTCTGCTAGCTATGAAATCCTTGGAGCTCTCTGAACTTGGTTATTTATTTGCAGATATCTCATTACCCAACTCGATAACATCATCAATATGAATCCTTGCCAGTTTCTTTATTTACAATTCCACCATGCAAGTAAAATTAGCCCAGTTCTCCATCTGGCAATCTAGGGCAAAAATAATTCAATGGGCTAATCTAACTAGAGAAGAAAGAGGAGGCCAGCAGGCTGGTTCAATCACCTAAAATTGGATGATGAAATGCAGAGATACCTCAGGATGAATATTGGGGCATGGATTCAGGATAGCTGGCTGAGAAAGCAGAGTGCTGCAAAAAAGAATCCCTATATCGTCTTAAGTGTTGTCCCTCCAGACTTTGAGTTAGAGAGAAGCTAATGTTAGTGGCTCTGTCCCCATTCTCCTGCAGTTTGTCTCTTTACAATGGCTAAGGAGGAAGAAGGGACTTCCTCACCAGCCAAATTCTCTCACCTGCAGCTCCTTATCTTGCCACAACTTGCATTGTAGAGGTTCCACCTCCAATCAATCTTGCAACTACAGGAATGGTTTCGCTTTCTATATCTTAACATCCTCTAACGAGGGGTGAATCTTCCCTACCGGTTTGCTAATCTGGGTGCATGCGCCACCTCCATGCATGCACAGGACCTTCTCGCATGCACAGAGCATAAAAACGGATGTGATGATGTCCAGGAGGGTCGGCTACCGAACATGCCTCAAAGGTAAGTAGAACAGCGTGGGGGGGGGATGTGCTGTGCCACATCATTTAAATTAGCTAGAAAGCAGGAAATTCTTTCTAGCCAATATAAATTGCTTGTCACAGCTGATCTACCGGTTTGTCTGAACCACTAGCATTTTTTTACTACCAGTTCTGGTGAACCTGTAACTTTTTTTTACTACCAGTTCAGGCAAACCAAATCAGTAGCATTTCACCCCTGCCTCTAGCCAAAGAAAAGTTGCACTGTAACAACTATTATATATAGGGAACAATCTCTCAAAAGTAAGATCTGGCCATTAGTCCACTCTACAAATCACACCTTTCACTTTTGATTTTTAAGAAGCAGAAAAAAGGGTTAGGTTTGGGTATCAATTGTTGCCTACATTAGATACAATCTCTGTGCAGTTGTTTGTCTGGAAGAGGTGGTAGATAATACAAGAAAAGAACATAAATAGGAGTTCCTAGAATGTTTTTTCCCTAGTCTCCTCTATAAGTTTGTCTCTGTGTTAGATCTAACTGTTTGCATATAATGTACTTCTTTTTCTGTCCCAGTTAAATGTTTCTACATGAAACAGGGCTCATTAGGGTCTTGGGATATTTCATTGTAGTTTTCAGTGTGTGATCTAAGTGCCAGTCCAAGCCCATGGCTCTTTTATTTATGCATGTTGACATATTAAGTATCATAAAATCAATATAGAATTGTGCTAGTGGGGACATTTTATTCAGCTGTCCTAAACACTGAAAGTGAAGATGAGAAGGTGTGATGACAGGGTGTTCTTATAATGTACTAATGTTATTTTTTTATTTTATTTCTTTTGCAGATGGGGTTATAAGTGGCTGACATTCCACTAATGACTGAAATTAGCATTTCAAAAAGATACCTCCATCCTTCAAAATTCCAAAGTTGTCTTTCTTCAGACAATTCTGACTTGGGATTGAAGATCTTTAAGGAATTTTGTACTTCTGTATCTCACAGCACATGGTAATCTTTAATGGCCAGAAACCATGGGTGAAATTCAGCACATTCTGACAGGTTCTGGAGAACCGGTAGTGGAAATTTTGAGTAGTTCAGGGAACTGGCAAATACTACTTCTGGCTGCCCCAAAGTGGGGTGGGAATGGAGATTTTGCAATATCCTTCCTCTGCCACGTCCACCAAGCCACGCCCACAGAACCAGGAGTTAAAAAAATTCAATTTCACCACTGCCAGATACTGTTCTTAAGAAGCTACACAGAATTGGATTTGCTTATTACTTGGTTGAGAGACAAGAAACCATAGAATTGTAGACAAACAATGGAAAAACACAATGTCATTCTTACTAAGAAAACAATAAGGATGTATGCTTTTAATTCCAAGAAACTGAGCTCAGTTCAAGGGTCTTTACAAGGCAAGTATTGGTTATATTTTATGCCAATGAAAACATTTGTTTTTCACACAGAATACAATCTAACAGAGTTGCAAGAGCTTTTGGAGATCTTCTATTCCAACCCTCTGTTCGAGATTGGAATTGGCTGTCCAATCTCTTCAGTACAATTCAATACAAGAGCACACAACAGATACAAACTCAATGTAAACTGCTCCAAACTTGATTGCAGAAAATACAACTTCAGAACAGAGTGGTCAATGCCTGGAATGCACTACCTGACTCTGTTGTTACATCTCAAACCCCTATAACTTTAACCTTAAACTGTCTACTATTGACCTCACCCCATTCCTAAGAGGTCTGTAAGGGGCATGCATAAGTGTACCATCGTGCCTACCATCCCCATCCTACTGTCCCCATTTATTCATACCCATTTCATTAATACTCATGTTTATTCTTATACCTATTCAAGATAAACGATTGACAAATCAAATAAATAAAATGAAAATAAAAATGAAAACCTGTAGCAACGGAGCATCCACAATTTCTGGAGGCAAGTCATTCCACTGATTTGTTCCCATTGACAGGAAAATCAGTGGTGAAATTCAATTTTTTTTTACTACTGGTTCTGTGGGCGTGGCTTGGTAGGCATGGTGTGGCTTGGTGGGTGTGGCAGGGGAAGGATACTGCAAAATTTCCATTCCCACCCCATTCCAGGGGAAGGATAATGCAAAATCTCCATTCCCACCCGCCTCTGGGGCCAGCCAGAGGAGGCATTTGCCAGTTCTCTGAACTACTCAAAATTTCCATTATCGGTTCTCCAGAACCTGTTGGATTTCACCCCGAGGAAAATTCTCTTTAGTTCTAAGATGAATCTCTCTTTAAAGTACTTGTTACTTCTTGTCCTACCCTCCCAAGTTCTTTGAAAATTAGTTTGGCCCCTCTTCTCTGTGACAGCATCTCAAATATTGGTACTCAAATAGCAGTACTCCAATACTTCTATCATGTCACCTCTAGTTACCACTAGTCATGGTAAGCTACAATGCAGCGATTACTCATATCTCACTGAAGGTGGGTACTACCATTATGAGATTTTTTTTAAAGAAAAGTTTTAATTACACAAAGGCAACAAGACTAAGGGCTAAGAAAATTAGAGTGCTTTTTCTTGTTAATTCTTGTCTCAGTTGCTGAATTGTAATCAAGATCTCTTACTAATATTTGCTCAAAGTCCAGCAGGAGTGAATAGCAATTGATGAGTACTGCTTAGATTCTGAAAACAAATTCTAGTGTGGATAATTTATACTACTTTTTTCCTACTTTTACAGTAACTTATTCTATTCCCTTAAACATTGGCTGTATTGTCATGGTTAATGAAACTATGGTTTGCTCAGCCCGATTAATTTTCTTGAGTTGTATAACACTGATTAGTTTTATATAATACACTAGGTTGGCTAGTTGTAGTGTACTTTGTGAACTCAGACAATGGACTTATCTACAATTTAGTATGTTGTGCCAAGGCAAACAGTAGGATTAAATCAACAATGTGTGGGTTGATGTGTATGAATATAGTTAGTATATATGACCTTAGCAAGGTTTTGCAATTGACCCAATTGGTCTACCTTGAAGTTCATAGAAGAACAAAGAAAGATTGCAGAGCTAAATACTGTCCTTTTCCAATGTATGCATTCTGGCCTGTAATTTTCCTGTAGTTTAAGGTAAAGGTTCCCCTCACACATATGTGCTAGTCGTTCCTGACTCTAAGGGGCGGTGCTCATCTCCGTTTCAAAGGCAAAGAGCCAGTGCTGTCCGAAGATGTCTTTGTGGTCATGTGGCCGGCATGACTAAATGCTGAAGGTGCATGGAACGCTGTTACCTTCCCATCAAAGGTGGTTCCTATTTTTCTACTTGCATTTTTACTTGCTTTTGAACTGCTAGGTTGGCAGAAGCTGGGAAAAGTAATGGGAGCTCACTCCATTACACGGTGGTAGGATTCAAAAGTCTTTACTACCAGGCCTGTAGGGGTGGCTTGGGGTATGTAGCTTGGTGGGCGTGGCAGGGGAAGGATACTGTAAAATCCCCATTTCCTCCCAATCAGCTGGGACTTGGGAGGCAGAGAATAGATGGGGTTGGGGCCAGTCAGAGGTGGTATTTACTGCTTTTCCAAACTACTCAAAATTTCCACTACCAGTTCTTCAGAACTGGTCAGAACCTGCTGAATACCATCTCTAATCTTTCTGATCGACATGCTCAGCATCTTAATAACCGAGCCACCGCATCCCATTGAGCCACCATGTCCTATACTTTATGAGGAATAAAAATCCTAACATGGATATTAGGAAATAATTCTAATTAAAATGAGCGGACATAAATAAATGGCTAGGATTATTCAAAGGCTATGCTTACATAACTAGAATGGGCTTATATCACATTCTGATCTAAAAACAAATGGCCACATTAAGAATCAGCATGTGATACAAACCTGATCTTAATGTTAGTGATTAATTGAGGGATACAAGATACAAGTAGATTTGATTTACAATTGGGACCAGAATTTATGTTGCTAAGCAAGGTAGTTAAGTGAGTCACACCCAATTTTACAACCATTTTTTGCCACAATTACTAAGAAAATCAATGCAATTGTTAAGTGAATCATCATAGATTCAATTGCCACTTATAAAAATGTACAAAAAGCCAAGAGGCACAAATGCTTTGGAATTCTTTCCAATCCTTTCAATAGTCATCAATAGTTGTCACCAGAGGACAGTGCATTTTCTTCTTTGCAATTTTCTTTTTGCATCCCTTAGGGTTTGCCTCATATTGCATATCTGTGTGTAGACATGTGTGCAGGCACAGGGAAACTGCATATCCACTGCTCTGGGTTACACAAGCAGGGGAAACAGAACTTGGAATGGAAGAGTCAGCAACATTCCAAGCAACTACCTAACTTTCTCCCATGGAGATGCAGTTGGGATATTTTCCTAGAATATTTTCCCTAATTGGATCTGACCCATTTTCAAATATAATGATTCTTTCACTGGCTTATCCTTTCCTTCACAGTAAATTTGGTCCCAGTCTGTTCAATTTTTCTAGAGCTAACTCATAGATACAACGTCAAGTTCCTTCATGTTAATTTCTTCCCAACATCTGAGTTGGGAAAAAACAAACAAAAATGTGTTTTGAATAAGTTTAATTTAGTATACTGTTCGATATTAAAGATATCAGATCTGAGCTGCAAAAGTCCAGTTGACCCTAGATCAGGGGTGTCAAACTCTATTTCATTGAGGGCTGCATCAGGGTTGTGTTTGACCCCAGGGGGCTGGGGAGGGCATGGCCAGGGTGGGTGTGGCCATTTGTGTTGGGGGCACCTGTGGCGGCCCGAGCACTCTACCAGTGAAAACAGGCTCCTTAGTTCTTTTTGGCAGCGACAGCCTCTTGCAACCCTCTGCCGGAGAAAATGGAGCTTGGGAGGGCTGCCCATGGTCCTTGTGAGCTCCATTTTTGGCTACGACAGCCTCCTGAAACCCTCTTGTTAGTAATGCCCCCCTCCAACCCTCTGCCCTCTGAAAATGGAACTTGGGGGTGCTGCATGCCATTTTTGCTGGCAGAGGCACCGCGGACCTTTGCTGTTTCCAGGACGGCCCCATGGGCCATATCTAAGCATCCTATGGGCCACATCTGGCCCGTGGGCCTCGAGTTTGACACCTCTGCCCTAGCAAAGATCTGGTAGCTTAATTAAGGAAAAAATAGAAATTATTCTGAAGATAGTGAAGTACTCGTGTTTGTTATACAATTGTTGCAAATTTGGATGATCATCAACAATCATATTCATGAAATTCTTATTAATCTGTGTGTGATTCACAGATCACCCCATTTTATAAAACAAGAATTATCCTTAATTTCTTTCTTGGGTTTGAAAAATAATTTAACGCAATTCTCATTGGCTTTGATTTTATTCTCTTCTACCCTAAGTCAAGATAATCTTCTTCCTGCTTTATTTAAAAAATAAATTTCTCCTTAACCTTCAGGTATTAAATGAATGGTTCCAAGCAATGTATCTGCAGTTAAAAGATGACTGCTCATCTCCTGGAAAACAGAAGTGACTGACTGCTTCCCAAAACTTATATACCAGAAATACACTATCATTGTCTAACACTATTTAGGATAAGACAAAGGATGGTTTTTCTTGAGTTTAACCTGTTTCCCCAAAAATAAGACCTCCCCTGATAATAAGCCCAAACTAGTTTTGAGCTCATGCGCTAAAATAAGCCCTCCCAAAAAATAAGCTTATCCCAAAAATATTGCAACACAGCAGCAGCCATGAGGTGACCATGCTCACTGACCTCCTGCACCTCAAAAATAATAAGACAAGAAAATAAGACCCTGTCTTATTTATGGGAAAACACGATAGGTAGTTCTCAATCTACAACTGTTTGTTTAGCAGCCATTCAAAATTACAGTGGCACTGAAAAAAAATGATGTATAACCAGTCTCATACTTATAATCATTGCAACATTCCCACAGTCACGGGATCAAAGTTCAGATGCTTGGCAACTAGCATGAATTTAGTATGACTGCAGAGTTCTGAAGTCATACGATCACCATTTATAACCTATGGAGCCAGCTTTTGACAAGCAAAGTCAATTGAGGAAGTTGGATTCATGTAACAACTTCAGTAATTCAAACTGTGAACAAAAGGTTGTAAAATTGAACACTTCTTTAGTAACTGCCTTGCTTAGCAATCGAAATTCTAGTCCGAAATGTGGTTATAAATCAAGAACTACCTGTAGTCAGGTGGGGTGAGAACTGTTCTTTGGATTTGGTTATATGTTATTTTATGTTGATGAGAAGATGTTTAAATAATCCCATAGATAACTGCTATGTATTAAAAAGAAAAGTAAAAAATCCCTGGTTGTTTTAAGGACATTGGATTATTTTTAATGAACGAAAACATTTTACAATTTTTGATTTTTCAAAGCAATTTTTACTTATTTGAAGTACCATTATTTACCATTCTTTCTTCCTTGTTTATTTAGGATTATGGGTTTCTTTTACCTTACCAAATACTAAATTCTAAAGAAAAAAAATCTAGAATTTATTTTACTTTAGTTGGAGAGATATGGGATTCCTATGCTTGTACTTCTTGTGGATACAATCATACAGAAGCAGGACACAAATTCATTGTTTCCTACCCGCCTCTCTCTATGTGTAATGGCCTGATATAGTATGGCTGTCAGATACACATTGGAAAAAATGCAGAATTATTAATGTTTTTCTTTACCTCTGTTTGATGCTTGTCACAGTTTCACTGACTGTAGGGAGAAAAACTACCATGCCATCCTTCCCATCCATGCCCTTGATTAACCTTGCCTAGCCATAACTTATTAGCAAACCCCAGACAGTAGGACAAAGGCTACTAAGTTCAGAGATGTGGCTGGTCATTTAATTTGGCCAAATGAGGGTATCTGCAACTGTGTAATGTCCAGGTTTTGCTTTTTTTGTCTTCTATTCTGTTTTCTTCAGGTATTGCCACCCCCACTATCCAGATTTCTCTGTCATTCTTATTGATAATTGTGTGTTATGTGGCAAGTGCCTGTCCCTTTGAATTCTCAAATTCCACAGTACCTTAACTTCTTCGTTTTCTATTATCTATTTTATCGACCCATCCATTCTTGCTCACAGGCAAATGGTATTTCTTCCAGTCCACCATTGGATGCAAATCTTCCAGTGCACCATTGTTGCTACTTTGTCATGCTGTTGTTTGTAGTTGGTCTGTCTAAAAAGCTTGCAGCAGCTAACCAAGTGGTCTATCGTTTCTTTAGCTTCTTTACAGTATTGGTTCTCTATTGCTCTCTTTTCAATTCCGGATTTCCATGCATTTGTTTTTAGACTTGTTCTTATGCATCCAAGATCAGCTTCTCTGACTCTTCTTTCAACTTTCCTGCTCTTAGCCATTTCCAGTTCTTTTTTATTATCTGCTTTGCCTCCTGTTTTTTTTTTTATGTTCATGTAATACCAAAGAGATATAAGGATGCGGTGCTCAGTGGCTAAGATACTGAACTTGTCGGTCAGAAAGGTCAGCAGTTTGGCAATTCGAATCCGTAGTGCCACATAATGGAGTGAGCTCCCATTACTTATCCCAGCTTCTGCCAACCTACCAGTTCAAAAGCAAATAAAAATGCAAGTAATAAACTAGGGACCACCTTTGGTGGAAAGGTAACAGCGTTCCATGCACCTTGGCGTTTAGTCACGCCGGCCACATGACCACAGAGATGCCTTCAGACAACCTTGGCTCTTCGGCTTTGAAATGGAGATGAGCACCGCCCCCTAGAATTGGGAACATATGCACATATGTGTGAGGGGAACCTTTACCTTTACCTAATTACCAAAGGCAATTTTTCCAAAAAGCAAGTGGACTTTCTTGTTTTCTTTTTCTGTGAAAATATTTAGCTTTTCATCCAAGAAGCTTTTTCAGGTCTGATACTTAGTCATTTTTCTGGTCTTCCTATACAGTGCTTTTAATTCTGCTAAAATCCAGTCCACTATTCTAACAGTGTGTCTAATGGCTGGCATTGCCTAGGTATTAATTGTCAAAGTGGCATATTCTCCACTGAGCTTGGACTTTGAGATTTTCTTCACAGTTGTGATGTATTCACTTCTAACTTTTTTATTTGTCAAAAGAGTGCCTCCTTGGGGGATTGTTACTGTTATTATTTATTATATGCCACCGCTCTCAGAAATAAGATGACTCTGGATAAAAACAGAAATATAAAAGCAATTAAAATTTTTAAAAAAGCTACATAAAATGTTAGAACCAAGGCAACAAATCTCACAAGGATAAGTTCTTCTTACTTCATCAACCACCTCCAGAGATGATTGCTCCCTTGGGGCCCCAAGCCAACCCTCAAAACCAGGTTTTTATAGTATATTTTTCTTAGGAAAGTGGCAAATAACAACAACTTGATTAATCTAAAATCTCAAGATATAAAAATTCCTCACACCTACAATAGGCTTCACACCCATTATCCAAGGTCACCATTTGGAATCACAAAGGGTAAAGATTGTAAAAACCCCGCAGGGTGAAAAGACGCATTTCCTCTCAGCACACTTTTTGACAGACAAGGTATATCTGCACACTTTCTAAAACAAAAGATGGGCCTCTCTATTTATGCCCAACTTTCATTGTTAATTCTTTGTTTTTCTGTCAAATAAACTTTTCTTCCACCACCAATAGTTATCCTGTGGTCTTTGAAAACCTGGATTGGAATGGAACAGAATTTCTTCTTACACTGAGAAAACAAAATATAGATGGGCTTCAAGGCTTCTTGAAGAGGTAAAAGAATACCCCTAACTCCAGAAAGACTTCACTGCCACTATGTCTTACAGCCATTATTCTTTTCAGGCCACTTTAACAGGTTCAGGAAGGTTATAGATCTAAAGAGCAGGTGGCCTTAAGACCATGCCCACTTTCTCAAGTCCAAAAAGTCCAAACTGTTCCTTGATAACTGTCCAAAACTCCTCCATGGGGTACTTTTCCAGACTTGCAACAAAATCAGCATCTAACTCTGAGTTAATTTAAGCTATTTTTTCCAATAGATATTGAACAAAGTCTTTCATATTTCTGCTAGAAGTTCTCCAGAACCCCTCTACTGTACAAAGAGGGCAAGTGTCATCCAAAATAGGGCAGCATGATATCAATACACCTCTCTCCAATAACAGCAGAGAGGTACTGATGCTTTGTCACCCATATCACCACAAGGTAGGCCTTAATCGCAGCTCTAATTCATGTTCAATCAGGTTTTCCTTCATTGAGCACAAGGCATGTTCTAGGTGTCTCCCCTTTCTTTTCAACTGCCTCAATCCTCCATGAGCTGTGGGGAAGGATAAGCCAGGGCTGTCTGAATGCATGGGCCTGATGTGCACTTGCCACGAGCATATGGGTCCCATACTAATCTGTGTATGTTAACCCTTCAGTGCATCTTGTAAAATATAAATGCAGCAACTGTATGGCTTATTGAGTATTATTATGTTTTAAAAGCCTTATGTATTGTTCAAATGTTTAACCTGTTGATTAGTTGTTGCTGCACAGCATGTTTTTAATGTTTCACCACCGATTTTGTTGGAAGTGCCCGTAAAATAAATATATGTTTAATTTTATTGACTATTTACATTTTTTATTCCTATGAGTAGTTGTCGTATGCTGCCTTGCCCGGGACCTATAATGCTGTTAAGACAGCCCTTGGATGAGCTCCATGAGAAGAGAGAAGTCACAGGGGCATGATCTGATCTAAAGTCTTGGCTGCCCCCCTATTCCAAGCAATGACTAATGTTTCAGATGGACAGTCAGCAAACTAGTAAAAACAACTTTCAACTCCTGAAACCCATCTGGAACTATCAGTCGCTGAGAAGTGGGCAGAGAATCCCATGAAAATCAAAGTATGACATGGCAAGTTAAACACTGATTGGTCCCACAATTTCAGGTCACATAGCAACTGATTCAACAGGAACACCAAATCAGGCATGGAGCCATTGTCACTTCTAGGATTCTGGATGATCTGGGATAGGCTCATGGTCATCATAGTGTCCACTAACTCCTGAGCCACCTCAGATCTCAGTCCTAGAGAAGGCAAATTGAAATGTCTAAGAGTACAAGTCTGGAAAACTTCATCACCAACTCTGACATGGAATCAAGGAACTCAGACACGGAGATTGCTGTGTAGCAAGTAGGTTGGACTGATTAGATACAATTCAACTGACCCCTATAATTCAACTTAATGATCAGGTTTCACATCTGGCAGCCTATGGAGAAACATTCCCCAAAGCTGTAAAGGATTCCTGGATGACAATTGCTTTGCCAACATTCCCCCTTTTGGATCTTGACTGATGTCATATGCAAAATCCAGATAGGGATATCTCCAAAACAGCTATCTCCCTTTTTAGGAGGTGGACATAAAAGAGAAAGATTACTTCCAGGTATTGTTCGTCCCTTCATATGATATTCAATTGTAAGAATTCTGGGAGTTGAAGTCCACACGCCTGGAAGTTGCCAAGACAGGAAAACACTGGGTTATTGTGTCCCCATCCAACATAATGAGCTACTGTTCTACTTTTTTAAATCTATCAGTCATCACTGAGAATTATAAATGAAATGTATATGTATTTAGCAATTTTATACTACTTAATGCAGAGATGAACTGAAGTACACAGGCACATAAATCTGGGTTCGAAAAATGTATATATTAGAAAAATTACAAAAATAGATGTTAGGATATATAATATGCAAAGTAGGAAAAGTAGCTACCAAATACATATAACAGGCTGAATACACATGAAAAATATATGTTTTAGAGTGACTGTGCATAGATATGCATAAAATGTGAATGGAGCAGTGACCCTGCAAGCAAATATATTATACACTATGTGATGCAACCACTTGTATATTCTTGCATATGGTTGCAGTATTCAGAAGGTTACTATTAGTTTGTTCAAGAAACATAAGGAATCTTGTTGCAAGATTCATAATTCATAATGATACATCTTTTTAGAACTAGAGTTCACACTCTCATATTTTAGAAGTTTTATTATCTATATATAAGTATAAGGTAAAGGTTCCCCTCGCACATATGTGCTAGTTGTTCCCAACTCTAGGGGGCGATGCTCATCTCCATTTCAAAGCCGAAGAGCCAGTGCTGTCTGAAGATGTCTTTGTGGTCATGTGACCTGCATGACTAAATGCTGAAGGTGGCCAGAATGCTGTTACCTTCCCACCAAAGGTAGTTCTTATTTTTCTATTTGCATTTTTACATGCTTTCAAACTGCTAGATTGGCAGAAGCTGGGATAAGTAATGGGAGCTTACTCTGTTATGTGGCCCTAGGGATTCAAACTGCCGAACTGCCGACCTTTCTGATCGACAAGCTCAGCATCTTAGCCACTGAGTCCCTATATAGAAGTATAGAAGACAAGAAATGATGAACCTAAAATGCAACAAGTACAATGTATGACAATTAAATTAAATTTTAAATGCTTGCAAAACAAGCATGTTGATAGTAGTAATTGATTATAATACAATCATTTGCAATGTTTTCCAGAACTTCAGAATTAAGTCCAGACTTTCTCCCCACAGTTCCAGATAAGTAGAAAGGAAGATGGTTGTGGGTGCATTTCAAATTGATTTGTGTGGAACTATATAGTACAAATGCTGACTGTATGGAAATTCCCATTTCTAAATAATATGTTTTTCTCAAGTCAAGAAATTAGCAAATCAAGCTTTTGTCCAAAAATGCCCATTTCAGAAAAGTAAATTACAGAAGGACAGCAGAGTGCAAGAAGCTGAATGTTTTTCTACTAGCTTTTGAATGCTGACAATATTACTGATTCTAGCTCTTAAATTAAGTCAGCTAGTCAAAACCAAAAGGCTACCAAGCTACAGAAATATTGTGGAGAGACTCTTTAGCAAGTCCAGATGCAAATCTTCTCCCTAATGTATTTTGGCAACTTTTACCAGGCTTATACACTGTACATTTCCCAGTAAGATATGTGCTGTTGTGACCATCAATGCGCTTCTATTTCGGGCAAAAATGTCAGTCTGTTTTGAAAATAATACATGAATTACATACCTTTGGTCGTTTATCTGCTGAACTGAAAGCTGCAATTTTTCAACAAAGACCTTGAAGATGAAATTCCAGTCTTAACATACTTTGAACAGGAAATAATAACAAAGAATGATGGCCCCATTATTATAGGTATAATTCATTCGGCTACGTTTAGATGACTAAATACCACCAATTAATACTCGTTGTGCTTTTGAATACACGCAAGAGGTGATGGTGGCAAATAAGGTGTTGAACTTGCATAACAAAGGCCTAGATTCACGTCTATCCCCAGCCACACACTGAACAAGTTACTCTCACACACAGACCAACCAACCTTAAAGACTATTCTGGGGAAAATAGGAGAGCAATGATTTTTTTATTGATTTTATTTATTCTTTAGATTTTTATCCAGTCTTTATTACTTTATAAGTAACTCAAAGTGGTGAATGTACATAATACTCCTTTTCCTTCTATTTTCCCACAACCTTGTGAGGTGGGTTAGACTGAGAGAGAGAGTGACTGACTAGGCTTTCATTCCTAAGGTGGAACTAGAACTCACAGTCTACTGGTTTTTAGCTGTGACCACTAGATTAGACTAGTTCCCCATGGCAGCTATAGGGGAGCTGTTTATGGCAGCCAGACAACTATGGTTGCCATCTTGAGCTCCATAACAAAAGGTGGGATATCAATCCGGAACTTATACTCTCTATATTCATTAAAATAATTACTGAACTACATTTACATTTCATTGCTGTATTATGTGACCTTCTACCTCATGTTCTTCAGACGTTTGTGGATTCTAGTCAATAAAATGTGCTAATATTTGCCACTTTGTATTTAAATGCAAACTTTTTCCATCTTTGAAAAGATAAATTTATTGAAATTCAGATACACACACGCACACACACGCCTGCTATGAAATGTAGTACAAGTAAAAATCATTCTCACAGTTTTCAATTAAAGTTTGCAAGCAAATGCACCATAGTCATTAAGTTATGAGGTGAATCTGACATTGTAAAGCATCTCTCTATTCTCCACTCCTTTCACAATGTTAAAATCTTTAAAAAGTGATCTTTGATTAAGTCTGGAGGCAGACTTAAATACAGTATATTTAGATGAACAATTATCACCCATTGTGAGTGCTTTTGAATATATGTAAGAATTAGAGGAAGGTGGAAAATAAAATACTGAATTAGGCATGGTTTTCATAGAAGTTTGTTTTTACATATTTTTAATCAACTTTGGTTTGAGGAGTTATCCAGTTCTGCTCTTTTCTTAGCTTAGGACACAGGAACTCTGAAAAATAATTGGGAGGATGTGGTGTTGCTTTCTGAATTGTTAAGCTGGAGCGCTCTTGGCTAGATTTTTAATGGTGGTGGGGGGAGTTACATAAATTCACCTGGTTTGTCTTGCTCTGTCAAACAGATTAGCTGAAAATGTGTGTAGTGTCCGGCAAACAATAGATGGGCATATAATTTGCCTTGCAGTTTTCTGTCTTTCTCCTCCCAGAAGAGAAATTGTTGCTTTATGTTGGAAATAGGTTTATATTTTTAAATATATATATTTTATATTGTCTCCCTACTTCCCTCTTTCAGCAGCACATAAAGCACCTATTGCGTGGCTGACAGCTAGAGCAGACCTGGGTGCAGCTGGCATTCCTGCAAATTGCCTAGGGCAGCAGGGCAATGCTTTGTTTACTTTTTAAAAAAAGTAAAATAAAACCAGTAGCTTATTTCTTCTTTATTAAGAAGTTTTGATCCCTGTCTTTTTCCTCCGTGTTAAAAACAAGTGCCCTTTCCTGGCAGCCTTAGGCTTACTCGCTGTGAGGCACGTTTATAGAATTTAAAAACAGAGTTAGGACTCCCTCGGGCAGGGAGAGGTGACTTCCGTTTGGAAAATGTAGTCAGGCGAGGTGTTAGGCAGTTTTGCCAAGGTGTTGCACAGCTGGAAAGAGTGGAGGTATTTACACTATTTTTCCCCGGGAAGGGATTCAAACTTTGAAGCTAACCGGCGGTGAACGACTCATCGAAAAGCAACCCTCATTTGTAGAAAGGCGGCAAGACTCAGAGCTGCGCGCTGGGTAGCATACCTGAGAAGGGCAATTTGGACCCCTGATTGGACTCAAGGAGGCGAGCGAAGCCTTCCCTGATCGATGGCTCCCCCCCACCCCTCTCCCCGCTTCAGGTTGCAATCGGCCTGGGCCGGTTCAAAGTGTGTGCCAAAAGCGTATGCAGTAGGCAAGACTTCCGTGTCACATGCCTGGCAGGATCGGGCAGAAAAGTTTTCGAATTCCTGAGCTTCTCCAAAGGAGCATCCGGTCCCCTCGCCAACCTGGCCCGGACCTTGCGCTCCTCCGTCGCTTGAGAAGGAAATGTCGGTCACGGGGAGGGGGCGGGAATCTTGATTTATTTCCCTGTCCTTGGACAACTCGTATATATGGGTGTCCTCCTCCCCACTTTTCTCAATGTTTCAGACACGGGTGTATGCGTGCGTGCGCGCCCGAAGGAGGCAGCGGCAAGCGCCTCTGCTCCTCTCCGCCCTCTCGTCCCTGCGCTCGGGCTTTGCAAAGGAGGAGGAAGAGGAAGATGACGAGCCAATGCAATTAGCCTAACAAGGGACGGGCGGCAGCGGGAGCAGGCGGCGGCGGCGGCAGCGGCGGCTTTTGCCCGGGCCACTGACACATCCCCTTCCCATTTCTTTTTCTTTCCCTTTTTCTTCTCGCCGGGGCGACCGGTTGAGAAAGTCCAGTAGGCTCTTTCTCTGCGCTCCCCTTTATTTTTCCTTGCAGGGCTTTTTGGACAAGGATCCCTTTCCTCCCGGACCCCATTGTGAAGGCGAGGCTTGCTTAGAATTTGCGTGCTGGACAGCGCTCTTTTAAAAAACATTTTTTCCCTTTTGCTCTTTTTCCCCAAAAGGCAGAGACGGGTCTTTTTTGCAGCTTGAGCGCTGTCCCTCTTTTTTTCTTCCAGGTGGGAGTGGCTGCACCCCTTTTCCTTGGTGCATGTGGACAGCCGTGTTTTCCTTTTGCCTACCGCCCCATTTCCTCCCTCGGGAGCCTGTTTTTTGCCGCGCTACAAACCCACCCATCCCCATACACACAGACAAACACCCCATGTTGATTTTTTTTTCCCTCCCCCTTCTTCCATTGTAACCGGAGTCTGAAATAATGGCGAGCCGTTGGGCAGTGGGGCCACTCTGGGGAAAAAGATCACCCGAAGTTCCCGAGAAATGCAGCCAGGTAAGACGCCGGGCGGGCAGGCAGGCAAGGCGGGCGGCGGGACGGTCTGGGGTGGGGGGGAGTCTGAACCCGATCCCAGCTGTGGGGCGGCGGGCAAAGGTTGAGGCGAGCGCCACCACGGTGTTTATGTGGGAAGCCACGGCGGGGGCGGTTCGGTTGCAGCCGCCGCGCGCGGGGAAAGGCTCGGATTGGAGCGGCTTTAATGGCCGCCCCATCCCTGCGGGCCTGCCTGCTTCCTGCCTCCCCGTCCCGGAGTCGTTGGAGCGGCGTGTGTTGCTGCTCTCGGCCGCCCGACCCTCGAATGAGGCGGGGAGGGAGAAAGACGGCGAAAAGGGGCGGGAAAAAGGAAAAGGGAAAAAGTTTCTAGCCGAGGCGGCTCCGCTCCACTTTCCTCCCTGCTTTCGGAAGGCTGGATGGGTTCCTGGTCCTGACAGGACGCGGAGGCCCCGGGGCGAGAGATCGGCTCTACTTTTTTCCTCGGTCGCCTCTCCCCGTTTACTCCTTTGGGGCTTGCGGGGGGGGGGGGATGCCACAGCGGGACCTCCCCTTGTTGATAAAGGGAGGGAGCTCTGGCTGATTCCAGCCCTTCGCCCGCCTTCTCTGGGAAACCCTTTTAGAAAAGGCAGCCCCCAGACTTTCCTTTCTCTGCCTCTCCCCCCCCCTTTCTCTTTGTCCCATTGATCTGATAGGAGGGAGAGAGGGGGCGG
Source organism: Thamnophis elegans (assembly GCF_009769535.1). Lineage (NCBI taxonomy): Eukaryota > Metazoa > Chordata > Lepidosauria > Squamata > Natricidae > Thamnophis > Thamnophis elegans. Next base: position 23,333,548 of record NC_045558.1, read on the forward strand.
TGCAGTCTTCCCCGGGGTTTTTCTCTCTCCCCCCCCCCTCACTCTCTCTCGTGAAGCCCTTGAATGACACTGTTCTGTTTTTCCCTCCCTCTGGTGCCTCTGTGTGTGTACAGTACACACATATTTCCTTCCCTTCTTTTTCACGAGAGCCTGCTCCAAGCAGCTTCCCGGGGCTCTCTCTCCCACCCACCATCCCGGCTCTGCTGCTGGGGATGCTGGTCCATGGATCTCACATTGAAAAAGGTGTGTATTTCTCTTGGGCAAAACCGTGGAATTGCCACTTTCCAATTAGCAGGCTTGTCCTTAGAAAGCCAACGATTCCAACCCTGGATCCCAGGATCCCTGTTAGTGGCACATAGAAATATTAGATGTTTGCCAGCCGTAAGTATCACAAGTGATTCTTTTTTTTTTTTTACTTAGAAATGCCACCGGAGTGTGTTTTGGATTGGCATGCCAGAATATTGTGTGGTGTCTCTGTGGATGCGGAGTGTGAAAGCATATGGTGCCTGAACGTTTTATCTCCCACATGTAAAGCTTTGAGCTTTGATTATGAATTGTGTGCATTTATTTTAGTGTATTAGGGAAGCCTGTGGAGCTGATTTATTGTGAATGTCTTCTTGAGAAATGTAATTTTCACTTTTTAAATATCGAGTTAGTTTAGGAAGGTAGCTTTAAAACACCTTCTAATGTTTTGTCCTTGGTTTACCTTGTGCTTTAATGTAAAAGTGCCAAACGGTGTTATGAGATTGTAAGCTCATTCTTAAAAAGAGTTGCTTTCACTATAATACCTGGGCTGGGTAAGTGCTACATAGAAAATTATTACGGGGAACTGTCATTGTTTATATTTAAGGCTTAGCCTTTCAAATGCTTTTACTCCCCCCCTCTTTTTTTTTTACAAAGGGGTAATGGATTAGATTCTTAATTCTCCAGCCCCATGCTATTTATGTCCGAAAATATTATTAGGAAATGAGAGAGAAAAGGGCTGCTTGACTTAGATTTTATTTCTCAATAACTCTTCCACTAAGTAGAAGTTGCGGACCAGGCACTATTTATACAATCTATCTATCATTAGTATGGTAAACCATAATTAATCCCTTGCAGTTGCGGCATACAAAATAAGCAAAGTGATACCAATTAATGGAACTAGCTTCTGTTTTTTAAAAGGCAACTTCAAGTTTAATGGAAATTAATGGAATGCTTTTTTGGGGTCCTTTTTGGAACTGAATGCCAGTCCTTATATTTTATTTGGGGGACAGAGATGAATATATTCTATCTTGATATATTGTTTGTTTTATTAACAATAATAATCCCTACTGATGTGCCCAAGCACTGACAGAGTGGTACACCTTTCCACCGAACTTTATTAGATCTGTATCTTGCAGCGTTATTTTTAATATTTGTTCAGAATAAGGAAAATATTTTTTAAAAATCCATAATCATATTTCTCGTGATGTATTTGATAAAAATAACCATCTTTTTTAAAAAAAAATATGTCCCATATTTGGTTCAGGAAATCACGTTCTGTACCTAAAGTTAAAAATGGAATCTCTTTGAGATGGAATGTAACTTTTTTTTACTAGAATATACTATAAATTTTAATTGAGGCACAGCTGAAGAAAACTATAATTGACATCCACAATAACTGAAATGATCTGTGCAGATAGTTCTAAAAAATTTACATAATGTTTGAATATATGGTTTTGGTGATATATATGAACATAAATGACAAATAGAGCTTTTGGAATGCATTTTGAATGAATTAACTTTAGCAACTTTATACTGATAGAGTAATTATGAAGTAGACACCCAATGCATAATTTGAAATAATATGTTTTAATTTTGTTTTCTTTCATTGATACTAACTGTGGTTCTGGTTTTGTTTTCTCCTTTAGAAGTGAATACTGAATCATAAGTAGTTCCAGCTAGAGAAAGGAAAACGGGGTCTTCTCAGACCATGCAATTGTTCTATTGATGAACAATAAGTTGATAATTAGGCAGTATAATACTTGAACTGGTTTTATTTTGATGATAATGATACGTTTCAACAAATAGGGCACTATGGTTTTGCTGCTTTTATTCCTTGGAGTCACTTGTTGAATATGAACAGGTAGCAAATATGTTTGCTTTTCACTGTACAAAGACATATTTTCGTTTAGAGATTTGTTTGTACAGAAAAAAAAAACAGATTTGAAAGATCCAAAAGAAAATATTATCATTTTCCCACATATTGAAAATGATAACAGTTGCTACATACATATTTAAAAGCTGATTATAAACTGTTTTCTAATAGAAATAACTGTACTGGCCATAACCAACTTAAAATGAAATGAGAATTTAATCATGCCTTTACTTTGTATTATAAACCTTTAGTTTAATATAAATTGCTCATTTATATTGCAAAATATTAATAGGACTGTCTAATATTTCCTAATATTGATTTTGTCCCTTATGTAGTTTTTAATTTTAATTTTTTTAAAAAATTTTTGGCATCTGTTCACAATATCAAAAGAAGTAGTGTACATACACATACATCTATATGTATCAAATATATAGAACAAAAGTACTTCTGAGTATTGATGCATATAGATGTATGTATTTGAGTATTGTTATGCAAATATTATGGTCCTATAATGTAGTCTGCTCAATGTGTGGCAGCTTCTTAAAACATTATGGATCAACAATATTTTATTTATGAATGTAACTGTCATAAAGTTTAAACTTCATGGCTTACTATTATATATGTGATTCTTGCCTTCAAACACAATCCCATAGTAATTATTGCAGGCAATAAGATGCATATGATGAGAATAAGTTTTAAGAAAGGAATTGTAGTCCACCTGAACAAAATAATAGCACTTTTGAAATAATATCTATTATCAATTTGTTAAGAAATTAATGATACAATAAAATCAAATTGTATTCATGGAGTTTTGCCTTTGTTGTAGGAATTGTTGCTTCAAATGAATGATTTATGAATGTCTTTAGGGATTGCTATCTTCTTCTTGTGCCATATCCGTCATTGGACGTTGGCAATCATGTTAGCGATTCTATTTTTATCAACAGCCACACAAAAAAGTGCTTTTGAGTTTTGTCTAAACCAGTCTCTTAGATTTTGAAGCCATGATGTTCTTCTTTTGGACCTCCTTTGCCTTCAATCTTTCCTTGCTGCCAATTACCTCCCAAAGACCCATTAGATCAGTGTTTTTCAACCTTTTTGTGCAAAGGCACACTTTTTTCATGAAAAAAAATCACGAGGCACACCACCATTAGAAAATGTTAAAAAAATTTAACTCTGTGCCTATATTGACTATATATAAAGTGTTTTTCCCACGGCACACCTTACACTATGTCACGGCACACTAGTGTGCCGCGGCACAGTGGTTGAAAAACACTGCATTAGATCACACAGATTAGCCCTCCTCTGGGTTCCGTCTACTAGCCAATGTCATCTGGCCACTACCCAGGGGAGGGCCTTCTCTGTGGCGGCTCCGGCCCTTTGGAACGAGCTCCCCGCAGAGATTTGGACCCTCACTTCTCTCCAGGCCTTCCGAAAAGCCGTTAAAACCTGGCTGTGTCGGCAGGCCTGGGATCGATGAGTTCCCTTCCCCTCTCAAATTGTGTGGCTGTTGGTTGTTTTAAATGCCCTGTACTTTTTGTAGTTTTTGTGTTTTTCCCTCCCCCCTCCTTGGGTTTGTGCGCCGCCCTGAGTCCCGCTGGGAATAGGGCGGCATATAAATAAAATGAACCTCGAACCTCGAACCTTGCTATGGGGTCTTTTATTCAAGTGTTGAATGCATCTTACAGTATGAGGAATTATGTGTTAATTCTTTTTCATTTCAATATTGTACTCTAATATAGATTCGTGTGTGTGTTTGTGTGTATGTGAATGATTTATATCTGTATAACATACATACTCAAACATATACACACGGCTAAAGATTTTCAAATTGATCATATGTGTATTTACTCGGAATTTGCTCTCTCTCTGGATTTAGTAAGGTACATGTTCATAAATAGATTGCAATCTTATTAATAGAGAAATATAGGGAATACAGAGGACATGAGCTTGAACATGGTTGTTTCTAATTTGTGAGTATTAAAAAATCGTTCGAGTGAGTTTGTATTTCTAAAGCCTCACCAAGGCTGGTCCCAATTATTTATTTAAGCTGCAACTTGAAAAAAGTCAAAATGATAAAAGGTTAAAAACCTTATTCTTTGTTCCCGGGTCAACTATTGGTTAACCAACTTATATCCTGGATTTATTTCCAAATGAAGCATGAATGTGACATGTACCCTGAAGACCTGTCTGAGTGAGATGATAGGATGGAGTTAATCCTTTGTGTTCTCTCCAGGTTAATCCCGTGGCACGACAAAACCACGCTACGCAAAATAGCGGTGATTAAACTGCGTCGCTAAAACCGCGACGTCATCACCGTGGGTCATCACCGCCGCGACAACAGCGTGGCGACAGAAGGGCTTTGTTCTTTGCCTCCAAAGGTAGCCCTCCTCCTCCAGCTGACAGCGGCAGCGGACACGGGGCAAAGCGGGCTGCCCAGCAGCAGCAGCCCGTGGGAAGGGTCCAGCTCAGCCGCAGGGGGCAGCAGGAAGCCTGCGGGGGGGCCGAGTGGGGACGCCGGCGGCGGAGTTGGACGCAGCAACGGCGGCTTAGGCTCTCCCGGGGCCGGCGAAGCTGGCTTGCCCAGCGGAGGCAGGCCGCCCTTTTCTTCCTCAACAACATCTCCTTGGACAGGCGGCCGCCGCCACCGGGCAAGCCCGCTTCGCCGGCCCCGGGAGAGCCTCAGCCGCTGCCACTGCCGCATCCTCCTCCGCCACCGGTGCCTCCCCCACAGGAATAGGCAGGGCGGGCGGCGTCGGTGTTGAGGAAGAAGAGGGCGGCCTGCCTCCGCCGGGCAAGCCCGCTTCGCTGGCCCCGAGAGAGCCTCAGCCGCCGCCGCTGCCGCATCCTCCTCCACCGCCGGCAGCCCCGCTCGGCCCCCCCGCGGGCTTCCTGCTGCCCCCCATGGCTGAGCTGGACCCTTTCCGCGGGCTGCTGCTGTTGGGCAGCCCGCTTTGCCCCGTGCCCACTGCCGCTGTCAGGTAGAGGAGGAGGGCTACCTTTGGAGGCAAAGAACGAAGCATGTAGAACGCCCTTCTGTCGCCGCGCTGTTGTCAGAGCGGTAGGGTCGTGTTTTTCTTAGCGCTTCGGACGCCGCGGATTTCCCTCCGCACTTATGTCGGCGCAGATAAGGGCATCGCGGTTTTGTGGTGGAACCAGTTAATCCATGGTATAGGTAAATTAGGAATGAAAATTTGAGAGGTGGACTTACTCTGATCTGTACAGAATTCATATTTTTAAACAGATGTGACATCTGACAGTTTGCCAGTTTTGGATGGATGATGCTATTTTGGGGTGTCCAGAAAAGGTACCATCTGGGTGTAGAGATGCTGTATAACATCTCTTTTTGAGCAAGCTAAGGTGGTCTTTTTGGTAATTTTGCCCAGTCAGGAGCAGTCAGGATTTCTTGTCCTCAGCTGCTCCTGACTGGGCAAGTTCACCATAAAGATGAGAGCCCTCTCTGAGAGCTATGGTATTAGTACAAAGACACACACACATACACATACTCACACACACACACACACACACACACTTATATACAATATATTAAGATGCTATATCTAACATCTTAAGATGGTAGATCCCTGTGTGACTGTTGTCATTGTTACCCAGTTTCCTAGGTCAATTTTTAGAACAGTGTAACAGTGTTGGTATAAAACAGTGCAGGTACTGGTTAAAGTGGTGTTTAATGGAACCAGATAATTTTGTTAATGTGCTTAAGGATTTTCCCATAATATTTGTGTGTCATGCTGTCTTTGTCTGGCTGCTCTCTGGAACATAAAGGGGCTTGGAGGGAGTGGGGAAGAAGCATCCTTGCACAAACTGATTCACAAAGAAAAATAAAGAAAAATAAAAATAATAGGAAAGTAAGGGAAGAAAAAGAGAAGAGAAAAAAGTATAGGGTACAAGGGAAAAGAAAATGCATTGACTTCCAACTTTTTTGGAGGGAAGTACAATAATGTAAGAACATACAGCTTCAAGTTTTTCCTTTTACAAAATAATATACTGTATTTTTCAGACTATAAGACGCACAGGTCTATAAGACACACCAAGATTTCAAAGAGGTAAGTAAGAAAAAAAGGTTTGGTCCTCCCCGGCCCCCAGGAGCACTCTGCAGGTTTCAGCAGGGCTGAGGAAAGGCAAAAATGCCCCTGTTTTTGTGAAAAATGGACGGAAAAACAGACCATTTTCCACAAAAACTGAGGCGTTTTTACCTTCCCTCAGTCCTGTTGAAGTCTGCAGAGTGCTGCAGGGAGCAGGCAAAAATGCCTCCATTTTTGCAAAAAACAGCTTGTTTTTCACCTGTTTTTCACAAAAATGGGGACATTTTTGCCTTCCCTCGGCCCTGCTGAAGCCTGCAGAGTGTTGCTGGGGGCTGGAGGAAGGCAAAAATGCCTCAATTTTTGTTAAAAACGGCCCATTTTCGCAAAAATGGGATGCAGGGGTGGGCTTTGAGAGGCCAAAAGTGGCTGTATTTGATGTATAAGATGCACCAACATTTCCACAGTCTTTGGGTTAGAGTTAGGGTTATACTCCCAAAAATGTGGTATACTATTTCTATAATAGCCAATCCAAAATCAAAAAATAATTTTTTTCTACCTCAAGCACAAAATCCAGAAGCAATTTCCAAATAGAAAGAAAATTAATTGTATCCTTTTCTTTAATTAGACCAGTCAATTTAGTTATTTCTACTAACTCTTTGCAGCCAATCATCCATCGTGGGAATTAACATATCATTCCACTTTTGTGCATAGAACATTCTTGCTGTTATCAGCATATGTAACATTAAAGTTCCAATCTTTTTTTTCAAGATCTTTGTCCATTAAGCCTAAAAGAAAAGTCTCTGGTTTTACTTTGTATTCACTTTAATAATCTAGATGTGAATCCTATTCCAATATTTCTTTGCTTTAGCACAAGTACACTATAAATGATAAAAATGTCCTTCTTTACATTTATATTCCCAACATTCATTTGAAGGTGCTTTGTGCATTTTTGACAATTTATCTAGTGTTGCATACCAACAGTAGAAAAATTTTAAATTATAATTTAATGTGAATTTTGAATCCTTTCTTTACACGTTTCCCATTGTTCAACCATTAAATTATGTCCAAAATTCTTTTCCCTTTGAATCATACATATTCATTCTCCAAATTCAATTTCAATAACAATTTATAAACCTTAGCAATAATATGTTCATCATTACCATATAATACAAATAGTTTCAACTTACAACCACAATTGAGCCCAACAATGTTGTTAAGTGAAACATTTGTTAAACGAACTTTGCCCCATTTTATGACCTTTCTTGCCACAGTTGTTAAATGCATCACTGCAGCTTTTAAGTTAGTGATACAATTTGTCAAGTGAATCCAGCTTCCCCATTGACTTTGCTTGTCAGAAGGTCACATAAGGTGATCACATGAATCCAGGATATTGCAATTGACATGTGAGTCAGTTGCCAAACATCTGAATTTTGATTATATGGCCATGGGGATGCTGCAACCATCATAAGTGTGAAAACCATCATAAACCACTTTTTTCAATCCTTTTTAATTTTGAATGTTCACTTAATTTAAATCTTTCATTCAATTGTAAATATGTAAGCCAATGGCAGAGAAGTCCTTTTAATTTCTGCTCCTCTTTGGGTTTGAGGGTAAGTTCACCATAATTAAAAAGTATTATTTGATCATAAGTCCACAAGTTTGGCCTCGTCAACATTTCTTTTCCTAAAAAAGCCTTCCGTATCCAAGGAGGCATCTTCGCAGGGAATGTTATATTTATTTCAGACCCTCAGGATGGCATGTCAAACAAAGTGAATGTTGAAATCAATGTTTACTTTTACCTTATCATTTCATAAATAGGCATGCTGCGCAAATGTTATGGAGAGTCTTAAATTCTTATTGTGCCGCAGTAGGGACAGTGAAAGTGATTACAATAGATTTTGTTTAGTAACCATAATTACTGGCAAGTCATTCATTAAGTGAAGCTGTCACTAAGTTAAACTGTGGTTGTGCTTATCATCTTACTTCAGCTTGCCTTACAGGCCTGTGGAGTTTGTTAATGTGAAGGTTGTTTGCAAGTTACTTTTTGAACACTTTCACAGTTATTTTTTAATACAGCTGTAAACAGTTCTAAACTGTTTAGCAACTTTACTGCTTCAGATCCCTCAACATAGAATAATGCAGTGTAGTTTTAATGTGTTACATAACGTCCATCAAAATATTTGAGAATAGAATATAGAACAATCTATGTGGGCAGGATTAATTATATTTGCCTTAACGTGGACTCCAGTGTTAGGGGAGAATATAGAAACTTAACTTCAACCACCACTTGTCCTCTTGCTTTGATTTTTTTTCTCAGCCTATTGACCTCAAGTATGTGGACAGGCTAGGTGGAAAAATTGGTGGCTAACTTTTTCTTTGACCTCCACAGCAGACTAGAAGATTTCAGTTTAAAATTTCTTCCCTGATTCAGGACATCTAACTATAAGCCAGTTTCAGCTGTTTTTGTAAAAGTTAATTAAAAAGTGATAGTTTCATAGATTCCAAAATAACTGAAAGATATTTGAAATGATTTAAATCGGGGATGTGGTGCCTATCATATATGGAAAAAAGGGAGTCTAGTAAAATTCAGAACCATCAATAATAGTATTTTTAGGGACTTAAGATGCAATTTTATAATGGAATTGGTTCTTCCCATTGGGCTTTATTCAGAAGATGCTATTGTGGGGGCTACTATATGTAGATAGTGTTGTAGAGCTATTATATAGCATCCCTGCCCCACAGGGATTCATCTTATCTCCAGGGATCGTCCACATTTACATGAGGTGATCTGGTGTTTTGGAGTGGGTAATACAGGTAATTCTCAAGATACAATTGTAGCGGAGCCTGCCCATTACGGGTGTATGTTATGATTGGTGTTAAGTGAAATGTTTCATTTAATGACTCCCCCATCCCTGCTCTTTCCAGTGAATCGTTAAAAGAACGTGCAAGTCATTAAGTGGAGCATGGAGTGTCTCAAGGGCAGGGAGACCTGATCCAGGCCCAGACCCGCTTGCACCAGTCGTCCCTGGGCTTCTCACTCAAGACATCCTGTGCTCTGCTTTCTGCCCACTTCACCCACAGGCCTTTTCCCACTCCCACTGGATCTCCCCAAGCCTCAGGCCTGATTTCCACCAGACCAATTAACTCCCTTCTGGCTTACCTTTTGAAAGGCTCCGAGGCCTTCCAGAGTCCTGGAGTTGCTCGTTTCAACATAGGGCCATGCGGCACAATTCCAAAGCGGCAGTGATATTTACAGCTACCAGAATGCAGTTCGACTGTTGGAAAAATGGCGGCTGCTTCCAGAATAATGTTGTGTGCTGAGGGACAAAATAACTCATTCTACTTTGTTGATGCAATCTGCATAGTCTTTCAGAAACTTCTGGGCCTTAAAAGGCTGTGCCGACTGTGTTAGCAAAGTAACGGCCTGCTTTGTCCCTCAGTGGCTTGGGGCAACTTGAGAAGCAGCTGCTATGCTTCCACTGGCTAAATTGCACCCCTATTTCCAGAATTACCCCATGCAGCCTTGGGACAAATGAATTCATTTTGCTACCTTAATGAGGTTGCACTGCGTTGTAGAGAGCTTCTGAACACTACAGAAAACATCTGCAGGCTTGCACAACTGGTTAAGGCAGAAAAATGCAGCAGTTTGTCCCTGGTTGTCCAGCAGCAACCTGGAAGCAATTGCTCTTTTGTCCCACCTGCTTGTGAGCAAGGAAAAATAGCCGCCGTAACACAAATTGCTCCATTTTGCTACCTTAACTAGGCTGAACAATGCTTCAGCAAACTTCTAAAGTTTAAATTTTTATTAGGTTATAAAATAAAATACAAAAGTAAATGGAAAGACATAGTGGGGGGAGAAAGGGAGAGAAAAGGGTGAGGAAAAACTGGGGAAAAGAAAAGAAGAAACATTGATTTCCGACTCCCTTTGTTGCAGTAAAAAAAAAAAAAAGCATTAGCATCAAACCACAACTTTTTGTTTTTCCATGCTGCAGCAAGCTTCTGAAAGCTGAAAAGCTTCTGTAGCACAATGCAAGCCATGTTAACACAGCAAAAAGGAGCAGTTTGTCCCTTGCCCGTGCAGCATGATTCTGGAATTATGCCAAAGCAACTCATTCCAGTGCTATGGAAAACTTAGTATCTCTTCAACAGGTAAGTGAAGAGAAGTATGTGAGGCCTAGTGGGGAATGAATCAGGCCTAACACAAGCGGGGAGCTGATGAGGGAGGGAAATGTTTTCAAGGACCCCATGAGGGTGGGAAGATAGGTGGGTGGTGCTGCAGTGATCCTGCATTTGGTTATAAAAACAAATATGGGGGCACTATAGTGGCCAGAACTTTGGGACCAGATTGTGAGTAGCTCTTGGGGAGGGGGGGGGGCTGCTGTAACTTTGAACAGCTGTTAAACGATCAACCACAAATTGAAGACTACCTACATAAATAATATACTGATGGGATTCAACCTATTACTCCTTACTGTTTAACTCAAAGAAATCATAGATACTCTTGAATATTCACCAAATATAATTATGGACTAAATGTGAGTGGACAAATTATATCCAGAAAATATAGAAGTATTCTTACAAATTGAAACTGTACTGCAGTACGGTTCACATATATTGGGTGAGGTGAGGTTCCCTAAGAAAATATTCACGATCTTGGAATGGCCCACTATAAATAAAATATAAGAAAAGTTTTCAGTTTGGTATAGGGTTTTCTGCTTGAGAAGGGTATGAAATCTCCCAAGATACCTTCCAACTCTGTGATTCTCTTATCTATAATGATAACTTGTTTACTGCAATTTGAGCATGTGTTGAGTGGCATTTCAGGCATTGTGATCAGTTTGAATGGCAGCATCTTGGAAATTGAAGGTTCTTTTGTTTGGGATTCCAGGGAGAATATACTAGCATTGACTTGTAAACTAACGAGAATTAGGTTCAGGCATAACAAAAAAATCTGCATAACTTGGAAATTGAAATAAAGATTTCATATTCTTCTTTGAGACTGCACACGACAGAATGGTAGGATTTATGTTAATTCATGACTTAGTATTTTGTCCTTAAAAGGCCAATTTTGGGTTAATTAACATTTTTTTTTAGTTTCTCAGTAGCATAGTTAGATTTTTTTTAATTTTGCACTCACTGAAAAAAGTTGCCAAACCATCTGTCATTTTGAACTGCTCCTGATGCCTTTCTATTCTGAGTGTGCATGCCTATCCACACAGCAAGAGCACTAGGAGGCAGATGAAAAAAAACACCACATTAAATAATCACACAAACATTGTAATTTATGTTCTTGCATCATATATAGCAATACAAATATGTGATAGTGCCATCTGTATGATGATGCACCCCCAAGTTTGACATTACTTATGGTTTCTTGCATAGGCCACTGTGAACACATGTTTTAGTAATTCTGTATAAATTAAAATGCTACTCAATTTCAGCAAAAGGCTAGTTCTCTGATGTGTATTGAAACTTTAAGCTTTAGCCTTAGTTGCCTTAATTTGCTCATCACTTTGATAAATTTCAGAAGTACAGCATTTCTTTTTGTAGTGCATTTCACTCAAGGTGCAGATATAATTTTACATGTGAAGAAAGTTCAAGTTTGTTTTGAATGATGCTTAATTAATACTGAAACAGCAAATCTGCAGAGGCAAGGATTAACAATTGGCTTTCTGTTTGAATAATAACAGTAAAAACAACAACAACAACAACAACAACAATAATAATGTAAAGATTTCCTGTCTCATCTCCATTTCCGAAGGCACTTCTGTTGTCATGTGGCTGGCATGACTATATGCCAAAGTGCCCAGAACCCTGTTACCATCCCACCAAAATGGTACCTATTTAATATACTTGCTTTTACATGCTTTCAAACTGCTAGGTTGGCAGGAACTAGAGCAAGAACGGGAGCTCACCCCGTGGTGCTTGCGTCTCAAACTGCTGACCTTCCAGTCTACAAACCTAGCATCTTAACCACTAGGCCACCATGCCCCCTCAGTTTGAATATTAAACACTAAATGGGATTGGTATGTCATTTTAGATGAATTTCTAGCAAGTATACTGCGAATACTGACAGCTTTCTGGATAATGGTAAATCAGACTTGCTATACATAGGATATACTTGTATCTGAAGTCTACGACAATATTAATAAATTGTTTGTATAAACAATATTTTCCCCATCTTTTATGTATAAATCAAGGCAGCAAGTATAACTAATACTGCTCTCTCTTGTTTTCTTCACAATAGCAACCCCATGTGGTAGGTTGACTGGCTAGATCAGGGGTCTGCTACCTTAAACACTCAGAGCTATTTGGACCCATTTCCCACAGAAAAGAAAATACCGGGAGCCATAATATCTGGATGGGCAGGCCAACTCAACATCACTCCCACCCAGTCACATGGCCCCTCCCCAGCCACGCAGGTTTTGTGGCTCCTGGTGTTTTCTTTTCTGTGGGAAACAGATCTCTCTCTCTCCCCCTACCTCCCTCCCTCTCTCCCCCTCCCTCTCTTTCTCCCTCTCCATCTCTCTCTCTCTCATCATTCTCTGTCTCTTTGTCTCTCTCATCGCTCTCTGTGTGTGTCTCTCATCTCTCTCCCTCTCTTCTCGTGTTTGTGTGGTGTGTGTGTGTGTGTGTGTGTTCCCTTTTGAATCATTTCCAAAAACAGGTGAGTGGGTATTTTGTTTTTGCTGCTGTTGTTCTTTCTTCTTTGGGTGCTTTTTACCATAAGGTTTAAATCAGAGTCATTTCAGATTCCCAGATAAATGAAGCTGTTTTCATCCCCCTGCTGTGGCTCCCTGTCGGCTGAACCCACCACTAGTTGGCCCCACCCCTCGCTCTCCCCTCCCAGTCAGTCTTTGCCTGGCCTGAGAAGGTAAGTGTGACGGTGGGGGATGGAGACTCCCTCCATATTCCTGAGCAGGAGCGAAGCATCCCTGTACTTGCTAGGTCTTACGGGCGCTTCTTCTGGCCCATGTTGGTGCTACCTGATCTTGCAGGTGTTTGGGAAGATGTGCGACTTACTCTCTTCCCTAAGGCACTGGCCTGGCCCAGCTGCAGCAGATGCTCCACATTGTAATGGAGGGAACACCATCTCCTCCATTGTGAAGCATGCCAAATTTAACTCTGCTGTGCAAGGCTCTGCAAGAGCAGCAGGCAGGCTGTGGAGGCAGTGAGAGCAACCGCATTGGCCGCAGCCAAGCTGAGCAAGTGTCTCGGGGCAGAGAGCAAGTTGGGCATCTCCTAAGTGACCAAGATTCAAGTAGCACCCACATGGACCAGAAGAAGTGCCCGCGAAACCTAGCAAGTACAGGGGCTCTTCACTCTCACTCTGGAATATGAAGCAAGTCTCCATCCACTACTGTCAATCCTTCTCAGGCCAGGCGAGGAGTGACTAGGAGAGGAGAGCAAGGGGCGGGGCCAGTCATTGATGGGTTCAGCCAACAGGGAGCCACAGCAGGGGGACGAAAGAGCTGCATGTGGCTGTGGAGCCGCGGGTTGCTGACACCCAGGCTAGGTTGATTGGTTTAAGCCCTTCTGGTTTTTAGGGCATCGTTTAAGCATTATACCAAACTGTTGGTGCTCTTTATGTATACATTGACGTTTGCTAACTAAGGTCTTATTCACAAATATGTCTTTTTACTGTGTTCCTCCAAAGTCTGATTCTTTTTATATTTACTCTTTTCATAATGATGTCATCAGTTGGAGGTTAATGTGGAAGTTTATTAAGGAGCATCATGATTTATGTCTTACTAGCAGCTTAAAATGCTAGTGATTGAAGATATCACTTATGTGCATATTTAACCAAAGTGTTAATGATTTTTTTTATTATAGGAACAGGAGAGGCATTGCATTATAAATAGGTATAGTTATCCAAAGGTACAAGTATAATTGTTCTGTTAAATATATAATATGGGAAAGGTAAAGATAAAGGTTTCCCCTGTCCATTTGTGTCCGATTCTAGGGGACGATGCTCATCTCTGATTCACAGCCGAAGAGCCAGCATTGTCCGAAGACATTTCCGTGGTCATGTGGCATATGCCAAGGATGCACGGAATGGTGTTACCTTCCCACCAAAATGGTACCTATTTATCTACTCACATTTGCATGCTTTCAAACTGCTAAGTGGACAGCAGCTATGGCAAATAACAGGAGGTCATCCTGTCACGCAGCCCTTGGATCTTGCATCCAGAATGTCAGCTTTAAGGGTACTAGACTGGAACACCTGATCTAAACCAAATGATTAATTCATTGAATATTATAATTATATTGGCCAATACATCTCTGAAATATCTGAGATATAGCCTTTGATTTTTTCCAATTGGACTTTTAATTGACTTATAGTCAATTATCAAATAACTATTGTGTACTTCAAATTACTTTGATAATCATGAGGTGTTGGAAATAAAATTATGCTTCAGCACTGGATTTTTCAATATTTGATTGGTAAAAAATTTTCTATCTCTTTTAGACAGCAATTTTTCCCAAAGCTGTGCTTAAACAAATACTACCCTACTACGTAGCTCTTAAGGGTGAAATGGATAGCTGCGAAAAAGTTCACTCTCTATTGGTTTATTTTACTAATGAGATGTCCTTGTTATAGAATTTTTTTCATATCAGATTTCACCTTCATCCGGATTAAAGTTTAATATTTCTTACTGATTTTTCTGTGGAGATTTGAGGGGGGGAAATATTTATTTCCCCTTATTTTGTTATTTATTTGGTGTTCTTAGGTTTATGCTTGTTATGTTTACATTTGTACTAATTAGGTACTATACTCCAATGTTCTCTGTTAAGAGTTCCCATCCTGTAGAACTTGAAATAAGAATAGCATTCTCAAAGTTAATATTCCGAAAGGTGTAAAGAAACCTGGCTTTTGGATCTTTGAGCTTAATACCACTGTATTGTAATTTATATTAAAAGAAAGTGAAAAAGAACTGCTAAACACTAATAAATATTTAATATTCAGCCCCCCCCCCCTTTTTCATTTTATAAACTAATTGAGTATTCCAGGGGTGGGTTTCAAAATTTTTTACTATCAGTTCGGTGGGTATGGCTAGATGGGGCAAGTGACTGAGTGGGCGTGGCCAACTTGACATCACTCATGCACACTCAGTCACATGACCCCCTTACCAAGCCATGCAAACTGAAACGGTGGCACAAAGTTTTGATGGGGGGTGGGCTCCAGTCTTGCTAGAGCTAAGGAAGCACTTTCAAACTACCCAGTAAGGGGGGAAAAAGTGTTTGCCTTTCCCAGCCCCCAGGAACACCCTGCAGGCTTCAGCAGGGCTGGTGGAAGGAAAAAAAGCGCCCCCATTTTTGTGAAAAATGGGCATAAAATGGGCCATTTTTGTGCAAAAACAGAGGCATTTTTGCCTTTCCCCAGTCCTGCTGAAGCCTGCAGAGTGCTTCTAGGGGCTGGGGAAAGCAAAAATGCCTCCTTTTGCAAAAAATGGTTCATTTTTTTGCAAAAACAGGAGAATTTTTCCCTTCCCCAACCCTGCTGAAGCCTGAAGCATGCTTCTGGAGAGTGGGAAAGACAAGAATGCCTCTGTTTTTGCAAAAAAACCCAGCCCATCTCTGGGACCTCTCTGGGTCTGGCATGCGCACACCATTAAAAAATAGGGGGGGGGATGCATTTTTTCAATGCATGTGCAGAACAGAAAATAAAGATGGTGGTACGGTCACATGTCCAGCCAAGTTATTATCTATTCGGCCAAACCAGTAGGAATCTATCTCTGGAATATACCTTTCAGTTTCTCAATATTATATTCAGAATCAATTATACAATTTAAGCAATGCTCTGCCATTTACGTATCAGAAATCATATTTTACATTGATAGAAATTTTAAATACAGCTAGTCCTTGATTTATAACCATTCATTTAGTGACCATTCAAAGTTACACTGAAAAATGACTTATAACCAGTCCTCACTATGATCACAGTGGCATCCCCAATTATTATTGTGGCATCCCTGTAAGCACATGATCAAAATTTGGGTGCTTGGCAACCAGCATGCATTATGATCATTGCAACATCCCAAGATCACGTGATCTTCTCAGACAGCTTCCAATGAGCAAAGTCATGGGGAAGCCAGTCTTACTTAATGATCATATGATTCACTTAACTTTAGTTATTTGCTTAACAATCATGGCAAAAAAAGTCATAAAATCAGGCACAGGGCATTTAACAAAACTTTGCTTAACAATAGAAATTATGGTTCCAGTTATGGTAGTAACTCGAGGACTGCCTATATCATTTTAATCATTACCGTTACTATATAAGGCTTTTATTTATATTCTATAGTGTAATAAAAATATTACAAAAATAGAATTTAAAGAGCATTATTAAAAGATACAACTGACTGTAAGTTTCATATGATGCTTATTATTGTGTATGATTATTGTATAATTTGTTGAAGGTTTAATTATACTGCATTTTCCTGAAAATAAGACTCACCCTGAAAATAAGCCTTGGCCTGATTTTTTGGATTGGACCTAATGTAAGCCCTACCCCAAAAATAACCACCAGGGGATGGGCGTGGCCAGCAGAAGAGGCGGCATGCTCATGTAGGCTGATGGTCCCTCACCCTCTCACACCCACAGGGCAGCCACATCTCTTCATTAACCTGCTTTACAGCTCCGTTCTTCACCGCCACCTATAGGGCAAGAAAACTACTGGTAGTCTGTGGGAGTACAGTAAACATAATAGTTCAGACCTTCCAACTTCAGGAGATTTTTTTTTTTTTTTTGTGAGAAGTTGGCAGGTCTGAACTTTTTTTTTTTTAAGTAGTCTCACAAACTATTTTTCTTACCCTGCATTTCTTTTTGCAGCGGCACCAGCAGCACTTCAGTGCCTGGTCGGCAGGGTGCTTTTCACCTAACCTGCCTTTTACCCCAGTGCTGCTGGGACACTTCTCGGCTGCAGCGGGCCCCATCCTAGCCACCAAATGGCTGCCACTGTTGCTGCTGGCCCCATGGGGGCTGTTTGTAGCGCTCCTGGGAGCGCTGCTCTCAGCTGCCCTTCTGGACTTCTAGGCTGCCAGAGCCCCTTTGCAAGCAGCCATCGGTGGAGCCGTGCTTCCTGTGCCATCTCGCCCATTGCCACCTTTGGACTGTTAGCGCTGGCCTGCACATCTACTTGGTGCTGCGGGTACCAGGCTTATAGCTACACTAGCTTTAACTTCTTAGATTTGCCAGTTAAAGCAACATAAAAGCAGTTATAAAATAATAATAAAATAAATTAGTTTCCCTGAAGCACCTTGAATAAAACATGGGAGGCCTTCCCTTTTATAGATATTATTCAAGAATATTGAATACAAGAGTTATTGACATTTAAAAGTATATAATTTAGATTATTAATCAAAAGCTTATTTTGTTCAGAATGGAGCTAATTATTTCAGAGATCAAGTAGGTTTCATGTTAAATGGCATATTTTAGTTTTTATGCTGATGTAATTTCAGTGAATTTACTATTCACAGAACAAGAACTTGGCAATTGTTGACTTTAGGTCAATCTTTTTGTCTCCCCTTGTTCTATCTCACAGGGTTGTTGTTTGGGAGATATAGAAGGAAGAAGGTGTGCTGGATATGTCTGCCACCTTGATTTATTTGTAAAAAATAATAAAGGTGGGATACAAAACAAACAACATATGAAATTAACAGTTAAAAGTGCTGCTATATTTGATTTGTGAATCTATCGTATTTTATGCCTAATATATACATGTGGTCTAGTTAAAAGGCAACAACATCCATTTTTACTTGGAATAAGTAAAGAACTAGCTATAAATGTGGTTGCTTTTAAAATATCAAATATTGCACTTGGAAGCCATCTCAATACTAGTTAAATTGGATCAAACAAAAACAGAGTATAAAAATAAATTTACATTTTTACCCTCTATATTGCCCAGAGACTATGATTTTTCTTGAAGAATTCAGTGATTTTGAATGTCCAAGTAAAACACAATTTACCTTTACCCTCAGTAATATCATATCTTCAGTATTGCAAAGTATGTCAGCATTTTTGGAAAATTCGGTGATGTTATATCTGCAAATTCTAGGCCATAATCTATTCAGATTTTTACATATTTTATGGATGAATAGCTATGCAGGCTCTATTGTTAATGTTGGCACACCTAGCTTATCAAGACCTCACCCAGACTGTGTCAAACAGCAAGAGGCCCTTTCACCTCTAACATAGAGTAATGAGATGAATCACTGTCATCAGCTCCAGGTTGATTAAACTAAATTATTTAAGAAGTGAACTTTAATCTGTTAGATCATAGAACTAGCAACTCATTATTTTAAACACTCTGTCAGATTCATGCATATTTTCTTACACCAAACATTTCCTCGAATACTTATTTGTTACGTAATATAACCTGTTGAATGTTTAGAGCTATTGGGGAGAAGGATAGGTTGATTTCTCAGTTTAATGAATCTTTTTTCCACCTCCTACAGTTTTAAAAATCAGAATGAAAATCTTTGAAAGTGCATTAGACATAATAGATCTGGATTTGGGCAAAATCTCTCTGGTTAGATTCCTTTAAAAAAAATAAGACATCAACTAGTCCTTACTGTATTGAACAGATTCAAAATTCAAAAGAGTGATTGTTAATGGCTTCGGTTTAGAGGAAAGTTTTGTGTGAGGTACCATAAAACTCCTGTCTGTATTGCTTTTATAAATAACTCAAGGTGATAAATACATCTAATATTCCTTCCTCCTCTATTTCTCAACAACCCTATGAAGTGGATTCAACTGAGAGAGACTGACTGATCCAAAGTGTCATCCAACTGACTTTTATGCCTATGGCTGGACTCCAGACTCCAGCCATGGTCTCCCAGTTTTTGGATTGCTACCTTAACCATTAGACTAAACTGGCTCTTCTTTTACTTATCATCTTGTTCATGACCAAATGGTAACCCACTTACTTTGGGGAGGGAATTAAAGAGATGCTCATCAGTTAACTTATGACATAATACTGAAGATTGGTAGGTGGTTGGCTACAGTGACGTGCGGTGAGGTTTATGGCTGGTGAGGCAATCACTTTCTTTCTTTCGCCCACCTGAGCTCTGACAGGTGGGCGAAAGAAAGCGCTTTAGAGAGTGGGGTGTCGGGGGAGAGGAGAGAATGCTCAGGCATTCTCTCCCCTGACACCCCACTGTCTAAAGCATTTTCTTTCTTTCACCTGCTTGAGCTCTGACAACTTTTCACCTGCTTGAGCCTCTGGGCAAAAGAAAGAAAGCGCCAGCCCACCAGCCCACCTGAACTGCCCACCTCTGGGCAAAAGAAAGCGGCAGCCCGCCAGCAGAGGCGGGCAAAAGACCCGCCTCTGCTGGTGAGCTGCCGTGGACACAGAGAAAGAAAGCTGGCGGGCTGCCCTCCCTGCCTCTCCGACTCCTATCCCCTGCTGGTTTGCTTGTGTGCATGCTGTGCACGCATGCACAATGCAATTAAAATTGTTCTGCACATGTGCAGAAGTGAAAAACAAGATGGCGGTGCCTATGGCACCACCCAGGGAACCGGTTCGGGAGCGTGGCAGTTGCTGGTTCCAGCAGCTGAACCAGTCCAAAACAATAAGAACCCACCACTGGTCCAGACTTCCCCCCCTCCACCTCAGAGGAGAGGAGAATGGATTAAAACTATAAAGAAATAGCTTCAGCATGGATGCCAGGAGGATCAGTCTGCTTCAGTGGAAATCTTTAAACAGAAGCTGGCTTTTCATCTATCAGTTATTATCTGAGAATCCTTTCAACCCTATTGTTCTATGAAGTCAAACTACTTCTTACTGTATTCATTTTATAGATATACTGTAAGCTATCAGTAGCATATAATGGGAACTGGATGTTTTGGTTACCAGAAGGTGAAAGGGGCAGGGAATTGATAGCCACAGCTGCTGGATAATGGTTTAAACTTCAAAATGTGGTTAGAAATCCCACAACCCTGAACCTTTGAGGTGCCTCATTATAGAGCTCCAGTTTAGTTATGTAAAGATACTATATTACACATTACTGAAAGCTTTCCAAGCTACAAAGGTGCTCAACAAATGATAGTTTTAACCAAACCTTGAAGTTCCAGCTGTCCCAGCACCCCCACAATCATGATCTGGGTGCTTGACAATCAATTAACACTTAGGACTACATCTTTCTGCAAGCTTCCCCATTAACTTTGTGGAAAGCTGTAAATGGCAGTGACTGTATCACAAGGTGATGCAAGGATTAATAAATTAATGGATTGTCAAGCACCCAGATCATGATTGTGGGGGTGCTGGGACAGCTGGAACTCCAAGGATTGGTTAAAACCATCATTTGTTGATCACCATTGTAGCTTTAAACAATCACTGAACAAATGGTCATACCCCAAAGACTATTTATACAAATATTTGCTCCTCTCTTAACAAATCAGTCTTCTTGACCTTTTTATTTTACACCTTTCTTTCAAATGAGATTTTCTTGGAATCAGATTTCCAATATCTATTGGCATATGTATCATGAGTTCTGCCATGATCCCCTAAAACAATATATAAATTGTAATTACAGTACTCATGATTTTGTTGGATTTAGAGTTGAGCAAGAAAATATGCCATTTTTAATAATTATATTTTAATCTATATTTCAGAATAAAGATGCAGTAAACTTTCATAATTTCCTAAAATAAAAAAATTATATTTATTTCCTTTTCATAGTAAATAAACTATAAAACTCTTAAAGCCAATTTTAAGGAGAAGAAAAAGCATGCCTATTTTTGTGTAACTTATAAAATGTGGATTTATGTATTTTGATACAGTCTCTCTTATATTTTGAATCAGTTCTTGCTAATTGTTCTAAACAGCTATAGAACATCCTTACCTACAGTAGTTGCTTCCTTTTCCACTGTTCAGGCCAATAGAAGAGAATTCTATCATAATTGTAGCTTTGGGTATATGTACCATGATTCCTCTGCCCACTTCCTAGTTTGAGAACTCCTGGAGAACTCCTGGATATATTCTGAACTTAGCCTTTTCCATTATATTTCTCCAATGCAATCAGGATAATAAATAGGTTCACTTTTCACGGTTCAAGTAAAGTTGATGTTATGTGAATTCTAATCCATTTCTGGCGGAAGACTAAGTAATAATTTGACTATAGTAAAAGCTTGCATATTTATTACTGAATTCGGGCAGGTCTATGTAAGACTTTAAACTTGCACATTTTCACTATTTTAACTTCTTAAAAATAGAAGTCTTGTTTTTAATTTCTTTTGCCTGGTTGCTGAGCAATAAATTAGATGTCACTTTGGAATCTAGTCCAATTACAAATCGCCTGTGCTGGCTGGATGATTCTTGAAATAGTTATTGCATTTATGTCTACTTAATATGCAAGTTATATGACAGGTTCTCTACGTGCTGTATTGAGCACAGCAAATAGGATATAGACTAGAATCATTACCA
The DNA here is from genome assembly GCF_009769535.1 of Thamnophis elegans. NCBI lineage: Eukaryota > Metazoa > Chordata > Lepidosauria > Squamata > Natricidae > Thamnophis > Thamnophis elegans. Next base: position 23,355,134 of record NC_045558.1, read on the forward strand.
TACTGGAAAGATGCTTTTGGTAAACAAATATTTCCATTACTAGTTGGAATATATTTCTGTCATTTTAAAGCTGGTTTAAAGGTAGGGTTGTGCAATAACTCAAATAGTTTCTTTCTGTACTGAGTTCTCCAGCAATCAAATGAGCCCTGGCTCTACTTCTAAACTAACTTTGCACTGTACATTCCTCACTTGGATTTGCTGAAAGAGTGATGTGCCCCTGTGGAGCTGATTATATTTCCTGGACTGCATATTTTAAGTGGATTTTGGCAAATTTAAAACTTTCAGCCCAAGTCTCTACAATGTTTACTCAGAATCAAGTCCTCCTGAGTTCAGTGGGACTTCTTCCCAAGTAAATGTACATCGGAGTGCAACATTTTTAGCGCATACACATTTATTTTGGGAGGACATATTTTTAATAACAAGACATTTGGAAATGTAGTTAATAGACAAAAGCATTCTAGTTTTTTGACTGAGTTTATAGTTCCAGTCTGATAATGTTTACTCCTTTTGCAGCAGTTTAGTAAAGATCTTGTAAAGATAATATAGTTCTACAAACATTTTTGAAGCCAGATGTTAAAATGATAATTATTTTCTAATAAGTAATGGAAATGGATTTTGAGGGGTGTTGTCTGATGTTATAACTAGTTCATGTTTTAAACATAAGTGGTAATGAAATAATATTTTCAATAGGTAAGCTTTAGTCTTTGACTCTTTAATTTCTAAGGAAAGCCAGCTGTGACAAAGAAGCACCTGTGGGCATATTATTTGTTTGCTTTAATAAACAGTATTATTAAATCATATGAGGAAAGTTAATGTGATTATAAAATGGGCGTGCAACCTAAGACCAAGAGCTGCATCACAACCACTAAGCTTTACATTTGACTATAGAAACCTTACAAAAGTTATTGCCAAACTGTAATTTTACTGAGACATGGGGGGGGGGGGGTTATTAAATACAGTGAAATGATCATATTCATTGTATTTGAATTAAATTAAATCAAAGGTATTTATCTGGAATCCATGAAATTTTGTGCCTCTAGTGTGGCTCTTGGGTTAGAAAAGGCTGCCTACATTGTTATAAAATGGGAAAACAAATCATGGGCATCTTGAAGCTCTTGTCTGTGGTTAACTGCTAGAAGGCTGAATGTCTGTGGAGATTCTCAGTCATCCAGGTCATAGTTGTCTCAAAGGTGCTTTTTCAAAAGACAATTGGACTGTTTGAGGAAGACGAAGACATTTCGCTTCTCATCCAAGAAAGATTTTTGAATGAGAAGCAAAACATCTTCTTCCTCAAGAGAAAAAAAGTCTGGTTTTTGCTCAGGCAGTAATGCTCTTTTCCCTCTTCAGTTGCTCCAGTTTTTCATTTCTGCCCACACAAAAGTCCAGATTCAGTACCCTAAAGCTTTAGACTTATTAAACAAGTTCTTATTATCCAGATAATGACATTGCTCATCACAACAGCAACTGTGAAATTCAAAAAGCAGTGATGACAAAATAATTTTGTGGGATAGCAAAATAATCTTCTCTACATATTGCCACTATATATTGACATAATTATATTTCATGTAATTCATTATAATTCATGTAATGGAAAAATAGGTTTTTTTTGTTTCTTGAATTGTTTTTTTTTTTCCAAATTTTGTTTTTTGCTTTTGCCTCTTGATTGCAGCTAGTCAGTAATCCAATTTATAGATGCTTTGTTAAATATACGTTTATGTATAGACATTTGTAGAGGGAATTCTCCTATGATACTTTTGGTCTTCCAAGTATATGGACTGGACTGTATAGATTTAACTTTGCCCAAATATATTGAAGTTGGAACTGATCTTAGAATGGTTCTACTTTGTTGATGATAGCTTGGTAACTAGTAGATGTGATGGACCACACCAGTGCTACAATTCTTGAGCATATGCTATTTTTTTTCTTTTTTTAAAACCCATTCTAATTATATGCAGTTCCTGGATTAGTTTAATGCCTACCTGTGGTCCAAGTATACTCTCCGAATCATATGTATAATATAGTCATCTTATTCTTCTCATGTCTTATAATTATGGGAAAGATAGCTAAAGTAAGCATCTGTTTATGCAATCTTAGCAGCTAATTGGAAGATAGCTCAATGATATTTTACTCTTTTCTGAATCTCTATCAATGTGATTTAGCATTACTGGATGTTTTACCTATTCTAAGTATTCTTGGTCAGAGGAAGGGCAAAGTGGGTAATATATCCTAACTATTATATAGCTACAGGTGTATAGTTGTAAAAAACAGCTTTGGGAATTTTGACTCAATCTGTGTGTCACAGATAAATATTATTCTGGAGAATAGTTTGGTTGGATAAAATAATAAACTAGAAAGTGTATGCACAGGAAATTTATGTAATTGGAGGTGGTGACCCTTTGAGAGCTGTATGCAATGAAAGTTCATTTAGTGTATGCCAATTAGTGTATATTAAAGGTGACAATAAAGTTAGTCTAAGTCTAAGACTAAATCTAAATGGGAAAAAAATGCATTTTGGGTTTTCTTCCAGAGTCTTATCAAACTAAGATGCTCATTAGATTTTTTATCTTATAATAATAGCAATATCCTTGTCTTCTAAAATTTCATAGATAATTCTTGCTTAACAATTGGTTGTTCAAAATTACAACAGATTCAAAAATCATCCTTGAAGTTATGACTGATTGCATTTCGGGTGTTTGGCAACCAGCTCACACATACAACCACTTGTAATGTCCCATGGTCAAATACATTTATTTGCTGGGGGTGAGGGCAGAAAGATTTGCTTAGCAACAATATGGTTTACTTAATGACTAGGTGACTAACCTTATGAGTGTCATAAAAACAATATAATCCAGTCTGGTCATATGACCAATGATTTATGACTAGCATTCAAGGCCCAATTGTGGTAATTAAATGAGGACTACTTGTGAAGGTGTCAAATGATAATGTTTCTTCTTATATTCAACCCTAGAGGAAGGGACAACATCAGAGAATAGTTTTAGAAATTTCAGATGTCAAATGTGAAAATAATAATCCTTATATATGGCAGTATTTCTTATTGGAAGCCTTTGGAGTAACACAGATCTTGCTTTCCTTTATGAAGTTTGCAAGATGGAACTACTTAAGAGAGCTTTTTGGTTTTGCCTTTATGTACCTTACTATTATTATTATTTAAACGTATCATTCATTGCTACTTTTAAATTGTTGTAATGTTTCTTTGGAAACTATAGGAGTCATGCTGGCATATAGAATCTACCAGGGATTAAAATGGAGGGGGGGTGTGTGTTTATTTATTTAAGATAGTCCTCAACTTACAACTGTCCATTTAGTGACCTTTCTAAGTTACAATGGCACTAGAAAAAATGATTTATGACCATGTTTCACACTTACAACCTTTGTATCAGCTCCATAATCATATGATCAAAATTCAGATGCTTGGCAACTGGTTCATACCTATGACCGCTGCTGTATCCTAAGGTCACGTTTTGCAACCTTTTGCTAAGCAAAGTCAATGAGGAAGAGGTTCATTTAACAACTGTGGCAAGAAAGGTCATAAAATGGGGGAAAACTCCCTTAACAAATGTCTCAGTTAGCAACCAAAAATGTGGGCTCAATTGTGGCTGTATTTATTTATTAAACTTACATTCTGCCTAGCCTGCTAGCAGTTATCTATGAATTAAGGTTATGATGAATGTAATATGGCAAATTGTAGCTTACACTATGCAAGGACTGACTTACAATACAATACGATACAATACAATAACAGAGTTGGAAGGGACCTTGGAGGTCTTCTAGTCCAACCCCCTGCCTAGGCAGGAAATCCTATATCATTTCAGACAAATGGCTATCCAACATATTCTTAAAGACATCCAGTGTTGAGGCATTCACAATTTCTGGAGGCAAGCTGTTCCACTGAATAATTGTTCTAACTGTCAGGAAATTTCTCCTCAGTTCTAAGTTGCTTCTCTCCTTGATTAGTTTCCACCCATTGCTTCTTGTTCTACCCTCAGGTGCCTTGGAGAATAGTTTGACTCCCTCTTCTTTGTGGCAGCCCCTGAGATATTGGAACACTGCTATCGTGTCTCCCCTAGTCCTTCTTTTCATTAAACTAGACATACCCAGTTCCTGCAACCGTTCCTCATATGTTTTAGTCTCCAGTCCCCTAATCATCTTTCTTGCTCTTCTCTGCACTCTGACTTGCATTGCTTGAAAATATTTAATATGTCATGAAATACTAATATTTATTATAAATTAATATTTAATAAAACATTAAACAGAAGAATTATATTAGTTTCCCCCTTCTCACCATGTACGACTAGGCAGCAATATAAATTCCCTAACTAAATAAATCATAGAAAGATGATTGAAGCCTTAACATACACATCATCAGATGGAAGTTTGAGGCTAATTTATATTATGAGAGATATAAACAGAAAACACTGCCTTGAGCTAAATAAAATCTGCAGCTTTTGTCTTATTAGTGTTGTTAGTGCTAATGATCAATTTCTGTACTCATCTATGTCTATAATATTGCATCTTGACAGGTTGACAATTCTCATAATTCCTAACTTTGGACGCTAATGTGTTAGGTCTGATGGGAGTTAGAAACCAACATTACTGTAATGCTCAACAGGTTCCCAGGTTTTCATTTTAAAAAAGGCCTGTTTTATTCTAATTAGCGTAAGTTATCTTACAGAAATAGGATACTATTGTATTTGTTTTACTGTAATGCCATCTTTCTACTCTGATAAAAGTCCATGATGGCTTTAAGAAAATTTATATATAGTTAAAAACATAGATTGAAATTAATCAGAAAAAAAGAAATTAAAATATTAATCATTAAGAGTCTAGTGAAAGGGATATATTGTTAAATATTCCCTGAATGCTGAGCATGACAGGCAAAAGCCATTTCTCAGGCACTTCTATAGCCTGGGAAAAACCCGGAGAAGACCTCTCTTGTGCTTTCGAAAGATGAGCCTCTGACAGAGGAGCATTTTTAAAAAGATCTTTTCTACAGATCTTAGTAGCTGGACAAGAGAGGCTTTTATTGGAGGCAGAGTGGGCAGGACAGGTGGCTAAGAGTGGCCATTTGTTGTAAGTTATCCCATATAGGTAATTATGTGATATTCACTGTTGTAAGTATACTGACGACACAATTCACATGTATTTTACAGTATTTTAAATATAGAAGAACAAAATTATAGAAAGAAGAGATCTTGATTGTTCAGCATTTGTACAAACGGGATTAGATTTGCATTTGGAAAAGGACTTTTTAAAGTCCTATAATAGTGTCAATTGAACACAGTTTAGGTTTGGTCTGGTTTATAGGATGATTATTTTTCTATAGGAACAGTTTACCTACTGATTCTGGGTTCTCCAAATCTAGATATGTTTAAGATGAGGCTGGATAGCAACCTTTCAAAGAAGATTTGCTTTTTCCTGCACAGTGCAGAGTTACACTAGATCTGTGATGGCAAACCTATGGCACGTGGAGCCATATTTGCTGGCAGGCCAGCCGTCAGCTGCAGCGCGTATGTGTGTGTTGACCACATGTTATATTCAGCCTTCTGGAGGGCCGGGGGAGGCCATTTTTGCTGTCTCCAGGCTTCAGGAAAGCCTCTGGAGCCTGGGGAGAGAGAAAAACATGTCCAACAGGTCAACCGAAAGTTGGTTCCTGAACTTCCGGTTGGGCCATTGGGCTATTTTTCGCTCCAGAGCCTGCACATGCACAGGAGGGTTGTGCGCTCATGCACAGGTGGGTGGGGCGCACTCCTTTCATACTCCACAGTTCTATGGTTTTATAATACATACTTTCTAATGCTTTTTAAGTAGAAATCTGCTAAGTTCCAGTGGCAGCTAATGATCTCTGTAGTTGCAAAGCACAGGCTGAATTTACTAATATTAATAATTATTGTCCTCTACAAAATGCAGTTCAAACTTAAGTTTGAATTTCTCTAACTATCAAGCCACTGGCGATCATCTCTTTCCTGTCTGATAGTTTCCTAGACCAGTGTTTTTCAACCACTGTGCCGTGGCACACTAGTGTGCCGTGACATAGTGTAAGGTGTGCCGTGGGAAAAACACCCGCTATATAGTCAATATAGGCACAGAGTTAAAAATTTTTAACATTTTCTAATGGCGGTGTGCCTCGTGATTTTTTTCATGAAAAAAGTGTGCCTTTGCACAAAAAAGGTTGAAAAACACTGTCCTAGACAGCATCTCTTCCCTTCATTCTGCCAAGATCATCCACTACATTCCATTACAGGCTATCTCTGTCTGTCTATCTATTTTTCTGATTTTGAAGCCACTCATCTCCCTCACAGAGGGACTCTGGTCAGTGTACAAATAAAATATTAAAAATAAAAAACAATATATAAAAATTTAAAAGATGCAAGGACAATTAAAATGTAATTAAAAAAATTAATTAAAAGATGGGGAGAAAGTTCAGGGTGTTAACCAACCCAATGGCTATGTGTCCCTCTGTGCACCCCAAGCAAGGACTGCAGAGTCATATTTTTATGCCTTTCTGGAAGGCCAACAGGCATGCTTCACCTCTACGGGGTGGAGTGGGGTGTATTCTACAGGATGGGGAAAATAGCAGGGAAGGTTCACTTCCTGAATCCTGTCAGTCAGAATTCTTTGGCTGATGGGGCACGCAACACACCTTCCCTGCCTGGCTGTGTAGGTTGGGCTGATTTAATAGGACAAAGACAGTTCTGTAGGTAATATGGTCGCATAAAATGTAGGTTTTTGGAGTTCATAATACTTTGAATTGGATCAGGAAGCAGACTGGCACCCAATGCAGCTCATGCAACAAAAGTGTTATATGCGTCATTCTTTGGGTGTCCCAAATTGCCCATAGAGCCACATTGTATATCAGTTGAAGCTTCCAGATACTTTTCAAGGAAAGTCCCATGTAGAATTTATTGCAATAGTCCAAGTAGGAGCTGTCTAGGTCATGAGTGGGGTTCCACCACAAAACCGCGTTCGACTAAAGCACGCTCGACGAAACCGCGTACCTGACGTCATCACAGCACAACGAAAAAAGCACGCTGTGAACGCTAAAGCTAAAATTAACCCATAAACCTAAACCTAACCCCCCTAAACCTAACCCTAAACCTAACCCTTAACCTAACCCTAAACCTAACCCTTAACCTAACACTAAACCTAACCCTAACCCTTAACCTAACGCTAAACCTAACCCTAACCCTTAACCTAACCCTAAACCTAACCCTTAACCTAACCCTAACCCTAACCCTTACCTTAACTTGAATCGGCTTGCTTTCAAAGCGCTTTTTAAAGCGCCCTTTTTTCTCCGCGGTCGCTGTTGTCGCGCTGCTGATGACGTCAGCGACGCGGTTTAATCAGGCGCGCTTTAGTGGAGCACGGTTTTGTCGTGCCATGCATGAGTGGCTCTATCCAGAAAAGGGGATACTGTGCACATATTGGAGATGAGTAAATCTATGGCAGCCACTTGCTCTTTGACTAAGAACTGAGTCCAGGAGGACTCCAAATTACACACTGGGTATGTCCAAAATAATGTAACCCTATCCAAGATCAAATAAACGTCCAGAGACAGAGGGGCCTACCCTCAGCCACTCCTTCTTACCAGGATTCAGTTGAAGGTTGTTGTTCTTCATCCAGCCCCCAGGCACTGTGAAAGAATGTCTACAGCATCATTCACTTCACCTGGGATAGAGATATATAACTGGGTATCATCAACATACTGATGATACTTCATCCTATTAGGCTGGATGATCTCACCCAGCAGTTTCATGTAAATGTTAAAAAGGAAAGCACTGAATCCTGCAGCATCCTACTAAGCAGGAGCTGAGAGATGGACCTCTTGCTTCCTGCTAATATTAGTAGTGGCCTCAGAGGAAAAAGGTAACCAGCACAGAATTGTGCCGTCCATCCCCAATTCCCTAAGTTTCTCCAAAAGGAGACAAATGGTCAATATCATTCTTGGCCTTAATTCAAAATTCAAAAGGATTTGCAAACTAAACACTATTATATTGAACACATATTTTTCATTCCTGTTTTAATAGAAACTCATGGTAATCCAAGGCAAGTGAACCAGTAGACCCTATAGGCCAGTGGTCCCCAACCTTTTTATCGCCGCGGACCAGTCAGCCTTTGATGATTTTACCGTGGCCCGCTGAGCGCGCGCAGGGGTGGGGGGGCGTTGTTCGCGATGACACATTGATTGTTTATATATCATATTGTTTTGATTAAACAACTTTTATTTTATTGTATTTAAACATGCCTTACAAAATAAAATACAATTACATAAATATAAAGTGCTTTAATATGCCCCCCCCCACCCGGACAGACTTATGTTCCTCAAAGACCATCCTGAACCCTCAACCCGGACCAACCTTTCTGCCCGCCCTCCCCCTCCCCACCACATTCGGCGGGCAAAGAACAGAGCGCGCGCGCGCGAATGCCGTGGAGAGAGAGAAAATAAATATATATATAAATATATAACTGTTTGGGAGTAAAAGCGGGGAGGCGCACCTGGCCGGGGGGGGGAGGAGGAGGAAGGAGGGTGGGAAGGAAGCTGGCAAGCGAAGAACAGAAAGTAATTAGCAAGGATTAAAACGACCTGCCGGAAAAAGGAGAGGGGAAAAAAAAAACACCAGATCTGACGGCTAGTGCAGCCTCCACCGGAGGGGCTGCAGAAACACACACCGCCAGTCCTGTCCTTCCTTTCCAACCAGTCTCTCTCCGCGCGCGCATACACACACACACACACCACACAAACACACACCCGCCGGCAGATATGCACGCACACACACTTTTTTTTTTTGCAATTGGCAGAACTACGGTTTTCTTTCTTTTAAAAAAAAAAATTAAATGGAGGTGGGGTGTGTGTGGAGAGAAAGGGAGAGAAGCGGACACATAAAACCGAGCCGCACTCGCGAACCACAGCATGCATCTGGGTGACAAAATTGCAGGGAGAAAGCAGGAAAAGCCGAGGAGAGAGCAAAAAAAGAAAAGAGCCAGACCAAGCGCGGCAGGGCGGGAAGGAAGGAAGGAAGGAAGGGAAGAAAGGGGGGGTGCGAAGGAGAATGTTTCTTTTGGGGGGGTGAGAAAGCTTTTTAATTATCTGGGCGAGGCAGAGGGGTGAAGAATACATCTCGGAGCTTTAGCGGAACAAACGGTGGTGGTGGAGGAGGAGGAAGAGGGTGGCGATGATGATTGGGGGAGGTTTGAAAAAGCAGATCCAAGCGCAAAAGTTACTGAGTCATTTCAGCGGTGGCCGGAACAGTTTTCTTGACTCCCTCCCTTTCTCCCTCTCTCTCTCCTCTCTCACTCTCTCACTCTCTCTTTCCCTGGCGATGGATCAGTGCGGGAGGGGGGGAGAGAGAAGGGAGGAGACGGCGAGGGAGGGAGGGAGAGAGAGCCGAGGGTGGGACCAAAGGGGGGGGAGAGAAATGCATTTAAGAGGAGCGGATTTAAAAGAGCGATCATGGCCCACGGCCGCTGCGCGGCCCGGTGCCAGGTACTCCACGGCCCGGCACCGGTCCGCGGACCGGGGGTTGGGGACCACTGCTATAGGCTATACTAATCAAACTGTATAAATTTTGAATCAGTTACAAGCTTTTGAATAATGATACCATAATACATATAGAATCCCAATCATCTCTGAATAAAAAAAAAGGTACTGAAGTTTGCTTATATATGTAAATGAAGTTTGCAGATGCTATTATTTCTCTTTAACTTAGTTACTGCTTGGTTTTTATTTGGATTTCTATTAAGTCTATATCCTGCTTGATTTACTCCGAATTTGTTTATCTGTGAAAAAACATGAATAATTTTAAATATAGAACAAATTTTACTTAGGAGGTTACTGAAGCAAAGCTGCTAAGCTTTTATCTTTGAGCATTTTGAAAAGAGGGAGAAAGACATTGTTCAAACAGCAGCAGAACAAATTGATAGTTAATTGGTTCCATTGTCAACAATTTATAGATTAGTCATCTCATGACTGCTGGGATTCCATTTTCACTCTCTCATTTTATAGATTATTGATCACATTCAGTTGTTTGCAAGATTTCCTAACATCACATGCTTATTATCTCTTAATATGTTTGTGTAAATCTGAGCATAATATCAACATTTCTGGGTGCAAAGAGATACCAAAAACTTGGTTTTGTATGTTTGAGAATTTAACCAATTAAGTCCAAGCTTAGTAGGGAATGAAAATATGTTAAAATAGTAGTAATAAAATATATTTATAATGCAAGGACAAATAATACAGTTGAGCCTTGGTATTTTTTTTTTGTCTTACTCAGTAAATTGTTTTGTTGCTTGTCAGTATGTGTGGGTATAAAGTATTGATATCCAGAAATTATGATTGTAGGTCTTTCATAACTTTTTCATGATCCGAAAATATCATCGTAACATTTGAATATTTTGGATTCCAGTAAAATAATGAAACAAGCATAGGCTGTTTCTCTTCTTTAAGAGGTTTCTCCCAGACCTTTCATCTTTGTTAATCTCATTTACTATTTTTTCTTTCCTTAGACTATTCTTCCAATCTTTCTAAAGTCGTAAACATTGGAAATGGCATCCTGTTTTAGCCTATATAATGTTGCAAAATGCTACATAGCCTCTGAATTCAATGCATATAGAAGTAAAATAATTTGCATATGCTGAATTGGATCGAGAATTACTTATTCATATAATAGTCTCAATAAAATTGACAGTAAGTTAGTTGGGTGTGATTAATCCACGGGTCCTCTCTTAGTATTATTAAACCTATATCCAAATCCATGGCTTTCCCTGCTGAACTCTTGACTTTCATTTAGAGGGATAACCTGTTTCACCAGTACCTGTGCCTCCTTTTTTGTACTGAAGTTGGAAACAACTAGTAAATTTTTTTCCTGTAGCAGATGAGATCTGTAATGTTCAGATATGTTCAAGACTGTATTCTCTGGTTTGAAAAGATAAATAACAAAATCCTGAAGTTGTTGTCAATCTGTGTTTATAACAATTCAGGTAGAGAATGCAAACATAGCCTAGGTATTTTAATGGAGGCAGTGACTTTTTGATCTTGCTCAAGTAGGATGTCTGCCATTCCTGGGAGTCTTAAGGGACTGCAAAACTACACTTATTAATGGGAGAGCCTCAATCTGTTCCTCTTGAGAGCTACAGATATCAGTGTTGTTTTATTTGTAATATGCAGCAGTATTTGTCATATGTACATTCTTGGCGGTTCTTATAGCAGTTGAAAAATAAAAGGGGAAAATGGCAAAAAAAATGGAACCTTCCAATAATTTTAGTATCCCATTGACTTATTTAGTCGGGTATTTTTTGTGTTTGAAAAAAATGGAAGAATAATTCCACCTTTGCTAATCTTCACTTTTGCTGAAATAAAAAGCAGATTTTTAAGTGATATCATCCTGCTGCATCATTTTCAAACATCAAGCCCAGCTTCATCATTTATTTTCAGCTATCTATAATATTACTACTGCATAAAGAACTTTAAATAGGAATGCAGTTTATGGTCTTTATTTCTAAAGGAGTACTTTAGGAAAGCACCTCATTGAAAGCACTTGCCATGTTGGAAGTGACTATGAAGTTAGATTTAAACAGGCAAAAGCAGACTGTTATAGGTATCATTATCTCTCAACAATGCTTGATGCTGACAGTTGGGGTATCTGTCAGTGTCAAAATAAATGCTCTTCATGAAAGGAGAAGTATCTATGATTCACTTATGCAAACATAATTGCCAAGGCAAAGAAATGCTATTGCAACAATTTGTGAAAACTAACATCGAAAGCAGAAAGTTACGGTTTTTCTTCCAATACGGCCTATTTGAGTGTACAAATTCCATTGCCTTTTTATGTTGCATATGAAAGGCCATACTCCAAAACTGAATGCAATCAGGAACAATTTTCAGAGGTGTTTTGGGAGATTTATGATTAAAATGAATTTCTTTAGTAGCAGCTATGTTTAGACACCTGTTTTACACCTTAACTCCACAAATGCATCTAAAAGATGTTTAGTCCTGTCCACTTTGGGGTGTTCTGAAAAAATCCAAAAAAGTATACCGTCTATAAAAGTTTGTATAAAATGTAGATGTTAGAATATGTTATGCAATAGTAGCTCTACACTAAGCTTTTTTCTGATTTTTTTTAGAAACATTAAACATTAGTACAGATAGTTCTTGACTTATAAAAGTTCATTTAGTAACTATTCAAAGTTATAATTGAGTTATGATCATCTTTCACACTTATGACCATTGTAGCCTGGTCATGTAATCAAAATTCTTCGCAATTGGATCATATTTATGACAGTTGCTGTGTCCCAGGGACACGTGATCACCTTTTGTGACCTTCTGACAAGCAAAGTCAATGGGGAAGCCAGAATTCACTTAACAACTGTATTACTAACTTAACAATTGAAATGATTCACTTAACAATTGTGGCAAGAAAGATCATACAATGAGGCAAAATTCACTCACCATATTTTTAGGAGTATAAGATGGACCTTCCCCCCTCCAAAAAAGAGTGTGGAAATGTTGATGCAAAAATGGCTTTGGGAGGCCAAAAATTTTGCAAAAATTGGATGAAAAAATGGTAGTTTTTTGCAAAATTGGAGACGTTTTTGTCTTCCCCCAGGCCCCAGCAGCACTCTGCAGACTTCAGCAGGGCTGGAGGAAGGCAAAAACGGCCCATTTTCTACAAAAACAGGGACGTTTTTGCCTTCTCTCAGCCCTGCTGAAGCCTGCAGAGTGCTTCTGGGGGCCGGGGACTACAAAACCTTTTTTTTTCTTACTTGCCTCTTTGAAATCTTGGTGCGTCTTATACACCGGTGCATATTATAGTCCAAAAAATACAGTAATAATTGTCTCGCTTGGCAACATAAATTTTGGGCTCATTTAGGAACATATCTGTATTCTTCAACAAAATATTTTTTAAATTGACTATATTTTAATTTGCAAAGCAGTGCAACTTGCCTTTTGAATGAAAGAACTCGTCCTTTTGTTAAAAAGGTAAGAAAAGTAAAGATTTCTACTGCCAGTCATCTCTGATTCACAGCTGAAGAGCCAGCATTTTCCAAAGACAGTTCTGTGGTCAGGTGGCCAGCATGACAATAAGCCAAAATCGCATCAAATACTGTTGCCTTCCCAAAAGTGGTAACTATTTATCTACTTGCATTTACATGGTTTTGAACTGCCAGGAACTGGAACAAGTAAAGGAAGCTCACTCTCTCAGTGATGGCAAGTGAAAAGCACGGATCTATCAAAATGCAATCCACACTATCCAATTGCTCCATTATCAAGGTAACAACTCAATTTCCAACAAGAGGAGCTGTGTGAGACCATTATTCAGATGAGCACAAATTGCAGTAACCATTAAAAAGAAACATCACCTGTACATCTTCCCACAAATGGATACCCACACAACTTTATCAAAAAGTGTCTAGTTAGTCAATCCATTTTGGCATAACCAAGACAAGCCATGAAAGATAACACTACCGTACATCAAAAGCATCTCAGTAATAACCAGGCAGAAGATTAGCACATGCAAGAAACCAACCTATCTGTCAGAAGACATAATGAAAACTCTTAAATCTCACAATACATGGATAGATTCAACCATGGTTTCAACTGGGAAATCATGAGCATCCTGGGCCGAGCTAATTCCAAAAAACACTAGGGTATTTCTGGAAGCTTGGCATTCAGATAAACCACATAATGATAGACCATATTTATACATCATTCAAATCAGATAATAAATAAGCTATGAATGAAAAAAAACAGGACACATCCTCAAGGTATCCATCACTAAGAAGGGATTAATGTAAGAGTATTATGTAGAAACTAATACCCCAAGCTAGGAACTGCCAAGGAGAAAACCACCATCAACATGGGTACGCCAACAAAGCAAGCCATACACTCACTACCACTAAAGATGTTACTTAATTAGGTAATGAAACATCTGCAAGCAAACATCTGCAAGCAAACATCCAACCTCAGAGAGGATTCCTCAGTTCAATCCTGAGCTGCACTACAGATATTTTTTTTGGCTAGTAGCAGTACATTATGTATAGAACTGCAGCCTTAATTTACACGTAGTTCTAATATATTCAGTTGTAAAGAGCATAAAGAGATCTCAGCTACACTGGAGTTTATGACCTCAAAACATTCAGGGATTTCCCCTTTTCCCTTTTGTATCAATGTGGAATATAGCACTACCATTTTGCATTCTAAATACACTCTGCAGTTATCAATATTGCTGATTTGGCAGCAGGGAGGGGGGAGGGATAGCCCTCTTTTCTGAATCTCTTCACTGCATAGCTTGCAGATCTGAGTACTACACAGGCAAAAGCTGAGTCAGAGGAGAGATGCAGCTTGCGCTATAGGCAGTCATGGCCCAGTTCAGGATTTTAGACTGCATGATCAACCACAACTGGAATTTGATATGTAACCTCTATTGCGCTTGGAGTGGTCAGGTTTGTTCATTATATTTAGTAGTTTATAAAGCAAGAAAAATTACATTATGCAAAAGGAGGAAACTAAACTCTTTCCCCTTTCTTTTTCTGCACTCCATCTCCAATTCTTTACAGTATGACATAATCTTTAGTAATTGATTGTGAGCTGAGTATTTAGTGTGCTTTCTGCCTTAACTAATTTATTTTTAACTATTAAAGTGATTATTGAGAACACTTCTTAAAGATAGGTTGCAATTTTTGGAAAGGATAGTTCAGTTCAAGAATAAGATAGAGAGAAGCAAATTTACATGCATGCATGCAAGGTTTGAAGTTCTAACTGTTATATACTGGCAATTATATTTTAAGGAAAGTTACTAATTGATTATTAATTCATTTACGTAGTGTCCAGATTGCCACAAGTATGCATTATAAGAATTTGTTATTGCATTGGAAAGAAATAAGTAGTATATGATTTATTTATAATTTACACAATTAAATAAGAAACATAAGATAAGTTAAAATAAACAAGATAAGATGCAAAGAAGGTCAGTAGCTGAGATAGTACAGTTTGGATTTCATGTAACAGCAGTTGTTCTTATTCTGAAACTCTGAAGTCTGATGTTACTAAAGTTAACTTCGTTTTTGCTTCAGAGCAAATTATACATTTTTTAAAATAAATTTGAATTTTAAAGTGCAAAACTGAACTTTAAGGAAAGAACAGATTGTTTGTTGGTGTATGCATAAGCACTAAAAGGATGGATGTTAAGAGCTGAAGGCTGGTAATCTCTGCATTAAGGGTGAGAATTATTGTTGCCTATCCCTCATGAAAAATATGAGGGTAGATGGGAGACAAGCAATCTAAGTTGAATTTGACAAAGCTGATGAGTTGCACTAAAGTGTGGCTTAAATTACTGGCTATGCCCATGTGCTGCTCGGGATATGGTACAAGATTTTGGTTTTATAACCTACTCTATAACTACAGACAGTAATATAAGCATTTATTTTCTAATTGTTACCTCATGAAGCTTGAGTTAATTAATATTAATAGTTGGTTACGCTTAAGAAGTCAGTGCAAAGGCATAAAGAAGTATTGGGCCTATTTTACTTAGACATCTCTTGTGTGGGGGTGTTTTTTTTTTTTAATTATTCTGTCCTTTTTCTTGCACAAATTGCTACTTCCATTGTAGAAAGAGTGGGAGGCATTGTTTTTCATATAATGGCAAAGGCCATTGTCCAAGTAGACATTCTATCCCCACTTGGGCATGGTGATCCTTTGTGTTGTGATGTATATTGAAGTGGGGAAACAAAAGCTAATCAAGGTAACCTTACAGTTTATTCATCCTGACTGTGGCCTATGAAGAGAAGCAGGCTCCAATAGGAACTAATGGGTAAGCTTTGTCCATTTGTGCAAAAAAAAGTGGGGAGGGGGTATATTCTGCCTGAGACAACTGATCAAAATTCTCATAGACAGAACTCCTCTCCTGGACTCAACAAAATGCCTGCCACTGTTGTTATTACCTCTTTTATCTTTCATCAATGATTGTTTATATATAGATTTCCCTTATATTACCTTCTCAAAACTTAGTTGTATCATTCTTATGGTTTGATAAAGATCTTGAATTGACTGTGCAAGTAAAACTGGAGAGTATAAAGATGAACATCGTTAATGAACCATTGATGGCCATTTTAAATTCCATGGTCACAAAAGCACAGACTTTGGTGTAGCCATTTTAATGAAGAATGAATGTGAGAGGCAGTTGAAGATAGTAGCACTGAGTTGATACTGTTCATCTTTCAATCCTTTTACGTCTGTTTTAGAGAGGCAGTTTCAGTTATCTTGCAATTTCAAAAAGTTGTGTTACTATTGTACTATAGAATGATCTTCTCTGATCTCAGTCTAAAACAGATATATTAGATTAAATCTTTAGGATTTGGGATCAGCTGCTTCCTATAGAGGGGAAACGAAAAATGGCAACACACCTCTTGTAATAGAAGACAATATAGTATCTGAAATATGAAAATACTTAGACTAAATGATTATTTACATATTTTGACAACCAATTTTAATATTTCTGTTCCAAGGATATTAACCTTCCTTTCTTTAGATCAACATGTAGACACAAGCTTGGATGTTCTTAGTGGTTTCTCAATGTCTAAAATTAGTTGCTTTTTATCCCTCCATTATAAAAATGGTAACCATGTAAACGCATTAATCTCAGATCAAAAATGCTTTTTTGATTTTCGGGGTGGTGGATAGTTACTAGATAATGTTACTTTGTCACCACAATGAGAAAGCATTGCAAAGTCATCTATTTCATTGCTCCAACTTTTAAACATCTTTTTAAAGCATTTCATTCCAAGGATGCTGTTCCCCAGGTTGGTAAAATTCATATCCTGTTCATTTTGTTGGGTTCTAAGATCAGTTGGAATTGTTGCTATGTACAGATTCTCTGTGCTGTATAGCAGTCTCCCTGTCTAAGTTGCTTGGCTCCATTTTCGGGCCTTAAGGGTCTTTAAGTGGTGCCCCCTTTAAGACTGGGATCAGATGCAGCTCAGGAATTCATAGTCACTATGACAACCATGGGCCTATCCCATGTCATCCAGGACCCAAGACAAGACAACGGCTGTACGGTTGATCTAGCTTTCTTAATGGAGCAGTGGAAATATGATCTGGAGGTGGGATAGCTTTTGGTAACACACAAACACCCCTTATCATGGTCAGATCATGCACTGATTATTATGAGGTTCTCTGGCACCACTATTCACTGTAGGGATCAAATCTATTAGATCAGTCTGCACTCACAACTGATGGACCTGGATGGGTTTCAAAAAGAGTTTGGAAAGTGTCCTACTGGTCTGCTGCACTGCCCGGCTGAAGCCTTAGTTGATTGGCTCACATCTACCTTCTTGTGGGTCCCATCATCCTCCATACTTCACAAAAGAGATGAAAGGAGATGAAATGGCATAAGAGATGTATAGAATGCTCCTGGCATTTAAGAAGGGACAAACTCAAAGCTACTGTTAAGATTATCTAGTGGTGATAAGGGCAATAAAATGACACTTTTTCACCCTTATTGCCTCTGCAGGTAGCCTATCCCACAGCCCTGTTTTGAAATATGAGGAAAAATGTTCTCTTGGGTAGAGAGGATTCATAAATACATTTTAAAAGACTGTTTAATATTTAAGTGAATATTCAGTGAGCCTTCAAATAATACCGATTCTTGAATATTTGTTTTTTGAATCAGCAGATTCAAATAATAATCAGCTTAAATTAAATGTCCTTAAAACTATTTTACCTATCCTTCTGTAAGGCAAAGTCTAAACTTTTTGCTTCTTTGTGTGAGAGGTTCAGATATAATAGTTTTGTACTATTATACAGTACACCTTGCCATAGTTTCCATTGCAATTCAAGGTGTTTCCTTCCAAATGCCTGGAAATCTTGGAAGTATGCCATGAAGGAAATCCTTTGACCCTGACTATTACTAACTAGAAACATGAATCAAGACAGCATATACTTAATGTACAGCACCTTTGATAAAATTATCAGAATGCTAGGGTTTAACTTTTTAAATCAAATTAATTGGTTCAATATATAATCAAGTTGCATTAAACTAAAATGTTTCCATGTTACTCTTAGATAACGTCATTCTGTACTTCAGAGAAATCGAAAAAAGATATAATGAGTTGGAATCCAAATCAGATGACATGCATATTATTCAGGACATGAGTCTATGTGAAGGAACAGAACAGCAGAGATACTTAGAAGGTTTTTCTAACAAATTATAGAAAAATATCTATTAAAATAGTGGATATACTGAACAGTAATAGTAGTAATAGACATATACTGCTTCACAGTGTTTTACAGCACTCTCTTAAGTGATTTTATAAAGTCATCCTATTGCCCCCAACAATCTAAGTCCCTATTTTACCGACCTCAGAAGGATGGAAGTCTGAGTCAACCTTGAGCTTGGTGAGATTTGAACTGCAAATTGCAGGCAGTCAGCAGAAGTAGCCTGCAATACTATATTCTAACCACTGCACCACCACAGCTCTAATGTTATGTTATAGAAGTGTATACACCTAATACACATATAGTTGTAGAAGGGAATGGGGAATTCTAAACAAATTACTAGAAAACACACACACACACACACACAATGGTACTAAGTGCTAAATGCAAAATCTGAAATAATAAAGAATGTAATAAGGACAGCAAAAAGTTACACAAAAGCAAATATTTAAGAACAGAGAACTCATAGGATTTTTTAAAAATTAAGGTAGGACAATTCATGTGTAATTATAAAAGTGGCTTAAAAAGGCATGTGAGATTTTTTAAAAGATGAAAAGATTATGTAACATTTCCAACATTATTATAGAATGAGAGAAAGATTTAGTGAAAAGCTAATTCAGGAACCAACAACATTGGAAAATGTTTTATAAGAATCAGTAAGACCAGTTATAAACTATGAAAGCGTTAGTTATATATTAACTATCCTTTGGACTGTTTAAGCTATAGGAAAAGAAGCTGTGAAACTATATGGAGTGAATGTTTTCATGATTTATTGTGAGCTGCTCAGTGTAAAAAGATAACCTGTAAAGTGATAGAATAGAATAAAATAAAATACACAGGATTGTTCAAGTTACTGAACCATTGCAGCAATTTTGCTTAAGATTTTACAAATAAGAATAAAGGCGTACAAGAGAGGAACATGCAAAATGAACGAGTGGGTATTTAAAAACATAAAGAAATATGAGATTGGATAGATAGCGTAAGGTGGGTAAAGAGAGAACAAAAGAACTTAAGGATTTTTTTCTTTGCTTGATTGACTACAGCGAGATCTTGACAATATAAGTCATTATAGTATGTGAAACATCTTAAAATTAAGAGTTGAGCCAGGACAGTTGACAAATCTTTACTATGAACAAAAAGCTAATGTAAGAATTTAGTTTTATGGTATAATGTCATTTAGAATAGGGTAGAAACAACGCTATAAAATTTTCTTATATCTGTTTCATTTATATTATAAAATGACTATAAAATGAACTAATAAAATGAATCAAAATGTGGTAATCAAAGCACAGCTTGTTATAACAAGCAGAATACAACAGAATAACAAAAAATAAAAACAGAATAAAACAAGAAAAACAATAAGAGTCTTTTGCACAGGTCCACTTCCCTGAGTAAAACTGCTTCCAAAAGCATAATGTACTGCATGAAATTAAAGACATTTAACTGGTTTCTCTCCCCGCCCCCTCTTTTTTTCCTTACTAGGTATCCAAACATGAAGATGAAAAAGGACAGTGTGAAACAGGGTCGTTGTCAGAAGATGAAGAAACTTTATCTTGGCCCGGACTGAAACTGATAGCTTTACGAAGATCACCAATAGGTTTTGGTTTTACCTTAAGACATTTTATTGTTTACCCCCCAGAATCTGCTGTTCAGATATCTTTAAAAGTGAGTGAAATGAATTATGAATAAAACCTTTTGTTGTTATAAGAGGGTTGTAAGAAAAAAAAGAGTGACTGATTTTTTTTGCATCTTTTACAGGATGAAGAGAATGGAAATAAAACTGGTACGTTTTCTCTTTGACACTTGTATTTAACTTTCCACATTTTTGTGAATACTTAGAATATTTGTATGAAATATTGGTAGAGTGTTATTTAATTTATATATGAAATTTGTAAATGTATATATGCCATGTAGCATTTTCTGTCTGCCAAATAGTCTCCCAAGTATTTCCCTTTTCCCTCTTGTAAAATTTAGTATTAAAAGACAAAAAAACAATTCAGCCATCCATACAACCATTATGATTTGAAGAATGTGCAAAACTTTGTTTTTTCCTCTATCTTTTATTCAAAAATAATTTACATAATATTTTATGTTAATTTGTATATAAAGATGCTAATTGGAAAGTTATACAGCTCATGAAAGAGCTATACCCTTAAAAATTGCTGAATTTAGAGTAGTTAGCAGGCTGGAAAATACCCACATTTCCGTAAGTCTTCAACTTTTTCCCTTCAACAAGCTTTAGTCATGTTCAGCTGTAGATATTACAAATATCTTACAATGATTATGAAATTCAAAATTATTATAGGAATATTAGGACTGCATATTATATGTAAGTAGAGTTAGACATTTTATAGGCAGTCCCTGGGTTAAGAATGAGATTTGTTCCCAAGTCTATCTTTAACTTGAATTTGTATGTAAGTAAGCCAACGAATTGCTGAAGCCACACAATGTTTTCACGAACTGCTGAAAACAGGGTACATATTAATATACATTTTAATATGTTTATAATATTATATATATATATATATATATATATATATATATATATATATATATATATATGTAGGTCTCTAGTTGTTCGGGTTTTCTCCCGCGTAGAATTGGAGATGTCTTGGCGACATTTCGACGAAGTCACATTCGTCATCTTCAGGCTGCTGCTGACTACTTCAGGTTTGGTGTTTCCAGGAGGGATCTGGAATCTGGGATCCCACACTACTCCTGGAAACACCAAACCTGAAGTAGTCAGCAGCAGCCTGAAGATGACGAATGTGACTTCGTCGAAACGTCGCCAAGACATCTCCAATTCTACGCGGGAGAAAACCCGAACAACTAGAGACCTACATACTAACACCCGCGAAAACCTCAGAAAACATACATACATACATACATACATACATACATACATACATACATATACACATACATATATATATATATATATATATATACACATACATATATATATATATATATATATATACACATACATATATATATATTATAATATACAACATACATAAGTATATATTAATATATTTATAATATGTTTAATATATTGTAAATATATTAAGCAGTTCGTGAAAACATTGTGCAGCTTCAGCTCAAGGAAGAATGCTGTCCACCATTTTTACTAATAGGCAGGCTATTCATAAGTATGAATTGTCCAGATGGACTCAACCTTAATGGGATATAGTAGGCTATTACCATATTTTTCGGAGTATAAGACGCATCCTTTTCCCTCAACATGAGGGTGAAAATCTGGGTGTGTCTTATACACCGAATACAGCATTTTTGGCCTCCCAAAACCCCGCCCCCTTTGTAAAAATGGCTGTGAATAGCCTTCGAGAATGTTCCTGGGGGTTGGGGAGAGCAAAAATGGGCAATTTTTTGCTCATTTTTGCGCCCCCCCCCCCAGCCCTCAGGAGCACTCTACAAGCCTCCTAAGGGCTATTCATGCCCTGTTTTTGACAAAAAAAAAATGGGCCCATTTTCAAATGGCCGTTTTTGGGAGGTCTGCAGAGTGCAAAAACTTTTAATTTGCCTCTTCAAAATCTTGATGCATCTTATACTCCAAAAATACATTACATATTTTTATAAGGACAGATTTGAAAAAGGATTTCTCTAAAGAAGTTATCCGAAGTTATACTAGATCAAGTTATGTCCAATTATGAGAATTCAGAATTTGTTCAATACCGAATTCATCTTGATCCCTTGATGACAATAGTTTTTTCAATACACTTTATGAAGAAATGTATCCATATTTTTCTTCATTTTAAGTCATATACAGAAATGCCTTGGGTAGGAAATGATATAAAATAACTGAAGATATCTAGAGAAAACCTCTCCCTTTCCCTTACAAGGGTTTCCTCTTTGAATTCTTGCAATCATAAATATGATAATAAATCCATATCAGTAGAAACTAACAAAAGTCCACGGAAGCCAGTTTTAACTGATGCCATAAATTAAAACTGGTGACATATTGATACACCAGTGGTGGGTTTCCAAATTTTTACTACCAGTTCGCTTGCACATGCGCGACGCTTCTGCATATGCACGGAAGGGCCTAGGTAGGTGAGCGGAGTCAACCGTCTCCGCTACTACCCACCTATGTGGTACACATGGACAAATAATAACTTTTAACTTAATATTAATTTAATTTGTATGCTGCCCGATCACAGGATTCCTTATGGTTTAGCACATACAAAAGCACAATAAAGCATTTTAAAAAAACCCACAGTAACATAGATAAAATTCAAATCAATTTGTTTATCAAACTAACAGATCTGATGTAGGGCAAACATCTCTAAGGATGATTTAAAAGTCCTTTATCTTTTCTACAATTGCCTGTCTCTCTTGGTGAATAGCTAGGCCTTGTGCACGAATCTTAGATATCTGGAAAAAATACAATTTCCAAGTTATCCAATATCATTAAAACATTGCAACAGATTGCTGGGAGAAAAAAATAAAAATTTCTCTTAGCCTTTGCTGAGAACTCGATTCTACTTTCTTTATTACCCCAATCTAATTGCAACAGTTTGTGATGGTTATATTTGGAACCAGGAAATTGCATCCTTGACAACATATCTATGAAGAAAATGAAGCAGATGAAAATGGAGGCTAAGACAGAGAGGCTATTGCTTTTTTGTATGATTTTCAGTATTTAAGTCTGTCCCAAGTGGATGTATTAATAGTGAAGTATGTCAGCATGTGCTATCTTAAAAGAACCTGTTATTATGCATTTTAAGGGGAATAAATAGCAGCTTAGGTTTCCCCGTACATAGTGGGTGGTGGTGTAATGAAATTTAGATCCTAGTTTTACATTTGTGAATTATGAGATAAATATTGGCAGTTTAAAAAGATGGAAGCCTATGTGTTCAAGAGATTGAAAGGGACAAAAATGGAGTAAATTAAAAAAAGAATTAAAATGAAGGGAAATGGATGGTAGTTGCAAGATAGGAACTGATATCAAATATTGATCAAATCAATGTTTATTGGCCATTGGGTACATTTTAAAAAATCTAGTCATTTAGCAGTGAGTATAGAGAGCTTCATGAAAGTTAACTATATTTGTTGACCTTCACTTTCTGTTGTTAGTTGCGAAGTCGTGTCCAACCCATTGCAAAACCATGGACAACGTTCCTCCTGTCCTCTACCATCCCCTGGAGTCCATTTAAGATCATGCCTACTGCTTCAGTGACTCCATCCAGCCACCTCATTCTCTGTCGTTCCCTCCTGCTTTTGCCCTGAATCTTTCCCAGCATTAGGCTCTTCTCCAGTGAGTCCTTCCTTCTCATTAGGTAGACAAAGTATTTGAGTTTCATCTTCAGGATCTGGCCTTCTAAAGAGCAGTCAGGGTTGATCTCCTCTAGGACTGACCAGTTTGATCGCTTTGCAGTCCAAGGGACTCGCAGGAGTCACCTCCACCAACATCGTTCAAAGGTCTCCATTCTTTGGTGCTCAATCTTTCTTATGGTCCAACAGCCATACTTTCTACAATTCCGCAATTTACAGCATTTTTGCTAAAAACTGGCTTAGGTTTTGGCAAAAAGTACCCATAGCAAACAATGGGTTCACTTAACAGTCATCATGGTTGCTTAACAAAAACATTCTTAAAATTCAGGTTGATCACATGATGATCTGCTTTACAACTGTCACAACTTATGACTATAATTGGCAGTATCCATTCTGTTCATAAATTGAGGACGACTTTAATTATTTAGGTTCCTTCATTATTATGTTTTTATTCCTCCTTTATTTTAGTAGCTCAGAAAGAGAGTGAATTGCTTGTTTATTTTGTTACTGTGTGAACACCTCCCCTATGCATGGACTTCACTTTATTGGATCATGTATTTATTTTATTTGTAGGGCCATCCAATTGACTATCAGCTCATAAAAGTGATCCTCCCCCAGGATCTGCTTCAATAATAACATGAATAAATAAATAAAAGAGTAAGATTTGATTTTCTGGTTGTGAATCCGTCTGAGTTTTTCAATCTTCCTCTTTTTGAACATCCCCTCATGTGTATAAATACGTAATTATGTGTTGAAACCATACATTTTCAGATAAATTAAAAAGTAAAATTGTAAAATAAAACTTAATGATTTCTCAATTATAGATGTATGAATAGTATACCCCAATAAGTGTTTTATTAAAAACATTTTAAGAACAAGTTAACTTTTAAAACATAGAAAAGACACCATAAAATTCTGTATCTTGAAGGAATAAATAATTCAGAATCCATGCTTACTATGGCCATATAAAAGTAGCATTAGAAAGTTTATGTTTTTACATCCTTATGTAGTAGCTAAGATATAAGGTAGGCAATGTTCGTGTAAGCATACTTGTCATAGTGGATACATAGGTTTTTTATATGTGAAATTGCTGCTATCATGATGCTTTAATTATGTGCTCAGGAGCCACCTAGTGGCTTAGTTGAGTAAAAGTATGAAATTCTTTAAAACTTGAGTAGCAAGTGCTTTGAAAGTAATAGGTGGAGCTAACTTAGAAAATTATGCTTCACAGCCATCAATCATTGTTGATTTATTGCTTGATTACCAATCAGTGAGACATAAATGGTTATGATTCATTTCTGGTATTGACTTACCCAAGCATAATTAACGTGCTCTGGATCCAGAAATAGTTTCATGTATAAAAACAAATACATTTTAATGAAATTTTCTTATGGGCCATTTAGACTGAACATAGGCTAGCAATAAATGAGGAAAATAATTCTGTCAAGTGCATTCTGAAAAGTTAACATTTTGTTCAATTATAAAGCCTTTTGTTCAATTATAAAGTATAATGGGTAAGCCTGACTCGCTGTAGTTATTTTATTTTAATAATTGCAGCCAGATCTTAGTGGAAGCCAGATTGACTCATCCTTTTACTGATAAAACCTGACACTGTTAATTCCAAAGGTGCAGTTTTCTGAAATAGAATCAGGTGCTGTGGGGTTTTATATCTGATTTTTTTTTAAAATGTCTACATCTAAGATTGTTAAAATTAGGAAGTTGTTGATATGCATCATTCACCTTACATGGGTACTTTTGTCCTGGATTGTGTGACTAGTTTTTCCTTTGAAACTAGGATGCAATGTATCACTATTATGATAAGTAGTTACTATTTTCAGTGAATTTGTCAAGTTCACTTTTACAACTAACTAGGTCATAATATATTTTGAGGTAGTAATTTCCATAACTGAACAGAAGTTGTGTGAAATGTGGTTTCCTTTTCTATCATTTGAATCTCACATTATTAGATAATGTGAAATGTTAATGTAATGAGAGTTGGGTCAAATCTTTTCTGTATCTACTTTTTCATTCAAAGATAATGTTGAGCTATTAGAATACTTCAGTGTGTTTTGTGATGAATGCTTATTGATTTTTCTAGAATACAGGTATCTTTAATTTCTTTTTACATCAGTTATAATTATAAAAATCAAAATAGTGTACTTTTAGTCTTTATTATGAATTAACCCAGAGTTTGTGAGTTCTAGTTTCAACGTAGCCATGAAAGCCAACTGGGTGACCTAGGACTAATCATTCTTTTAACCTAACTCAGCTCACAGGAGCTGAGAAGCTGAGGAGCCTTGTTGAGAAATTTGGGGGAGAGAGTATTAGAAATGCTCAGTGCCCTGAGCTGTTTATGAAAATAATAAAGACAGGATATAAAATAAATAAAACTATTGAGAACACCACTAGATAATTAAAATTCAGCATGATGATATAAAGATATTTGGATATATGGTAAGCCTTACCTTATTTAAGTGGAAATATATGTATGCAGTCTTCGACTTACATCCATTCATTTACACAGTTGCAGCAACCCCATAGTCATTTGACCAAAATTCAAGCCCTGGCAACTGGTTCATATTTTATGACAGTTGCAGTGTCCTTTGTGATGTGATCACCTTTTGCGATCTTCTGACAAGCAAAGTCAATGGGGAGCCCGATTCACTTACCAACCATGTTACTAACTGCAGTGATTCACTTAACACTTGTGGCAAGAAATGTCATAAATGGGACAAAACTCACCTAACAACTGTCTCACTTAGCAACAGAAATTCTGGGCTCAATTGTGGTCATATGTTGAGGACTAGTTGAACACATACATTCATTCAATTTCATTTCAATTAAATAAGATAGCTTTTTTCCTCTTTGAGAAGCATCTTAAATGAAGTAGAGAATATAATTCTTCTAAGATATTTTTGTGCACTTATCGTGTTTTCTGTTACTTCTTTCTAACCATTTGCCTTTTGATCTTGTGTAATGGTATCCATAGCAACTGCAATTTCAATTTCCTTATTTTCATCTATCAATGAATGTTTTTCAGGCGATTTGAGCTACTAAATCTCATTTTTGCTGCAGCTGTAGTCACTTCATACTTATTTAGAAAATGCAGTGTAGCTATTCCATTAAATCTTTACCATAAATTATTAAACATTTTTCAGGTCACTGTGGAGCACCCCAATATTTCACATTCTGAGAACCCTAATTTTTTTTTTGAAGTCTTTTGAGATTTGCCTGTTTGCCTATACTAGAATCAGCAGATGGAAAAGTAATATATATGTATAGCCATTACACATCACCATTGCTAATAATTTTATAAACTGAATTTTACTTAAAATAGCCAAGCATTTCATGAGCACCATTTTTTCATCTCATATCATGGAGATAGTGTAAATAAAGTTTATTGAAATGAAAAAGAACTATTCTTCCTTCACTCTGTGATATTGAAAGTATGTTTCATAGATTGAAAAATGAGTTATTTCAATCAGCTTGAGTTGACATTTTCGCAAATAATTTTAACAAAATGCACAATCAGTTTCATTCTTGTCTAGACATGAAATCTTTTTCCGATTTATAGCAATATAGCTAGTACATGATGGATTTTCTTCTGGATTAAAAAGAATAAGTGTGTCAAAAAGCTTAATCAGTTGTAGAACGTGGAAGGAAAAAGCACCAATCAACTTTTGGGCATATTTGTTTATTTATTACCATCATCTACATGCTGCTTCATGTTCAAAAACTCTGTGGCATACAAGTGTTAATATATTAGGACTGGAAGCAAAAAGGAGTTAATTGAATAATTCACAGGTTGCATCAGCACCATTTAGCCATGGCGTGACCTTAAATTTCATCATTAGTTGCAGCTGTGTCAGCCAGACCCTATTTCTTTTGAACCTTTAAAGGGAGCTGCTGCTACTACTTATTGTAAGCTTTGAGAATGGGTGGAGCAGAGTGGGACGATGGTGGTTGAGTAAAAATTTCTAAAGATGGGTTCAGAATTTTCTGGTCCTAGTGCATGCATCACTTTCCCTTGCTCAAGAACTGAAGTAGACTTCACTGAAGTAGCTCGAGGTTTGTATTTTAAAAATATTTCTTTTGGGAGAGGTTTATGAATTTAAAGACATGGAATGGGAGCATAATCTTTGTAAAGATTAAATGCTAGGGCAACCAAGTATGCGCAAAATTCCAGAAAAGTCCTCACAACTTTATAGATGTTGGAGGGTATTCTAGAGAATGCAGAAATTCTATGCAAATGCAGAGGAGAAATGTTAGGTGGTGTTAATGGATCATATATAGCGATTATCATTTATTGTCCATTTTCTTGAGTTGTTTTAACTGCCACACAAATATATTTATATTCTAATATGGTCAGTATGGTAAACTTATTATGTGCAGTGTCTTCTTGGATTTTTAAATTCATATTTCAAATATGAATTTATTTTCTTAATTTGATGGTCATAAAACAGTAAAGCAGTAAAATTAGCAAAAATGTTTACTTGCAACTGTTTCTCAAAATTGCACCTTATCTTGAGATTTAGATTAGATTTATGGGACAAGGGAAGAAATTGGAACATGATAAATAAATAAATAAATTCCCAAATATGAACATATTCATTTTTACAATTAGAGTTTGGAACATGGTAAGCTATGTACCATACCTAGAGAATACAAAAGTATAGAATTTTAAAATAGGGTAATTATGTTTATTTTATAGTAGTGTATTACTGATACTTTTCAGTATTTTCTGCATTACAGTTTGGTATATAATTTACTATCTTACTGCTATCTCACTGCTATATATCTATCCTCTTTGATTTCCTAAATTAAGGAATATCTGAAAGTCCCTCCAAGATTTAGTTTTGTATGTTTTTTCCCTAATATGTTCTATAAATAGTGGAAAACTTGACCTAGTGAAAGACTGAAGTATTCTTTCTTTTACATTGGAGGACAGAAAATATATATGGAAATATGAATGAATTTGCACGTTTATCACTTCATTAAACATTTATCAAAAAAGTTATATATGTTTTTGTTTCTCTAGATATTAGCAGCTGAGATTACTTATCCCTACATTGCAATTTACTTTGTTTTATTTATGCTTAAGTGACGTCCATAAGCAACACTTGTTTTTCTTAATTAGTAAATAATTTATTTTTGGTAATAAAACTTAGATATAATTTTTAAAAAGAAAAATAGTCTTTTCTAGAAGTATCTAACTTCATCTATTACAGATCACTATAAAATACAGTTTGTATTTTTCTATGTGTGTGTTAATTTCTGTCTTTCAGCTTTACTATTCATCTAGGTGTGCTTCTATTGTTATGTGCCTTGTTGAAAAGACTACTGCTATTACTACTATTACTATTAGTAATAGGGCTGCAAATATCCAGCTGTTCAAGATTGTTATTGGTTTCTAGCTATACATATAATTAATGAAAAGTAAACATCAAGAAACCAATCCACAAAGTTATTTAAGCTGTTTTAGAAAATCTTAATAATTACCACCAAACTAAGCTATTTAGATGTCTATCACATATTACAATTTGTGGGAAAAGTGGATAAAAAAAATATAACACCAGATACTACAATGAAACTAATAATTCAAAATTTGAATAATTATTATCTGCAAAATGCAAATAAACTGAATTTTTAAGTAATGAAATGGCTTTTTATGAGAATTTTCTATATATCTATAAAATATTGCCTCAATATTTATGTTCCACTTATCTTTTAGGGAAAACAAGAAAGAAGCCTGAGTCAGTGGATACAATATTTGTTAAACAAGTTAGAGAAGGAGGGCCTGCTTTTGAAGCTGGACTATCCACAGGTATCTTTCACTTTTCTTTATATAGTAATCATATCTCTGAATTTGGCTGGTATAGGATATTATAGATAACTATTCAATAGGCAAATTTAAACTTCATGCCAAATTTCATTGTTTGGCAGGTCTTGATGACTCTCAGACATTTTATATGTATGAAATACATTTTATATGTTTTACACGTGTATATAACCATTAACAGTTTAATGGTCGTTTGGCTATGGTGGAAATTTCTTCACCTCCATTAGCTTATTAAAATTGAGGCTTAATGGAATGTCATGAATAGAATTATCTTTTTCAGTTAACTGAACA
Organism: Thamnophis elegans; assembly: GCF_009769535.1. Classification (NCBI taxonomy): domain Eukaryota; kingdom Metazoa; phylum Chordata; class Lepidosauria; order Squamata; family Natricidae; genus Thamnophis; species Thamnophis elegans. Next base: position 23,384,785 of record NC_045558.1, read on the forward strand.
ATTAAAGAACAATTCTTGGATAAGAGTGATAATTCCTCTTAGGCAGTTTTAATAATTTATGGCTAGTTTTTGTTGGTAGATTTTTAAGAGTTAATGAGTTTTGAAAACATAACCCACTTCATATATTGCTAGAAAAGGTCAAGAAGTTATTATATATTTCCATATTGTGAGATCCATGTTCTGTAAATGCCATGAGATCTGGAATAATAAATGAGTTCCACACTTGCATATTTCATCCATGATAAGATACCTGGTAGTATTAGAATAATCCTAGTTATGGTATCGAAGATTTTCAGTCATCCAGGTAGAGTTGTCCAGAAACGGAGTCATGGCATGAATCATCATCCTAGTTCTGGTGTTATAGTAGATGTAAAGAAGAAAATTAGAAAATTAGAATTGTTTTTAATTTCCCCCCTTTTTTGTTAAAACATTTGTGTCAGCTTTAAATCAAGAATAGAATGACTTTGTTTCCTTTTTTTAATCTGTAGGTGACAGAATTATAAAAGTGAATAGGGAAAGTGTCATAGGAAAGACATTTTCTCAAGTCATTTCTTTAATTCAGAACAGGTAAACCATTTATTTTTAAATATAATTTGAATTTTTCATATAAAACATTTCATATAAATATATCTTCAAAAAGTATTGACTGACTTATGAAATATGTTTTGTTCTGTGTTACAATGAACTATAATTAAACCTCAAAATCAAATGGTTGACAAATGAAGGTGAATGGTTTAAAACATCTAATTTTTCTCTCTTCTATTCTTGCTTTGCGTATTGATAACATTTACAAGAATGAAAATAATTCTGAAGTGAATTTCAGCACATAGTATACTTAATCCAGTCATTCATTAGCCAAGTCAAGTTTTCTTATGTTTGATTTGCTAATGGACAATCACACAAGTTGGTTCAAAAGTCATTCTTCAGGAATATATATCCTTGCTTATCAACCACAATTGGGACTAGGAATTCTGTCACTAAGCAACACAGTTTTAAAGTACAATGTCACCTGATCATGCCAACTTACAATAGCAATTGTGGCAGTTCTAATTGCCATCACTAGATGAATCCTACACAGGCATGGTATCCTGCAATTACTTGATTGCCATTTATGACGCCCTCCCCCTGCTAACTTCACCATTGACTGCTTGATGGAGGCCAGCAGGAAAGGTGATGATCATGTGACTCTGAGATGTTGTACCTGTCAGAATTATGAGCCAGTTATCAAGTGCTCAAATTTCAATCTTGTGATTACAAGGACACTGTGAGGGCTGCAATTATAAGGATGCCTGCTATCATAACTTTGAATGACTGCTGAACAACTGCTCCAGACACAAGGATTATCTACATGTTCATTTAGAAAATGCTTGGTAACCCACCAATGGACTCTTCTCCTTAGAAATACTGGCAAGGTTCATTATTAATCCCTTTCTGAATGGCCAGGCAAGTTGTTTGGGGGATTGAATTCAGTCTGTTCTTTCCACCTCTTTCTTGCAGGTCTGTATAAGCCGAAAAGTGCAGTTGACTGGGATTTGGTGTTCCCAAAACATGTCTAGATAGCTGGAATTAATTTAGTCCTTTGTAAGTGTGGGTCTATTTTGTGCTAAATATTAGGACCTGGGATTTATTTATTAGGTCAGTTGATTTTTTTTTTGAGCCCAATGACACAATGACCTTCCCAGTTGGCCTAATTAACCATGATGTGGGAACAAGACCAGAATCATTAACTTCCAGATGTTGTTGATCCTCATTTTCCAATTAACTCTAATAGAATTGCCAAAAGTCAAGGTAAAGCAGTCTGACAGCAATCAAAAGACCACAAGCTCCTGCCTCTTCTTTAGCACCCTCCCATTCCAAAAAAGAAATTGCATAATTGCATTATGATAATGGAAAAAACCAACCTTCATTGACAACCATTTCTTTGAATGTTAAAAGTCCGCATGCAAGTATTAGAAACATTTGTATTAAGAAATATTCTGTTATAAGCTCCAAAATTTATTTTGTAGTTTTATAGTGCAAAAATACATATGTTGTTTACTTTTGGACTCATGTGCAAATTTTTTAGAATATGTAAAATTTTGAATTCCTTATGTGATTTTGAGAATTTCGTAAAACAATATAATGAATCAAACATGGATTAAAAGATACAGAGTCAGGATTTAGATGTTAATTTGTAACACTGTTTTCTACTTTTTCGAAGTATATTCTAATTTTGATTAAAGCATGTAGGATACCTCTCCTCTAGCATTGTCATTGCATTTTTCTTCAACCTCTTTATACATGAATCAATTTAATGCAGCAGATGTGAAATTAAAATCAAATCATGTGTTTGATCAGCATTTTATATAGGATTCTTTTTTTTAAATTAGGCTTAATTATGCTTGATCTAATTTACATTCAGTAGTTCATATCTTAATTTAAACATTTTAAAGCATTCATAAATTATTAGTAGCATTAAGAAAACAAATTGTAATATTTCTATAAAGATTTGAAAACATAAAACTATTGAAAATGCTAATGAAGTGAAATTAATTTGCACAGATTTATTGCTAAAAAAACTTCTGCAAAAAGAAAATTTAGGAAATTTTATTTTAATGGATTTCTTTAAAAATTATATTGGAAAGTTAAATTTTAGATTGTGGCATCAATCAAATCAATAGTCAATGAACATATCCTGTATTGTAATTTATATTGAGACAGTTTATGATGACAGTTTGAATTGTTAAACTGCCAATTTTAACTAAAATCCTACTACTACTTTTTTACCTTATATTCTTATATTGCCTATGTCTGATCTATATGTGTAATAATACTGCTTCTGGAATTGATTAATTCTTTTGAAACAGGTGTTTTGAAATGTGGCAAGACAAGCAGAAAAGCTCTCTGAATCATTAAAAGAGCTCCTTGGCCATCGTATTACTCCACATGGAGTTAGAATAGGAGTGTCAAAGTCACGGCGTCATGTTGTCACGTGACATATCACAACTTTCCCCCCCCCCTTTGCTATACTGGGGGTGGGCATGGTCAGAACATGACGCATCCGGCCCACGGGCCAAGAGTTTTACCTGCAAACTTTACTTGAACTTGCACATTTCTTAACAGCTGCGCAATCCCTCTTTCTTTCCTTTTCTCCTCTTCTTCTTCTTTTCTTTTGTATGGGATATCTATGTGGTATGCATGTGATGTATGTTTGATGCTTGTGCCCACTTTTATTCCTATTGTCATTGTATTTTTATAATTTTAACTGACTTGTGGGGACTGGATGCGTGAGTGATTGTATATGCATGAGGGGACTGGGGGAACAACCTGGTGCCCCCTCCACTGAGTGCCATTGCAGAAGTGGTAGGGGGCCCAGGCCTATCCCCTGTCCCAGAATGTCTGAAATACATGGCCTGCCGGAGAGAGCGGAGGCCACGGGGAGGGGGGGAAACAGGGTCTACGGGTACGGGAGTGGGCTGGAGCATTCCGGTCATGATGGGGAGGGGCAGGTATGGCGGGAACTTCAGGGCTAGCCATTACCGGGGAAGGAGGGTTCGCTACGTCACAGAGATCCCTCCTTCCGGCCCTGCTAGTTCCACTCCAGGGCCAGATGGCGAGAACTGTCAGGGCCCTGGTCTCCGGCTGCTGTTGCTAAATGCCAGGTCTGTGGTTCACAAAGCTCCCCTCGTCCGGGACCTAATTTTAGATGAGGGGGCAGACCTGGCATGTATTACTGAAACCTGGCTGGGCCCGGAGGGAGGACTCTCCCTCACTGAAATGTGCCCAGAAGGTTTTCAGGTGCTTCATCAGCCGCGATCCCAGGAAGGGGTGGGGGAGTGGCTGTCATCGTCCAAGGGTCTTTAGCTCCTTGTAGGATCCCTGCTCCAGAGCTTGTCGGGTGTGAGTCCCTGCTGATGAAGTTGGACCTTGGAGGTCAAGTGGGTCTGTTGCTAACGTATCTACCTCCCAACAGCGTTGCAACAGCCCTCCCCTCGCTCCTCGAGTCAGTAGCCGAGTTGGCGGTAGAGTTCCCCAGGCTTATGGTTCTGGGGGATTTCAACCTGCCTACTCTCGGTGAATGCTCTGATGGGGTGCAGGAGTTCATGGCTTCCATGACAGCCATGGACTTGACCCAAGTAATTCAGGGTTTGACTCATTCGGCGGGTCACACGCTTGACCTCGTATTCCTCTCGGAGCAGTGGAGATGTGATCTAGAGTTGAAGGGCATTACGACCTTGCCCTTGTCATGGTCTGATCACTTCCTACTGAGGCTTGACTTTCGGAAACCAATCCTCCACTGTAGGGAGGAGGAACCGATTAGGTGGTTCCGCCCCAGGCACCTGATGGACCCTATGGGATTTCAGGCGGCGCTTGGAGAAATACCTGACACTCTCATCCGCAGTCCGGTGGAGTCCTTAATCGCTGCCTGGAATACAGCGGCGGCGGGGGCTCTAAACCGGATTGCGCCTTTGCGACCTCTCCGAGGCAGCGGATCCAGGAGGGCTCCTTGGTTCACCGAGGAACTCCGGGAGATGAAGCGCCAAAAGAGACGCCTAGAGCACCGCTGGAGAGCCAGTAATCTGAGTCAGACCGAGCACTGATGAGAGCCTTTATCAGAGCCTATCTCGTGGCAACATGGGCAGCGAAATGTTCGCATTTTGCCACCCTTATTGCATCCGCTGAATCGCACCCAGCCACCTTGTTTAGAATAACCCGCTCCCTCTTGAAAAGGAGGGATGTGGATGACCCTTTACAAGGTAGAGCTGAGGAATTTGTTCAGTATTTAACGGATAAAGTCGCTCGGATTCGGACAGAGCTGGACTCCAATTGCACGGTACCAGCCGAGGTACCGGGGGAAGGTCTTGAGGATACTTTATGGATTGAGTTTCAACTTGCTTCTCCTGAGGAAGTGGACAAGGCCATGGGAGCAGTGAGTGCCTCCACTTGTATACTGGACCTGTGCCCCTCCTGGCTGGTCTCGACCAGCAGGGAAGTGACACGCGGCTGGAACCAGACGATAGTCAACACCTCTCTCTGGGAGGGAACTTTCCCGCTCCTCCTAAAGGATGCAGTGGTGAGACCCCTCCTGAAGAAACCTTCTCTGGACCTAGCCATTTTGAGCAACTATCGTCCAGTCTCCAACCTGCACTTTGTTGGGAAGGTTGTTGAGAAAGTGGTGGCCTCTCAACTCTGACGGTCCTTGGATGAAACCGATTATCTTGACTCCTTTCAGTCGGATTTCAGGCCTGGTTACAGCACGGAAACTGCTTTGGTCGCGCTGATCGATGATCTCTGGCGAGCCAGGGATAGGGGTCACCCCTCTATCCTTGTGCTCCTTGACCTCTCAGCGGCCTTCGATACCATCGACCATGGTATCCTTCTGCGACGGTTGCGAGAGATGGGAGTGGGAGGCACCATCCTCCGGTGGTTCTCCTCCTACCTCTCGGACAGGTCGCAGTCGGTGTTGGTTGGAGGGCAGAGGTCGACCCCAAGGCCCCTCAATTATGGGGTGCCGCAGGGGTTCGGTCCTGTCCTCCCTCCTATTTAACATCTACATGAAGCCACTGGGTGAGGTCATACGCTGGCACGGGATTAAGTACCACAAATATGCGGACGATACACAGCTGTATCTGTCCGCCCCATGCCAACTCAGTGAAGCGGTAGAAGTGATGTGCCAGTGCCTGGAGGTTGTTAGGGTCTGGATAGGAGTAAATAAGTTGGCACTCAATCCAGACAATACCGAGTGGCTACTGATGTTCCCTCCCAAAGATTGGCCAAATATTCCATCTCTCAGGCTGGGGGGTGAAATTATACGCCCCTCAGAGAGGTTTCGCAATTTGGGAGTCCTCCTGGATCCTCAGCTGACCTTAGAACACCATTTGTCAGCTGTGACCAGGGGGACCTTTGCCCAGGTTCGCCTGGTGCACCAATTGCGACCCTACCTGGATCGGAAGGCTCTTCAGACAGTCACTCACGCCCTCGTGACCTCAAGACTGGATTATTGTAACGCACTCTACATGGGGCTGCCCTTGAAGAGTGTTCGAAGACTCCAGCTGGTCCAGAACGCAGCCGCGCGAACGATTGTGGGTGCACCCAGGTACACCCACGTCACACCTATCCTCCGCGAGCTGCACTGGTTACCCATTAGTCTCCGGATCCATTTCAAGGCGCTGGTCGTTACCTATAAAGCCCTTCATGGCATCGGACCTGGGTATCTGAGAGACCGCCTCCCGCCTCCTGCCCATAGACCGATTAAATCACACAGGTTAGGCCTTCTCCGGATCCCATCTGCCAGCCAGTGTCGGCTGGCGACTCCCCGGGGGAGAGCCTTCTCTGTTGCAGCTCCAGCCCTCTGGAACGATCTCCCCGTGGAGATCCGGACCCTCACTACCCTCCCGGCCTTCCGCAAAGCCGTTAAGTCCTGGCTGCTCCAGCAGGCCAGGGGGCTTTTGAAATATCCAGCCCCTCGGAAATAGTGATTGTTGTATATTTTAATATGTTGTCTTGTGTATTATCCCCTTCCCTTGTTTTATTGTAAGCCGCCCGGAGTCCTTCGGGAGTGGGCAGCATACAAGCTCAATAAAACGAAACGAAAACGAAACGAAACCCCTGAGATTGAAGATGAAACAACCAAAGTACATTTTCATAGGATTTGCCCCTACCTACTGCCTTCATATAAGTAGTCCTCGACTTACAGCCATTTATTTACCATTCAAAATGGCAACAGCGCTGAAAAAAGTGACTTATTACTGTTTTTCACACTTATGACAGTTGCAGCATTCCCATGGTCATTTTATCTAAATTTGGATGCTTGGCAACTGGTTCATATATATGACACTTGCAGTATCCCAGGGTCATGTGTTCCCCTTTAACGACCTTCTGAGAAGCAAAGACAGTGGGGAAGCCAAATTCACTTAACTGTGTTAGTAACTTAGCAGCTGTGGTGATTCACTTAACAACTGTGGCATGGCAAGCAAGAAAGGCCATAAAATGGGGCAGAACTCACTTAAGAACTTTGTCATTTAGCAATAGAATTGCTGGACTCAGTTGTGGTCGTACGTCAAGGACTACTTGTGTTTACACTGGAAACTACAGTATGAACAGGAGATATTCTAAATGTTTTCTTTTCTTTTAATTTAATTAATTAATGAAATTTATTTTTCTAAGTGGCAGGAATACATTAGTTTCATCATTTATTTTTGCATAATAAATTATCTGCATGTAGGTAATTTTGAATTATGGATGCATGGGTTGTGCTTGAAAAACATGCCAGTGACTCATACCAGATAGTGTTAAAAGAAATAAATATACTTTGTGCTGAGTTTTCGTTATATTTTCTGGTTTTTAAGAGAGTAACTATTAAAGTTATTAACATTCCTATTTTTGTAGCTAGATATGCTTCTCAAATTGTTAGCATTTTAATTTATTTCCTTGATAATAAAGTTGTGTATTTATTTTTCCCACAGTGATGATGATTTGGAACTCAGTGTTATGCCAAAAGATGAGGACATTCTTCAACTTGTAAGTTATACTTCTGATCTAAAATCTAAAATCAAAGTCTCCATTACATTCCTGCAAAAGGGATTCAAGTCTTTAATTAGCACATTTGATGTAATGAAGCTCTGAATAACACTATTTCTGTAGTTATAAATAATCACCCACCCATCTTATTCTATTCTATTTAATTTTATTTGCAATTTTAGTGCTATAAAAATAGGTAAAAACGAACTAGAGTGGAAAATATGTTTTGTGTTTCTTATAGTTCATTTTAGTGAAATGAATATAAATTATGTTGCCTTCTTATGGAACAGATGCAGTCTACTCTTCTAAAATGCATCTTGCGGGTGGATAAGTCTATACCAACTTCAGCAGTAAACACATGTTTGGGTTTACTCCCTATATAAACCCAGCTAATAATAATTCAACTGCTGGCTGAAGATCCTTTCTATGGATCCAGATCGACTACCAAGCCTGTTTTGAGGAATAGTTGCATGACATGCTACCTTGAGATTAGTCATTCTGCTTTCAGATGTGTCATCTCACAACATGGATTCTCTATCCAATTTCCAGTCTAATTAGATCTAAAGGCCAGCAAAATGTTCAAAGGAAGTGTCACTAATGTGACTGTCCCAATATTGTATTGCATCACTTAAATATTTTAAGTCTTTATAGTGGCTGGCTCAACACAAATTACCCTCCCAATTAGAAGAAACATTTAAAACTGATACTCCTCAATGTCTCAAAAGAGCTTGTTTCAAACAACTAGACTCCCTGGTAAGATATGGGGGATTTCATGGAGTTCCATTTGAAGAAAGACTGTGTATTTGTAGAACACCAGCCATTGAAGACGGTGGACATTTTTCATTTAATTTCATTTAAAAACTAAAAAATACTGGGGTACCCAGGAGAAACTGCATGAACCTACATGTCATTAGCAAAACTGCCTTAGTTATATCAAGAGTTATTTCAAAGAGGACATAAAGTTTCGATCATTTTGGGATTTGTTGGGGTGCTGATTTATTGTGAACAAGTCCTATTGTTTTCCTTCTATCTACTTGTTTATTAATATTAGTTTTATACTTTGGTATGGTTGAATGACTAAATCAATAAAGTTTACATAATATTCTATAAATGTTAGCTTGAAAAGGATACTAAAAATGTATAGGTAGTCCTCGACTTATAACCATAATTGAGCCCAAAATTTCTGTTACTAAGCAGGACAGTTATTAAGTGAGTTTTGCCTCATTTTTCAAACTTTTTGACACAGTTGTTAAGTGAATCACTGTGTTTGTTCAGTTACTAACGTATTAGTAACTTGTTAAGTGAACCTGTCCCCATTGACTTTGCTTGTCAGAAAGTTGCAGAACAGATCACATGACCCCAAGACATTGCAACTGTTATAAATAATGCCAGTTGCCAAACATCCAAATGTTGATCATATAATCATGGGAATGCTGCAACAGTCATAAGTGTAAAAAATGGTCATAAGTCACTTTTTTCACTGTTGTTGTAATTTCAAACGTTCACTAAACAAATGGCCGTAAATTGAAGAATACCCGTAATAAGAAGATGCAAATAATTTGATAATCTTCAGAAAAATAGAAATAGAAACTTGTTGAAGAGATTATTTTCCTCTTGAACTAAGAAAAACGTATTTGCCTTCCATTTTACCATACAAAAAGTTTCAGGTAGATTATTCTTTCACTTTTTTGATAGATAAATACTTACAGAATTTGAATATAAAATTTTGCTGAAATTTAATGTAAACTGAGATTATGACTATACTTCTAATAGGTAAACCACTTCTTTTTGCTTGGCTTTCATTTGTTAGAAGTGATATTGGAAATTTCCTTTCCTTCATCTGCTCTTTGTTTTGTCCCATGACCCAGCAACAGAAAAAGAGAAGTGGTGGTAGTCAGTAATCCCTCTTTAGATGTTGGTCTATTAGCTCTATGTTTGCTTTTGCCAGTAAACAACCAACCTACCAACAACCAACAACCACCCTAGTTACCTACAGCAATGAACAAAACACAATACAATATCACTATGTTAACACCTATCATTATAGTTAACACCTAGAAACCTTCTGGCCTAACTTGGTTTTAACTAGCTTTGGGGCAGAAGCAGAAGTTTTGTTCAAGCAGCATGGAGGCTGATTTGTTTTGATGTAAAATCCATCCTTGGGCCTCCATAAGAAAGGCCTAGAAGACAAGACAAGACACTCTGCACTCATGAATCAATCATCCTATTTAAGTATAGTGGAGACTGTTTTACCATCTGTTATTCTAAGTTTTGAAGCAAGTATAAAGATTGAAGTGTTATCATGACCCAGACATTGAAAGCCTGAATCATAAAAAATCTTTCCTCATTATCAAAAATTGGAGCCAAATTGAAAGTGCTTTTTTTTTGTCTACCTCAATACAATATATGAAGGTTGCCAATTCAGCTTGTTAGAATACTTAGGATGATCCGGAGAGCTTTGGGCCTGGTAAGTCTGCAGAAAGGTTTTTAATGAGTGGTTTCTATGTACCCCTTAATTTGTTCTTCTTGCTCACGTCAACAATTCATCATACAATGATGAAGTATTTTTATAATGTAGGCTTTTAGAGTCTGGGTCATGCTAACATCCTGAGTCATTACTGTTTACAAAAATATTTCAAAGTAAAATAAAATTAGGGTGGTGGAATTAGCCTTAAGTAATTTTGTACATAGGAGTCCAAAGCTTTTACTACCTTTTATTTTCCCTCAGAAAGGCTCAAAAGAGGAAATGCTGTAATTTTCACTCTTTTTCTCTCTCTCTCTCTCTATCTCTTTTTGCTTTTTAATGGATTACTTTAAGTTAAACTTTGCAAAAGTATGGGTCTAACTTTTTTTCAATAATTTTTTTATTTTATTCACAACGTTAAAATAAAAGTTCCAAAGAAAAGAGGGGGAGAGAACAGAACTAAACAAGATATGTATATGTCAATAATAATCATTTCTCCCCATGCAAAAGAGGCCTATGGTTTATGAATTCCCACAACTCTATTTATCCAACCAATTTGACCTAACATCTACCTAAACTTTGCACGAGTATATGTCTTTAACGTTTAAAAAAGATTTAAAAAGTTCAATTTTTATGCATTTAGGTAGTCTATGTATAAGTGCTGGTTTTAAACACATTCAAAATACAAAATTTTGCTTCAAAATATAGGTTTCAAAATGTAATGATTGATTGATTTAACAAATTTATGTATCCATCCAACTCACACATAGTGACTCCAGGTGGCATACAACATTAATAATCCACAACCTAATCCTATGCCCACTGTATTTTCAATATATTAAAGTCTTAGAGTTAACATCAGACATCAACAGTCATTACAGGTGTTCCTCAATGTACAGCTACAACTGAGCCCAAAGTTTATGTTGCTAAATGAGACAGTTGTTAAGTGAATTTTGCTCCAGTTTACAACCATTCTTACTACAGTTATTGTGAATCTCGCTTCTCCATTAAATTTGCTTGTCAGAAGATCAATGACCCCAGGAAACTGCAACCCTCATAAATATGAGTCAGTTGCAGCCAAATATTCACATGACCAGTGTGATACTGCAACAGTCATAAATGTGAAGAATGGTCATAAGTCACTTTTTAAAGGACTGTTATAACTTCAAAAGGTCATTAAATGAACTTGTAAGTCGAGAACTACCTGTATCTTTAGGGATGGTGAACATGGGATTTGGCTTGATGGGATTTGGTAACATCATATCCAATAGAGTTTGTGATTTCATGACATTTTTTCTTTTATGGTTGGTCCACAGTCAGTCGTTTAGACTGGATTCTGCATTTTTGCCTGCCTATTGAGTCTTTCCCATGCACCTGGGAAATGTTTTTGTTGAATAATATTAAAAATATTATTGCAAGATACAAGCTGTTCCAAGTAAAACTGACTTTTGTAATTGACCGAAAATTATTGGGTCAATGCAGATTGTGTTCAGATGCTCCAGATGTTTTGGAATTGCACCCAAGAGTTCTTTTATCACTGGTTCTATCACTGGGGTTTTGTTTGTTTTTTGGCCAAGCCATTCTGTTTCTATTTGCAAGACTTTGTATTTTGTGATTTTCTCCAGTTCTTTCTCTTCTATTTTGCTCTCTACAGGTATTGCTACAACAACACTGTCCAGACCCTCTTTTTTTGTCTTTCTAATCAACAAATGTTTTGTGTGTGCAGTGAGATTCACAGTCTAAAACTGGTGACAATAATTCAAGTGTCATTATTTTCTATTTCTTTGTCTGCTTTGTGTTCTCACCAGATCTTGCTTGCAACAAAACACTATTTCTAGCAGCTATTCCAATTCACCATTGTTGCTACTTTGTTATGTTGCTACTTTGTAATCAGCCTGTGCAATCATGCAGCAGCTAATGATGTGGTCCACTGTTTCTTCCGTTTCTTTGCAGAGAGGGCATTTTCTGTCAGCTGCTGTCGTCTTAATTCTGGCTTTATATGCATTTTCCCCCCCTTAAGGCTTAGTTTTATTCTGTCAGAATTAGCTGTCTCTTTCTTTCCTGCCCTTAGCCATTGGTGGATCTGGTTGTTATTTACTTTGCCTGTTGGCTTTTTATGAACAGGCTATGTAAAGTTGGCGCTGCCATGTCTCTTTTCTGGCTTCATTTGGTCTTTCTTAAAGGCCAGTTTGGTTTCTGCTATTCAGTAAGCCTTCATGGTGTCCTAGCTTCAGCGAATCTTTTTCACTGTCCTTCAGATAGTCTTCCAATGGCCTTTTTCCTTCCACTGTTCTGGCAACATTTCACCCACCACCACCACCAATACTCCTTGGTCTGTCAACATTGCTATGTGGATGAAGGGGATGGTTTATTGTTTCTGGTCTTCCCATTCAAGGCTTCCAGTTGATATTTTGAATCTAATCCAGTTTTTCAATTGTACATCTAATGACTAGAATGCCCAGGTATTAATCACCTTGATGGTATTTCTGCCACCTAGTTTGGACTTTAAGGTCTTCTTTACTTTCTGATGTATTTATTACAGGTAGTCCTTGACATACAACAGTTCATTTAATGACTGTTCAAAGTTATAATGGCACTGAAAAAAGTGACTTATGACCATTTTTCACACTTACAACCATTGCAGCATCCCCATGGTCATGTGATCAAAATTCAGATGCTGGTTCGCATTTATGATCTTTGCAGTGCCCTAGGGTCATTTCCTTCATGACAAGCAAAGTCAATGGGGAAGCCAGATTCATTAATAAATCTGTTTGTTACTAATTTAACAACTGCAGTGATTCACAAACAACTGTGGCAAGAACATTTGTAGAATGTGGCAAAATTCACTTAGCAAATGTTCTGCTTAGCCACATAAATTTGGACTCTATTGTGGTTGTAATTCGAGGATTACCTGTGCCAAACTTTTTCTTGAATTCAGTGTATCTGGTGTAGTCACCTTGAAGGATCCCTGATATATGTAGTGATCTTCTTCATCCGTACTTTTGATGCTATTTCTACAGGGCATCTTGATTCTGTTACTTTTCACTATTTTCCCCTTGTTTATGGTAAGATTAACACATTTGTCCAATCCAAACTCCAATGCAATATCTTGGGTGTATGCCTATGGAGATTCTCAGTCATCCAGATCATAGTTGTCCTAAAGGTGATTTTTTTCCAGGGGCAACTGAATTGTCTGGTTTTTTTCTTTGAAGATGTTTCGCTTCTCATCCAAGAAGCTTCTTCAGCTCTGACTGGATGGTGGGGTATAAATCCCTCCATTCCCCACCACCCAGTCGGAGCCGAAGAAGCTTCTTTGAAGCAAAATGTCTTCAAAGAAAAAATCAGAAAGTCCAGTTGCCTCTTGAAAAAAAAGCGCCTTTGTGACATCTTGGCTGTCTATTCAGTGTTGAGCATTGTTGTTTAGAATGTTCATCACACTTTTATTATTGTTATAAATAGTGAAAGGCAGCAAACATATTTAATACTCATTTCTCCTCCTATTTTCTCCACAACTGGGAAGTGAATCAGATTTCAAGGGAGTGACTGGCCTAAAGTCATCCAGGCCTAAAGTCATCCATCACTTTTATTTCTAAGGCAGGATTAGAACTCACAGTCGTCTGACTTCTCTCTTGGTACCTTAACCATTGGAGATTTACCTAGAAATAAAAGATAAATATGAATTTATATGAGGTAAAACTAAGGGGGGGGAAAAGACAAAAAAGCCATGAAAAGTAGTGCAATAAAAAGGAAAGATATATACAAAAGTGACTTTTCTGCAACAGTTACTAACAAATATATTCCACATTAAACCTTTTTAATCAGCAAATCTATAAATCCCAAGGGGGGAGGGGGTCAGCAAAAGATCTACAAAAGATTTCCAGTTTTGTTGTATTACCTAGATCAGGCCAATTTTGCCATTTCTGCAAATTCTATCATCTAAACATAAAGGCTGTATCTATACCTGGAACTTGATATTTGATATCACTGTAAAACATTGACTTTGATTTATATATTTTTCTGTATATGATGTTTTCTTTTGAAATAATGAATGACCATATTTGAGTTTTTAAGAAAAATAATCAAAATTTGTTATTATCATCAATAACTTATTGATTAATTACCTAAATTACAAATTATCTAAATTTCTTATGGCTGCCTCCTCTAAAAGATCCTGATTTCCAAAATGTTTAGCTCCAGATGTACGTGACATCTTCTTAAATATTTTAAAGATTTTTTTTATTTTTTAATATATTCCCCTTTGTGCTAATAGGAAATGAATCAGGAAATGGCTTGCAGCTGGTGATTATATCAGCCTCACAGCTTCATGCCTTTTTTCAACCTTTTTTAAATGCCTGTTTTTCAGAATTTTGCAAAGACACAGGTTTAAGAATAAATATTTGAACCTGCATTAGACTAGGGAGGCAGTATAGGCATCTTTTAGCATATCACTCAGTATGTTGTTTCCTTAGAATGCACTATTGCTTAATTTTCTAGATGCATTTTTCCAGTGTATCTGCTTTCCTATTCTGAGAAACACATAAATGCAGAATGTATATTTTCTGGTATAACTAATACATGCAAAGATGCCTTACAATTGAAACACAGCTAATTCCTAATTTGTCAGGGAAGGAACAGCAAAGATATAAAAAATGAAAATAATCACATGGTGGGAGTGTTTTTTTTAATGAAAATTATTCTGAAATCATCTTTCTAATGTCAGATGTAGAGTCAGCTGACAGCTTGTGGCTCTGTTCAGATTTATGAGAGGAAGGGGTGCACAGATTTAAAATGCATAATAAAGCCCTTGTTTCGTCATCTGGAAGCAGGGATGGTAGCAGCTCAGAGGAGATGAAAGACTGTTATGTTGCTGTAGCAGAAGGGATGCCTTGTGGCACAAGCAGAGGGCTCCGTTTGCAGCACGAAAGATGCACTGAAGCACACAGCACAAACATGTCTTCTTTTTTTCTGGAAAGCTAGGGAATAAATGCAAGAAGCAGGTATTTAAAAAACAAACCCTGAGACTGACATGCTCACAAGGAGGCTGAAGTTATTGTGTGCACTCCAGTGCACCTCATACGTCTTGGTACCTTCCAGAGAAATCGGTGTAGCTGTATTTTTAGCTTGCTGTATATTCGGCTTCAATATGACAACATAATTCTATCTTTACATATATAGGCAGCTTTTACTATGTTTTCCTGTTTTGTGCCAGCTGCAGTTTTCAAAGGATATCAGAGCACTGGTAAGAGTGTACTGTAGCCATTTCTCTGATTTTTTGTAAGGCATGTGTTTCTTCGTAAATTTGCAAGGAGCTGGATTGTTAAAGCCTGCAAGTTGCTGAAAGCAAGCTAGATCTGCTGGTTAGCTGAATCTCAATTGTAATAGCTATCCTGTTATCACTTTAATGTATGCCTGTGTTAGAATTTTGGATTATTATTATTTTTTTAGAAAATGCTTCTAATACTTTGTTTGCATTTAATTACTGCTCGCTGTAAAATTTATTAAGCTATGTGTTTTAAACGGGTCGCCTTTTCATCCTTAGCACTTGCTCTTGATCTAATGTTTATGATTGCATTTAGGCTTGTACAACCTGTCTAATGCTAAGGCAGGGCATGTTGATTTCTCTGAATGGAGCATGTTATGGTTTGAGCAGGAAATGCTGTATTACAGTATCACACACAAGCTGTGTTTGTTTATTTTAAAAGCATCAGGAAAGGATTCCTGCATTGTCAATTCTTAATTTTTTTTTTTAAATTACTACTTCAGAAAGTCGTAGCAAAGTATAAAATAATAGTGTTTGCAATTTCTGGCCAGACCTTGAAAATATGCTATTGTTGACAGCTATACAAATAATGTAATATAAAAGAAATAATGCAAAATTTAAGATAAATGTTTTTTAAGAATCATGTTTTTAAAGTATTAGCTGAAAATGATGAAGTATATAAGGAAAAATCACCTTAAGACAGACTCTGTTTCATGCTTAAGGAGTGCTTGAAAATGCTTACCAATAATGTACGTTCAGGATATCTTTGAGTTTAAAAAATGGCACTACTGTGAAGAGTATGGAATTTATATAAGTAACATGTAAGTTTATTCAGAGGGAGGGTGGGCGTTGGCTGCAACAAAGACATTGCCACTGTCTAGTCATGTTAGATACAGGAATTGTGCCTTTTAGAAAAGCCAATGGATCAAATGCAGAGGCTTCTTGCTGTTTCTATGTGACAACAAACTGCAAATTTAACCTGTCGATATTTATAGAACCTAGTCTCTAGATATAAAAAAAATCAAAGCGGGGGGGAGGGAGAAGAAATTTTAAAATGTCATGGTGGAAAAATAGTTTAGATTTATAATCTGTCTTTTTCTTCTTCACTTGCAATACTTGCTACAATTTGATACATACACATCACACACACACACACACACACACAGACACACACAGAGGGAGAGGGGGAGGGGGAAGATAACGAGAACATACTTCTTTTTGGAGACTTTTAATGCACATTTTATCTATGGAAAACAATTATAAAAATATATATATTGAAACAACCCTTAGTAGAGAGCACTTATTTCACTCTTTTTAAATAGGAAGTCCATTTCTGTCAAGGAATTTAACTTTACCATGTTCATGCCTCTGAAATAGTGTGATAGTTTTCCACTAAATACTTAAAGTGATTTAATTTCTTTTTAAATTTTCTGTGCACAGGCATATTCCCAGGATGCCTACCAGAAAGGCAATGAAGCCTACACTGGTGATGCTCTTTACATACCTGAGCCTCCACCAATAAGTTATCCTCGATTAATATATCCATCTTCTGTCCTGCCATTACCTATGGAGAAAGCACCTCCTGACTTATCACTGGGAAAGCAATCAAAGAGTAGAGCTGTACCAACATTAGCACAACCTGAAAAGGCCTGCAGAAAGGAAATACAAGTGCCTCCATCTCCAAAAGATATTGCAAAATCTAACACAGCTGTATGTGTTTGTAACGAGACCATAAGAACAGTTGTTGTGCCTTCCGAGAATGATGTAGACTTTTCATCAGTTAGAACAAATCATACTAGTCCATCACATCAGACAGAAGATATAAAATACAGTTTCAAGGAACAAACCTCTCTAAAAGCAAAACAACGAACCACTTCACCTTCCTCTCCAATGTCCACTGCCATTGTACTTCCTCAGACTCCACTTACAAAACCAACAGATTCCCCAGAAACAGCCTATGATTCTGGAAACTATGAAGGAGAGCCAGAAGGAGCTTCAGGTTGTAGTTCTCCTGCTCAGGGTGGAGATTCTCCCTCTGTTAATATTAATCACAATACTTCTCCAAGTGCCCGTCGTAATATAGACTGGAAAACTTACAAAACCTACAAAGAATATATTGATAACAAACGCTTTCCCAAGTATGGCTTCAGAACCATACAGGAGAGGTTAGATAGTTTAAGAGGCACATCTCCACATTCAATAGATTTCTGTATTGGCTCACAGGTACGCTGCAGAAGCACCTCTCATGATAGGAGCACACAGTCTCTATCTGTTCGGCAAAGGAGTATATCCCAGGAAAGAGTTAAGGATAGTGTATTAATCAAAAGGTGGCCAAGAAGTGCTTCGCAAGATACTTTAAGTTCACCAGTTATCAGCCCTCGAAGTCATAGGGCACGCTCCTGGAACTATTTAGGCAGACAAGGTGAAGTAGTGGAAAATGTTCACAGTGAGGACTTTATTGCAGATTCAAGCACAGCCAAAAAAATTACACATGAATGTACTGGACTTACTGATCAAAATGATCGTCAAGGTAATTATGAATCTTCATGGCAACGTATGTTTCAGGGGTCCCTTAGTGATTCAACTTATTCTGTGGCTCCTGGTGTTTATCCTTCAGGTGGCAGACAAATAAGCAACCGAGTCTTAGGACCTTTTGCTCAATTCCAGAAAAATTCAACTGATGTAAAATTGCTGCAGCCTTCCAAGGATTTGCCAACCACTGGAGGCTCAAACTCTACAACCACTTTTCAGGAAAGATCACCTCGCTCAACAACTAGAAGCACAAGAAATAGTTCTTTGAAGACCCATGTACATTATGCAGCAAAGCCATCATTTCCTTCTAATCAGAGTTTGGATAGTGCTACAGCCACAGACCAAAGAGAAATTAATTATGTGCACTATAGTGGCTTGCCAATTCACCAATCAAGTAAACATGCAGAAAGTCCACCAGATCCCAAACTAGACATAAGCAAGTCTAATGTTTCCCCCGTTTCCTATACAGCTTCTGTCAATTTTGTCCCACAAGTTAACGAGCACTTAACTACCTTGGTTAATTTAGATATTTCTGTCAGACAAAAGATTCAAAATTTTGAAACTGAAGCTATAAAACAGGCTGAAGTTCAAGCAACAGATGAGACAAACGAAGAAGTGGTTTTGCGGGAAAAGTCATCTTCTGGCCATCAAACTCCACAACTTTTGCGACATCAGTCCTATATTTTAGCTGTAAATGGTCAGGACTCTGCCTCTGAGACCACTTGTTGGTTACCCAATGATGCACGGCGAGAAGTTCATATAAGAAAAATAGAAGAAAGGAAAGCCTCTTGTTCCTGCACACCTTATGATTCCTTGGCATCAATTCCTTTCATAGGTGAGCAAAACCATTTTTATTTCTTTGAATTTGATACATATTTGGATCTTTCATTTAATCCTTTGGCACGAATACAGAGTTTTATTCAATGTAGGTTAGTTTTCTAAACAATAATTTTAAAAATGAATTCAAACTCCACGGTGCCTCCTAGGATCCTTAAATATTCTACCAGCTTATTATTCTCAGATCACGTTTTCGTTTTAGTCCAAGGCTAATATACATACATAAATAAGACTATAACTACAGTAGAGGAAAACCAGTGAAGAACGATCCCAGTTTTCCCTTTTTGAGGTCTAATATGGCTAATATGTAGCATGGTTTTTCAGTATCCTTAATTGTAATGTAAGATTGTTAAATTGCTTCAAATTCATTTTAAATCATAAAGATTTGAAACAATAATAATGTCTTACTTTTTTTCTCCAGCATGTGGACACCACAGCCATCTACATTTTCTTAATTGGGTAACTGATAATTTGTGCCGATTATTTTGACTTCTTGTTTGAAGCCTTTTGAAATACTGTAGCCATTTCAAAAAAAAAATTCCTGACTTCACTGATGGGCTGCTTTTACAAAGACTTTGGAGTTTGCCTTATTTCTGTTTTGCAACCTGCTTTCATGAATATTGCACAAAGTGCATATGAGGATTTAGAGCCAGAATAATTGTTTTAAAATCATTTCTCATGTCACCTCTGACTGATACTTATAAGCAATATATAGTTATATTCATATCTAATAGATAGGAGAATATCCCATAGGGGTTTAAGGTTTTGGAGAGCAGAAACTACCATGCTGTAAACTACTTTGGAAGCCCCTTTAAGCTTCTCAAAGGTTTTCTTTTTCAGCAAGACAGACTGAAGTCCCTTGGATTTTATGAGGTAAGGTGCATGGAGAAGTTGCCCTAATTGTAATATTGAATTATACATATTTTAAAAAATCTGATACAAAGTTCATTTGGAAATTTGATACTCTGTGACCACCTCACAATAAAATTTTGGTTTAACTTTTAAAACATCAAGAGGCTTTTTAAAGCTGACCTTTAACTCTCATGATTTTTAGAAGATTTTGTCTAACTGGTGGTGATATACCATTATCAGAATATCACACAACATACTGAAACAAAAATAGAGTCTGTTCAACATAATTTGATTAGTTTTTCTTAGTAAAAAACTGAAGATGGACATCTAAAAGATGGACATCTAAATTATTGGCTAGTGAAAAAGAGGCCATGAAATAACACAACTCTTAGGATATTATCACTTCCTCAGCTATATCCTTCACATTCTACTTCATTGCAGATGGGCTAATGTGAAGCTCATTGCAGGAATACTGCTTTGTATATTTTGAACAAATAGACAGTGTTTTGGGTCAAGAACTTGCCTATCAGCTGATGGAGCTATAAACATGTTTCTCTGCCTGATGGTACAATAGAACTAATTTTTATCAACCTTTTTACTTTCAGATTTATATAACTAGCTTTGGTTTTAAGGATTCTGTATACCTCTTTAAAAAGAAATGCTGTTATTCTGAGAAACACTGCAATACAAAAGCATAGTCTACAGTATGACTTGATTTGCTCCAAATAAAGCATTTCTTGGTCAAGATATTGAATGTGAATGAAGCTTGAAGCATAAAAATATGCCTCATTTCATTATTATTTCTAGAAGCTTACGTTGAGAAAATATAATAAGAACCTATTTTAGAGTTTAATAAGAAATTTTTCTTTTTTTATAGATATATTTTGGGGACCTGCTTTTTAAAGTCTGAGAAATAAAGTCAGCATTGATAAATTACAGTTGTTTAAATAAAATAACCTAATTCATGCTTTTAAGCTTTCAAAGCAGCAGTTTTGAAACATTTTACATCTGTATGTATATGAGAGAGAAAATAATATTTTAATTTAGATTGTGAAACCACACTCACAAGGAATCATAGAATTACTAAATCTACCTAGGTTAGAAAAGATTAGACATTTTTGTCTGCAAGTTGGTGTATGCATGTGCGAACTAGAAAACTTGAGTTATAAACCCCGTCTCCTTAAATCAGAGCCACCAATTGCTTTGAAACCACAATGCAATATGTGCATATTTGTTCATACAATAAAAATAATCACTGTTTGCAAATGGCTGTGGAACTATTTTAGATTTTGGCAATTTCTACAACTCTGAGAAGCTTTCAGAACATTTATGCTTTAGAATATGAAGGATAGCTCTGGTGGCAATAGAAACTACAAGATGCTGGTTATGTACAGCCTATGACAAATCATATCACCAGTTACTAGAAGCTATAATCAGCATGTAGCATAGCAGATGTTGATATTTCAGAAATCATGTTGTGGATTTGATTATTTTAAAAGGTGCATTAGGTAATTTTAGCTTCTTACTTAGATTTTCTGTAATAATAGCATTTCCCTTCTTTTGCTGATGGTTCATTATAATAAATAGGGTTGTTGTTTTTGGCGAACTTTTAAAACAGCTTTATTTTACTATTGCATTAATTTTTAAATATTTTTATGCCAACTAGTTGACATTCTCTCTATTAAAAAGATTGATCTATCTAAAAGGTTGATTATTTTGACAAATTTCTTTTATTTAAAATATAGATGACCCTATTATTAAAAGCTTTTTTATGACACTGTATTGATTCAGTTCAGTCTTTGTTCAATTCAATATTTGTCCAAATCTTGTGCAAATGCAACCATTTATATTTTGCGTATGATAATATAGTTGTTAATGAATAGATTCTTAAACTTTAAAGGAAGAAGGAATGGTACTTCTACTGTTATAATTGCAAGCAGCTCTCATATACAGTATGTTCAGTATATTTCAGGACATCATGCTACAACAACATGTATTCTGGATACTCCTGAAGACCCTCCTATTTTCCCCATATTGAGCCAACTCTTTTTATACTAATTTGCTGTATACTTTTTGTAGATGAACTGACCAGTCCTAGTATTGACCTGGACATCACCCACATTCCAGCTTCTGCTGTTATTTCACCACCTCCTTCACGAGCAATGGCCACCACCAGTGCTGTTCCTTTGAGTTGTACTGCTCTTGTACCTTTTATTCGACGTCAACTGTCTTCTGGCCATGGTTGGTATAGTGTTTCAAGCTGTTTTGGCTAAATTCAACAAAACCTGCTTATTTTTAAAATATGGGGTTTTTGTGTTTGCTTTGCTTACAGAATCAATTAGAACTAGTGTCCTAGATGATCAGTTCCCTGCAAAAAATGAAAGGTCCAAATCTTATGATGAAGGACTTGATGATTATAAAGAAGGAAAAAGGTAAGAATTCCTATAAATATATAAATGTGCATCACTAGATGTTTTATTTAGGAATTTCAATAAAAATGTTCTCTAAAATATCTACCTTACATCTATAGGGCCATAAAGCATGCACCGAGCTTAAAGGAAATTAAGGTCAGTTACTTTATTTTCAATATTTATCTGCTGTGTAAATAACATTAATATTGTGTGATTAAACATTAAATTGCACCTAGGTGTGTGCGAATATAGACGGCTTAAAGTTTAATGGTAGAGGTTTTTTTTAATTAATGTCCAAGCTTAGTGGACAGATGTTACTGACTTTTGCCAATTAAAAAAATTAGCTAGCATTTGATGAAAAAATCCTTTTTGGCTACAGATAGGATGGCACACTCTGTAGTTAACTTTAGAATTGTTACTACTTCCTTGTGTATTAAAAGAAAACCAACTGATTGAGATATACGGCAGGCCTTTTCTGTAATTCATTGAGGTTTCTTTGATCTGCTAGGAGGAATGTACATCATTGTACACCATTCCAGTCAGCTACCATTAGTGTTAGGTCCCACTTCATGCTAGTTGTCTGTATTTCCACCTGACAGATGGAAGGGAAAGCAGAGGGAGATCTTGAATTTATTAGAGTATGCTGAAGCCAGTTTGATTATGTTTTCTTTAGATTCCAAATAGCCAAGCATCTTCAGAAAATGCAGGATTCAGAAAAGCATCTGCTTCAGAAGTCTTTGGTAACACCTCCAAAGAAGGGTATCTTCATTTTCGGCAGATGGTTACAGACAAGGGAAAGGTACAGTTTTTTCAAACCACAGCTAAGTGTAAAACCTGTCTTATACATATTCAAATGTTTTTAGTTGCCTGCAGGTTTTTCCATTTCCTGTGAAAAATACTCGAAACTTGCTTGTTTTTCTTTTGGCAGAAATTCAACTTTTCAAACTTTCCCGTTAATCTGCATAGACCTGGTACAGTTGTTGCAATCTTCCTGTTCTTGAACTGTTAAAACAAACTTATAAACATTAAACACGATTAAATGATTCTTTGCAACTCAATGCTCTGCAATTCCATTCCTTATCTTATTGATATTTTTGGGGCTACTGACACAGATCAATTATTAGGATTTTTTTTTCCTGTCTGAATGTAAAATTCTCAGTGATATAAAAACAAGTTCTCTCTTATTTGTACTCCTTGTTAATTTGTCATTTTTGATTCGGAAAATATTCAATTGGCACTATGACAATTAACCTATTAAAAAGATTATATCTGCTCAGAGTGCCTTAAAGCATCGGCCTCCAACCTTTTGGGCACCAGGGACCAGTTCCTTTTCCACAGACCCTCAGGGCTGTAGTTTTGTGTGCTGCCTGCATCCCGCGGATGGGGTTTAGCTTGTTTGCACAGTCCAGTTGCTGGCATGTTACAGTCCTCAGATCGGGGTTGGGGATCCCTGCTTTAAATCACTTGCTGAACGGTTGCAAATATCATCAAATTACCCCCAACAATCTAGGTTCTCATTTTACCAACCTCAGAAGGATGGAAGGCTGAGTCAACTTTGAGCTAGTCGAGATCAAACTCCTAGCAGCAGGCAGAGTTTGCCTGCAATGCTGCTTTTTAACCACTGTACCACCATGGCTGCTTGCTTGGTGGCAGGATTTTTTATTATTATCTATTTATCAAATTTCTACACCACCCACCTCACCAAAGTAGGAAATTTACAAATTTTAATGTATAAAATACTGGGCACACTCCTCTTGTTTTCTTAAATAAATATTATTCTTGATCCTATTTTTTAGAGAGTTGGTGGGAGCATCAGGCCATGGAAACAGATGTTTGTCATTCTCAGAGGGTGTTCATTGCACTTATACAAGGATAAAAAAGAACCACCTATGCTTTGTGAGGAGGAACAGCCCATCAACATCAATGCTTGTTTAACAGACATTTCATATAGTGATACCAAGAAGAAACATGTGTTTCGACTTACTACATCAGACTGTGAATACCTGTTTCAAGCTGAAAATAGAGATGACATGCTGGCATGGATTAAGGCTATACGAGAAAACAGCAATGAGGAGGTTGGGCTCTTGTTAAGAATTTATTCTACTTACTTGTTATATTTTGCAGAGCTCATGTTTTCGAGACCCATTATGCAATTCCACATAGTAAACCTGACATGCAATAAATACAAGCTAATGCTATTAAAAATCCATAAACTCACAGGCTTTTTTATAAAGTTGCATGAGATTTCAGTGTTCAAACCAGGGAAATAATACATCCATTAAAATGTGAAAAAGTGATATTGTTAAGAGTCTGTGTGAAGCAAAAAGAATCATTTACACCTTTGACATTTGGCCACACTATTCCAAGTAGATTATGGTTCAGATAAAATGAAATACAGCTCATTTAGATTGACAGGATTTCAGCCAAGGAAGAGCCTTAAGGTATAACTTGCCCAAAAGTTGTGCAGTCCTCCGTCTCCTTCTCTTCTGGGCCTTAATCTGCTCACCACTCTCTTTTATGCCTGTCTTCTCTAGCACCTTTCCCTTGATATTCCTTATATACACTGCATTCAGTTGGATTCAGTTGTACCTGCTGGGCATCTCCCCATCTTTCTTGTGTAGCCATTTCCTTGTGCCTTGCACATATCTGAGGGATGTCCTGCTCCTGTCCTAAATATGGCTAGTGAAGTTTTCATTTATGGAGTTGTGCAAAGCAGAAATTCCAAAATAGTTCTCTATTCATTTTGCAGGACACAGGTGTCTCAAGCAGGGATCTAATTAGCCGGAGGATTAAAGAATACAGCACAATTATGGGGTAAGCCACCACAGTACCATTTGAGAGCTCAGTTAGTCAGTACATGGATTTCCTGCTTTTAAATATTTTTTTTTCAGTGCTTCTAGTGGCAAAACTGAGCCACTTTCAAAACCATCCCGACCGAGCCTAATTAAAAGACAGACATTCCTTGGCACTAAAACTGAGCAAAGAACTCAGAGTCCACATTCTCCTAAGGAGGAATCAGAAAAGAAATTCCTTACTAAAGGTATTGTATATTGAATATAAGAATACTATTACTTACTTTAGGTTTTCCTATTATACTGAAGGAAGCCTGATGGTGAGGACACTAAGTGTCATGGGGTTTGGAGTTTCATTGATTGTTAAAAGAAGTTCATTGAATAACAACCTATGCTTTGATAAGTAATGATGAAACTCCTTTTTCACTGGGAACTTTCGATTATTCCTTGTTTATAAGGAAACTCCAGATCAGAAACCATCTGGAAAATTATGATTTGAAATGTGCATGCCTGTGGGGTAGAATTGAAAAGGGAGTGGGAAAGAGTGTGGGATGAAATAGACTAAAAAGGGCAAATGGAGGGAAGGATACCTATATAAAAAGGTATCCTTTTTATAGTTGTAGTTGTGATAATTCCATATCATTTTGGGAAAGAAAGTTGATAAATACAGAGTATCTTCTGTTTTGTTATGAAGTCACGAAGCTTTGGAGATATTTGCAATCTTCTGTCAAGGAAAGTGGAAATGGCAGTGGGATCGGTAGGAATAAAACCATCATTCTCTGATTACTATACTCAGAACTACAATTTTGTTTTTCATTGTAGCAATTTTCAATGCAGCCTGTTTTATAAAACAAGGTTGCTTGTTTACATCTAATTGTTTTCTTATTTATCTAAATGTAATAAATATAGCATGCTCTTTTGCTAAGTATTTGAATTAGGTCTCATAAAAATATTGCATTATGCTTAGGTAGTTACTTGAAAGTCAGAAGAGATATTTAAGTATGGATACTAGGTTAATAAAGAATATGTTCCCCACAAAAATATATATCTCAAAAGTAAATCTTAACATGTAAGAATCTTACTACAGATAAGAACCCCTTCTTGAATTACAATTCAATACATGGATTTTGTACCACATTGTAATTTTAGTTTTACAAGACTTCTAAATTAGAATAGATTTAATAGCACGGACAGAATTTTGTACACAATTTCATTTTATGGTTTATAATGTGCTAACCATGCTTCTTGATATTTACGGTTTGCTTAAGAGTTTAATAGTGATTTCTCAAGCTTTTAAAATGACATTTATTTATTTATTCAATTTCTACAGCCACCCATCGCAACCAAGTGACTGAATAATGTATTCAGGCATTCAAAATCAAGTAATGATACACTGGAAAATTACATGAGATTTGTAAAGTCCTTGTTTACTCATTTGTACTCTAGTCTTTTACTCTTTTCTTCTTCCTTGTTTATATATTTTCTCTTCTCGGTATGTGATTGTATACACACACACACACACACACATATGTACATAGGCATGAGCGCTTGCATATAAACATGAACACGCACACAAGTACACATACAAATATCATTTTGTTGATTGTGTCAATATACAAATTGTAAATTGTTTGATTTATGTACTGTTCATATAGATTACAGATGCCACCAAATTTGATTCTGTTCATGGTTAATATAATTGCTAGACATCGGTTGCTAAGGTTGTGGTTAACCTGTGGCCTGATTGCGGAGAAGCCGTAGACTCTAGTCTGTTTCAAGATTTAAATGTATTAAGTATCTTATTATACTCATCTATTATTTTGATGGTGCATTTGATCATTATATCCAGTTATATTCCATTAGCTTTCTGAAGGTTTTAAATGACTTGTTTTCCTTTTTGTTCTTCCTTGAAGAAAAAGATGAGACAAGCCCACCAAAAGATAAAGGTATATGGCGAAAAAACATTCCAAGCATCATGAAAAGAACATTTGAAAAGAAACAATCTGCTGCTTGCACTTTTGGTGTCAAACTAGTGGATTGTCCCCCTGCAGAGAGCAATAAGGTATTCTTTTTAAAAAAAAAACAATGAAGTCATGCATATTGATAATCTCTTTGAAAAATATTCTTCAAGAGACATAGATAGTGAACACAAACTTTCATTCCCCTTTTGGATTTTTCAGTATATTCCAAGAATTGTTGAAATATGCTGCAAACTAGTTGAAGAGCGAGGTCTTCAATATACTGGTATTTATAGGGTTCCAGGAAATAATGTTGCCATCTCAAATATGCAAGAAGAACTGAACAAAGGAATGACTGACATTGATCTTCAAGATGATGTGAGTTCTGCCCTCTCTGTTTTAAATTCTCGTAGTATTTCTTTTTAATGACAATGTTTTGTCTGCTCAATTTTTAGAAATGGCGAGATCTGAATGTCATAAGTAGTTTATTGAAGTCCTTTCTCCGAAAGCTTCCAGAACCACTCTTTACTAATGGTAAGTTTTGATTCAAAGTAGAAAAGAAAAAAGAAAACTATTGAATAAAACACATGATATAACTTTTCTGTGATAAGTTAAATTAGAAGACAGTTGTATTAGAATTCAATTAAGCATTGTTCTCCTTAATTTTAGTATTGCTTAGAAATACCAGGATTATTTTGCACTTCTCTAAAAAAGACAGGTTATTTTCTCAGAGATATATATTATTGGCTTATGCAGAAAACACCGGTTTTATTCTACTTCATAATAATAATAATAATAATAATAATAATAATAATAATACTTTATGTACTGTTATGCACCATATGTACTGTATGTTGATGCTATTATACATCTTGGCACAAATGATCTGTCCCCAAAAGATGTACTTTCTGTGAAGAATGATTTCCAGGGTTTGGGGTATGAACTTAGTAGTATAGGTTATAGGCTTATCTTTTCAGAGGTTTTACCAGTATATAAGGAACAAAAAGGGAAGGGCCAGTGTGTAGCAGAGTTTAATGTGTGGCTAAAGGAGTGGTGTAATTATTTTATTAGTCATGATGTCTGCAGCTGGTCCAATGAAAAACTGTGCAAAAGAGATGGTTTGCACCCATCCAAGAAAGGGATGAGTTACTTGGCATTAAATTCACAGATTTTCTGGATAAACATTTAAACTGAACAGCGGGGACAAAGAATTAATTGATACAGAACATTTCTGCCCCCAGCAATCTAAAATTCATAGAGTTATCAGTGCATGTAACACAGATGTTTGTGCAGGTATGATTATCACTCCCGCTGTCAAGCAAAACCAAGCATTTAATAGTGAATGCAATACCATGTGCATGAATCATACAAGTGGCAAGAAAAGAGGGGCAGTCAGGCATAACACAGGTTATGTAGACAGTAAACACAGGGTCAGTCAAAATGGACTCAAATGTCTATACACCAATGCATAGAGTATAAAGAATAAACAGGGTGAATTAGAAATTCAAGTAAAAGAGGGCAGATACGATATTGTTGCCATTACAGAAACTTGGTGGGATGAAACCGACAAATGGAACATACAGCTAGAAGGATCTAATTATTTAAAAGAAATAGACCAAATAAAAGAGGAAGTGGAGTTACACTATATATAAGAAATAATTACCTCTCTACAGAAATAGAGCACAACAATGATGAGAACTATCTTGAATGCATTTGGGTCAATATTAAAGGTTGGGGGAGAAATGACATTGCCATAGGTCTATACTACAGGCCAGCCAACCAAGCAGAGGACGTAGATGAACTTTTTGCTAGTTAGCTAACTAAGGTATGTAGGAAGCACACCACAATAGTAGTGGGGGATTTTAACTACCCTGACATCAACTGGGAAACAAACTCTGCACCAAGTGGAAGATCTAACAGGTTCCTAACAAACCTTGCAGACCACTTTGTTTCCCAAAAAGTAGAGAAGGGAACAAGGGGATCAGCCATATTGGACTTAATTCTCACTAACAGAGAGGAAATGATAGAAGGTGTTGAAGCCACGGAACCCTGGGGACAAGTGACCTTGCAATATTGGAATTCAACATTATGCAAACACAAGTAGTAGAACAAAGTAAAACTAGAGTCTTGGACTTTAAGAGAGCTAATTTCAATAAATTTAGAGAGAGCTTGGGAAAAATTCCATGGATGAGAATCCTCAAGGGGAAAACAACTCAAGAAGCTTGGGAAATTTTGAAAAATGAGATTACAAAAGCCCAGTCTAGCACAACACCAGCAACACCACAAGAAGAAAAACAACAGGTCCCAAAAGAAACCAGCATGGCTGCATAAAGAACTCTCTGACAAATTGAAAGACAAAAAAGATAAGTATAAAAAGTGGAAAGGGGGTGGGGACATAACTAAGGCAGAATATCAACAAATAGCCTGAGCATGTAAAGGTAAAGTAAGGAAAGCTAAGGCTCACAATGAAGAAAGGCCTGCCACAAAAGTAAAAAATAACAAAATAAAGCTGCTTCCAACATGTTAAAAGCAAGAAAAAGGTTAAGGAAACAATTGGTCCATTGCTGGGAGAAAGTGGCAAGAAGGTGACAAGAAACAGGGAGAAAGCAGAACTATTTAACTCATGTTTTGCATCTGTCTTTACACAAAAGGATAAAACAGTCCAACCTATCAAAAAGAGCACCATAAAAATCAGATTAGGAACACAAGTTGAAATAGGGAAGAAAATGGTAAGTGAGCACCTGTCTACCCTAGACGAGTTCAAATCACCAGGACCAGATGGATTCCACCCCAGGGTTCTGAAGGAACTGGCAGATGAGATCTCAGAACGACTGAACTATATCTTTCAGAGATCCTGGAGCACCGGGGAACTACCAGAGGACTGGAAAAGAGCTGATGTGGTTCCCATCTTCAAAAAAGGGGAAAAAACAGATCCAGGAAACTGCAGTCCTATCAACCTGACTTCAATACCAGGAAAGATTCTGGAAAAGATAATCAAGCAACGAATTAGCGAACACCTAGAAGCAAAGTAATAGCCAAAAGCCAACATGGGTTTGTCAAAACAGATCATGCCAGACTAATCTTATTGCATTCTTAGATAATGTGACAAAATTAATGGACCAGAGAAATGCCGTTGATATAGTTTACTTGGACTTCAGTAAAGCATTTGATAAGGTAGACCATAACCTACTACTAGATAAAGTAGAAGAATATGGGTTAGATAGCATCACCTCCAGATGGATTCGTAACTGGCTGACCAATCGCACTCAACGTGTAGTCCTCAATGGAACTACATCTTCATGAAGGGAAGTATGCAGTGGAGTACCCCAAGGCTCTGTTTTGGCCCAGTACTCTTCAACATCTTCATAAATGATTTGGATGAGGGAATAAATGGGGAACTCATCAAATTTGCAGATGACATCAAGCTGGCAGGAATAGCCAACACTCCAGAAGATAGGCTTAAGATACAGAAGGATCTTGACAAAGTTGAACATTGGGCACTATCTAATGAAATGAAATTCAATGGTGAAAAGAGTAAGGTTCTACATTTAGGCAACAAAAACAAAATGCACAGGTAGAGTATAGGTGGTACGTTGCTCAACAGTAGTAACTGTGAAAGGGATCTTGGAATCCTAGTGGACAGCCATTTAAATATGAGCCAGCAGTGTGTAGCAGCTGCCAAAATGGCCAACACAGTTCTAGGCTGCATCAACAGAGGGATAGAATCAAGATCACGTGAAGTGTTAATACCTCTTTATAATGCCTTGGTAAGACCACACTTGGAATACTGCATTCAGTTTTGGTCACCACGATGTAGAAAAGATGTGAAGAAAGTGTGCAGAGTGCAGAGAAGAGCAAGAGAGATGATTAGGGGACTGGAGACTAAAACATATGAAGAACGGTTGCAAGAACTGGGTATGTTTAGTTTAATGAAAAGAAGGACTAGGGGAGACATGATAGCAGTGTTCCAATATCTGAGGGGTTGCCACAAAGAAGAGAGAGTCAAACTATTCTCCAAGGCACCTGAGGGTAGAATAAGAAGCAATGGATGAAAACTAATCAAGGAAAGAAGCAACTTAGAACTGAGGAGAAATTTCCTGACAGAACAATTAATCAGTGGAACAGCTTGCCTCCAGAAGTTGTGAATGCCACAACACTGGAAGTCTTTAAGAAGATGTTGGATACCCATTTGTCTGAAAGAGTATAGGGTTTCCTGCCTAGGCAGGGGGCTGGACTAGAAGACCTCCAAGGTCCCTTCCAACTCTGCTATTGTATTGTATTGTACAATGAGATTGGTTGAGCTTCCTCAGTGCACACACATCCAACACAATACAATTCACAGTGAAGACAAAAAATCCCTAGTCCATATTAACAAATACCCAGTCCTATTGCATCAGTGGGAACATGTTACACATTACGCCAGCCCTGCAAGTCCATTGTACTATGTAGTTATGATGTTATTTTGCATTCAGGAGTCTGACAGCCCATGGATAAAAACTGTTCTTTAGCCTGTTTGTATGGCTGGCTATGCTTCTCTATCTCCTTCCTGACTGTAGGAGGGTAAAAAAGTGACATCCAGTGAGTCCAGGGTGTGAGCCATCCCTAGCCTAGAAAATATATCTTTGCAAGCCGCCTTGAGTCACCATGTGCGAATAGGGGGCAATATAAATTTTTAAAATGAAATAAAAATAAATAAATATTGAAGCTGGTGCATAATGACCTATCTCTGCCTAAGACTATGAACAACTATTGCTAAGCAGAATAAACTGTTCCATGTTGCTGCAATTGCCAGTTGTTGGACTTTTCATTATATTTTTTCAAGTATTCTCATATGCAGGTTGCAGCCAATAATTCAAATACTATACAGTCCTCCCAGTCACATATTAACCTGTAGGGTGCATCCATTTTCCATCTCTATGAACAAGACAAACAAAACTAAAATACCTTGAAGCCCAGTGGATTGCAATATGTGGCTAGAGAATTGGATTTGAATAGATGAGTCATAAATTATGTCAGAAGTTAATGGTTGGGAACTAAATTTTAAAAATACGTTAGAACTGTACTTTCTTGCCTTCTTTTAATGGCCCCATTTCTGTGCATTTGCGGCTAATATGCAATATTTGGACTACTGGGTTTTTCTAGTTACATATTTCAGCATGAGAAAAAACATACAAGGAATAATTTCTCTGTGGCAAGATGAGAAGCACTTGTGTGGATTATTAAAACAAATTGGGAACAATTAGATGAGGATATATAAACGTCAAATAAAAGCCATTTCCATTTCTTTACAAATGTATCAGAGTTTGTTGCAGAAATCAAATCCAGAAAGCATGCACAGGTAATCTGATTCAGCAGGATTAATTAACTTCTCTTTATATAGAATATAACATATAAGTAAATATATAATACCAACAAGTGGTTCTTCAGTTTCAGATCAGAGCAGCAGACCAGTTTGGTTCTCAGCACAGAACTTAATTCAGATAAACTAGTTTTAGTTTCAATTCTCAGCACAGCACTCAAGAGATACAGGGCTAAATTACACCGAGGCTCCAAGCTGTTTCAGCTCCCATTGGCTGACCTTGTTACCATGTAACAGTCATGAATTCTTTCACAGTCAATTCGCTGACAAAATGCAAATCATATCATGTTTTTCTAATCCCACAGTATCAGTTTATATCCGTAGTTTTGCAAAGTCGTATTTTCGAACTCTTATACAGAGGATTCAGGCTATTCACATTGATTGAAATAAGTTAGAGTAAGCAAAACATTGTGTTACTCTGGTGACCCAAGTTCATTGTTTATGCTTAATTGGTCCTCTTTTTCCTGCAGAGGGGATGTAATGCAGGTCCTGCAATAAAATTATTTTCTTTCTTATTAGAGAGGTATTCAGCTTTCATAGACGCCAACAGAAAAGAAGATCCCGTTGAACGACTAAAAACATTGAAAAGCTTGGTATGTTGCTTTTGACAGGGATTGGATCAGATACCATTGTTATGTTTTGGGATTATTTTAAAATTTTACGTTATCATAAAATTATGATATCATCCATTTCAGATCCATGATTTACCTGAACATCATTTTGAAACACTTAAATTTCTCTGTGCCCATCTGAAAAGTGTAGCAGAACATTCAGAAGAGAACAAGGTAACTGGCTTATCTGTACCAGGAGTTTATATTTCTGATAACTAAATTCAGTGCTTGCTCCTAAGGAGCTGTGGTAATAGAATTCTTTTTCTGGTTATAAGGCATACTCCAGATTATTTGGTATGTCAAGATTGTAGTCTGCATTTGCTTTCTCAGCTCACTGGCTCTGTGGCTGCCTTAGCATGGTGAACATAGAGGAAAACCAATAGTGTAAGCATGTATGAGGGGGAAAAACAAGAAGCAAAGGGCTGCCATTATCCTTGAGAGAAAAACAAATCTTTCTTATTGAGTTGCTTCCCACATAGAAATAAAGGAAACAAAGAAGTCTTATAGGTGAAAACTATTTTTGCTTTCTTTTTCTTAAGTTGTGCACCTTGATCTGCAACATTTGTGGGAAAGCGTTATTTGTAGATTTCTTTTCTTTCCACACATATTGGATGGACAGATGATGTACTTAGGTACACAGAACCCACAGCATTATATGGTTAGCAATCTGTAGTTACAGGTTGAAGATTATTGCAGGGGGGAAAAGGGTACTATAATCCATAGGAAAGTCACCTGCTTAGAATTTAATTAAAGCTTCATAACATGTTGAGAGATGGATGTACTACTTTAGATTGAGGAGAGGAATGGATACAACCAGACTTCTCTTTCTAGACTCTAGTTTATGAACACTGAAGAATTATTAGATTCAGGAACAGATTAAAAAGAACAAGGTGTCCTGATCTGCTGTATAAATCAGTTTCATACACTGATCAGCTTTTGCTTTGAATTTTCATTCTAAGGAGGAATTTCAGGTTAATTTAGCAAAATTGGCTGTTACTGTTAGATGCTTCTGCTTTTTAAAGAGACAGATACATTTATGTAAGTACAATGATGTGCTGTAAATACACTCATTTTATTTATCCTGTAGATGGAACCAAGAAACCTGGCAATAGTATTTGGTCCAACACTTGTGAGGACATCTGAGGATAACATGACTAATATGGTTACTCATATGCCAGATCAATACAGAATTGTAGAAACACTCATCCAAAAAGTAAGTGAATTCATTTCATGTTGCTAGACAGATTTTCAGACAGAACTTTATCTTTAGTTAGACCAGCCTGGATTTTGATTTTTTCATAAACTACTCCTTATCTCTTCAATGTCCGCATTTTAATTCTTTCATTTCTGGGGAGTTTTTCACTTCTTTTATTTTGAATTGTAGCATGACTGGTTTTTCGCAGAAGATGATGCTGAACAACCTTTTGTAAGTACTAACCTTAACTAAATGGATTCTTCTCCTGTTTTAATTCAGAGCATACAAATGAATATAAGATTCCTGCCCCTCTCCAATGTGTTTTAACAGTATCATTTGTTCACCATACCAAAACATATCAATGGTTTTTATCATGAAATAATGGAAATAGTATATAAAATGAAGTTGTAAATTTCTCTTGCAGGGATTTTTTTTTCTCCATTTAATATGCCAGCTTGAGTATTTTTCTTTTTCCTTAAATGTTACATAGGAAGATTGACATTCTTTTCAGATCTCAGGTTACTAATTTTTCTAAATACTGTTGAATCGTGATGAACCACAGATTGTGACTTGATGATGAAGAAATCTTTGTTTATTAACTATAGACAGGAGTTCAGGAAGCAAACACAGTAGAGTCTCAGCCAGTGCCAAGCATAGATCATTTACTCAGCAACATTGGAAGGATTGGAGTATATCCTGGAGATGTATCAGGTAACTCTTGCCTGGACAGTTTGTAGGTTAGAAAATTCCCTCTTCTGATGATCTCTTATAATGGTCTCCTTTTTCTTTCTTTGCTAATAAACTCGATTTCTCCCTTTATCTACATGAACGGGTGTATTATTTAAAGGTCAGCAGTAAATTGAGCATGTTGCATGATGTAGGTTGGAATAAGAGCCAAGGTGGCGCAGTGGTTAAAAGCAGCACTGCAGGCTACTGCTAGATCAGCAGGTCAGCGGTTCAAATCTCACCGGCTCAGGGTTGACTCAGCCTTCCATCCTTCCGAGGTGGGTAAAATGAGGACCCAGATTGTTGGGGGCAATATGCTGACTCTCTGTAAACCGCTTAGAGAGGCCTGAAAGGCCTATGAAGCGGTATATAAGTCTACTGCTATTGCTATTGCTATTGCTTTCTCAGCAAACAGTAGAATTCTTAGACCATGAGAACAGCATGTTCACTAGTGTGTATCATTGACCATAGTTACTCATGTACTTTTTAACATATGGAGAAGGTACCTACTACTTTCTAAGACGTTGAGAAGAAGGCAGAAAGCTTTAACTTCTACACACTGTTCTGATGGTAATATTTTTTTAAACTTAGGGAAGGCAAAATCAAGATTTTGAAATTCATTTTGCTCGACTAATAAGTATATTTTTCCAAACTATATTGCAACTAATTATGTTTGTTCATTACTAAATGCTTTTTTCTTCTTTATGACTGCCACCTTAATATTCAGCTAAGTACTACTACTGCAAACTGCCACCATACTGTCTCATTAAATATGTTTTTACCCCAAATGTTATTCCTTTGTCTCTAGCTTGTGTTTTAGTTTATAAAAAAACTTTTTTCAGCATTTTATTGAAACAGTCCCTCTATCCTACTGTTGAAATAGGAGAAGTGGGAGGAGTCTATCACACAGTGATGTCACTAGTGGACTCTGTGGTGTCACTGATGGACAACTGGAACTGTAGGAAGAAGGAGGATTGTTGCCCACATTGTAGCTGCCTTGTCTGCAGAAACCCCCGTTTCTTGTAAATGCACAAAGGACTAGTTGATCTGTACTGTAAATTTATCCTTTCAAGAGTATTTGAACAGATCAATGCTACTTTTTAAAAGTATTTCTGCTGTTTCTTGTTACTTCTGAAGCAGACCCTGAGGAGAAATAGCATGGTATGGTCCACTGGTTTTTCTAGTCATTAGCCATGTGTCAAAAGGGGCATGGCATGGGGTTCAGCTCATTAATTCTCCAGTGGGGTCACTCTCCTGGCAAGTTGGAGAATGTCTTTTAGTTACTCTGCTAGCCCCTCCGTACCCCCTTTCTAATTGTATAACCTCCGTTGTTTTATTTTGCCGAACAGTACAATTATGGTATCCATTTTTCATTTCATAATAACGCTTGAGATGAGTACAAAACTGATGGCTGTGGAAAAAAAATCTAGATAATGATAAATTCTTAAACAAATAGCTCAGAGGAGCACTGGAATGTTAACTGGGGCTTTTAAATCTATAAAGCCCAATATAATTTGACAGCATACAAACGAGAGCTGCAAAAAAGAATATTAATAATTGTTTCCGAAAGTAGTTTAAGGCACGAAGATAATGCTTTAAATGTACATTTCATTTGCCTGAATGTACAGAGTACAGTCCTGAAAAGGGCCCCCAGCTGCGGTTTTGCAGGGTTGTGCGCTTAGAGCATTAAATAAATATTAGTATTTCTGTTTTATTTAGAAGAAAGGGCTTTTTTTGCCATTTCTGTCATTGAGCTGATTTCTGCCTCCAACTCACAGCATCCTTTCATGGCGGTGGCTTTCTGTGGTGCAGCTTGCATCTTTGTGAGCAATTACTATCCACTGTTCTGATTATTTATTTTTTCTGTTATCTGTTTGCTCTCACCTTTTGTTGTGCTTGTCTTCTTTCATACTTCAGCATTGTCTAGAGTAAAAGTAAAACTTTGTGCCATGTTAACTAAAGTGCTGTGTTGATTTTTTTTTCTCTCTCCAATAGATTCAGCTACTGGTGACTTTTTCAAATTTAAGGTAAACTATTCATCTGTGTTTTTACAAGGTTTAAAAGCCTATACACTACAATGTTGAGAGAGGGCTCACATGCTTATTTATGCTAGATCTCTCATGTGCTGTTGATAGATTCTGACAATAAAGGGCTTCCCTTGCTTCTATTAAACCCCTTGGAGCCCTGGAATTGGGCTCTGGTTTTCATACATGAACTTAAATGAGTCACCCTATGTACTTCTTGGACCTAATAATTAAGGGTAAGAAATATGTCATTCATTTTAATGTTGCTGTGTATAAGCATAATATGCATAATCTTGTTTCATTAGCATGACTAGAGGCAACTATTAATTTTAAAGATAGATTGTGGAGAAGAGGTTAAGAAGTTAAATCCTGTTGTCCTGAAATGCTATATGGATTTACATTGAAAAGTATAAATTGGTGGCATGTAACATAAAGGATATTATGCAGATATTTCTATTCTTGGTATGAGTTTATGAGTCTTTTATAAATTGAGTCTGCACAAATTGTGTATTAAAAATATAGAATATATTATAAAATATTTCTCAAGCAGTGTAGAATGAGTTTTGTAAAAAAAAAGAGTGATAGATCAGAATCAATGTTAATTGGTTTGAGACAATTGCAAATTTCGATTAAAATAAAGTCATTCAGTCAAAATTGCAATCCTGATTAATGTTAATTGGTATTTGATGAATAATCAACTGCATTTTAAGAATATACTGGCAAGGTTATTTTTAATTTGGCACTGCTTCAAAAAAAGGGTGCTACATTCATTTCATTTAGGCCACCGTGCGTTTACAAATTATAATTTGTAATTGTAAATATAATAAATGACTGCATTTAAAGAAAAAAATCCTCTATGTCACAGCAACTACCCAAAAGCACTAGTATAGGCAAAATAAAGAGAACAGGTTTTGATAGCAATCTAGTTATGGCTATGCAAGGCTGATCAGGCTCATAATAACAGTACATTTATAATGGATGAGACTTCCTGAAGAGTCCTAAGCCACAGGTTGAGAAGCCATAACCTATGTAATTGATATGCTATGGTGGGTGCTAGAATAGTTTTATGAAGAACAACTCAGCGGTGACAGGTAATAATAGCATATATCTAGTTTCGTATACATACAATTTTGTAAAGAAAATATTTTGAACCACAACTATGATGCTTACAATGGGTTTCTTTCTATACAGGGTTCTTGGGGATCTGGAAATAATCAATACAGCAGAGAGCTACTTAAGTCCTCTATATTTGCCACAACCAGTCGCAAGCGGAAAAAAGCAAAAGACAAACTTCAACCCAGCAGCTCTGAAGATGAGTGGGATAGTGTTTTTTTCATGAAGGAGCCCACAGAGCTCCATTTCAATGACTCAGCAAAAGAGGACTCATCTAAAATGGAGATAGAGAAGGAAACCGCAGGGGGAATAGAGAGAGCAGGATTTCCGAAAGAAAAGGAAGACTGTGTTAACAGTCCTTCTGCAACAAGCAAGGATGAAATGTTGCTGAGGAAAGAGAATTTGTTCTCTGAAGAACTCTCAGCATCTTATATTCAGAAATACAGGAGATCCCCAAATCCCATCCCTTGGAGGAATACACAAAAAGATTCCCATAAACTCCCTAATTTCCAGATTGCTTCTGTGTTGGAAGAAACCATTTTGGACTCAGGCACTACTCTCAGCTGCAGTTCACAAACTTCTCTGCAAAAGGTCTCCTGTAAAAGATTAGGAGGCCCTGAAAATAAACGCAGTGAATTTTTAACTACTGATATTGGCTCCATCACTTCAGGTTACTCCACAACATCGTCCACATATTTAGCTGGTGTAGATTCCACTGTGATAGGTACTGAAGTGCTTTGCTCGGTGATGGAGAGTAAAGGAGAAGAGGCCGATGATGAAAGTAGTGAATTGATCAGTGAAGGTCGCCCCGTAGAAACAGACAGTGAAAATGATTTTCCTGATTTTGCAGCAAGTTCTTCTGTGGATAGGCTAGTTAGGGAGAAGACTCAAGACATGTCAAAGAACCTTAGGAGGAACTCTGAAGAAAGTGAAGTAAGTTGTTCAGGAGGAACTTCCACACCAAAGTTAGACAGTCGCAGACTTTTCAATTCATACAAACTTATTGAATGTGATACTCTATCTCGGAAAAAGTTGGGTAGGTACAAAATGGAGAGTGAGGGCTTAAGGGATGCAAAACATGAGGAGGAAATAAAGAAAGGAAAGACGGACAGCAGCCTAACCCTATCAACAAGAAGTGAACCTGTCAAACAGGAGCCTACATGGAAACTCAAGATTCCAGACAGATTAAAAATGCGTCTCAAATCATCTGCTGATGATATGCTTGGAATTAGCAATCAGAAGTCAACACCTGCAGAAAACTCCAAAAGAAAAAACATCAGGCGAAGGCACACATTAGGAGGACAGATGGACTCAAGTGTTCTGAACACATGGAAAACTCAAGAGAAATACCCAAGCATGGAGAAAGACACTTCAACAATAAATCGGTTGAAGGCAAAATCCCCATCCCAGTACACACCCATTTCAGAGTATGTTGCACAAGAGCGTCTGCGGAGTAACCCAGTAGACCTTAAAATAAATAAAACTGAAAAGGTGAATGTAAGCCAATTAGATGATTCCTCAAAGGCAGAATCCTTATTTTCTGCAGAGTTATCATCAGGAGGTGATAGTACCACTTCTTCTGGTAGTTCTTCCTCTGAAGCCTGGTACATAAAACCTATGGAGTACTCAGTACTCTAGACCATTTCAGTGGCAAAAGCCACCAAACTATGAATGAAGTCCATCAGCCTGGCTGTTGATGCTCACCCTCATAAGTTATCTGAGACCTTAGAGATTATGTCTCGATTCTACTAGTCCTTTTAACACAGTTAAATAGCCACCGCCACCGCCACAGTTCAGTAGCGTATTTTCTTTTTTTCTTTTCCTCAGTTGTTCTGTATGCGTTTTCCCATCCCACATACAGTGTTAGTGTGCACTATGCATAATGCAGCTACAATATTATTAGTCAGAAGAAAAAATAATTGTTTTTATTTTAGTCGTTAACAAGTGCCTCATCAATATTTTTTTAAAAGTTCATTTGATTTGTTAAGGTGCCATAATAGTTGTTATATTTAGATATTTATGTTAACTGTAAAGAACAAATTGCTGCATTTTATTGTAGAGATTGAAAGAGAGAATGTAAACCAATTAGATGATTCCTCAAAAACAGAGTCCTCTCTTCCTGCAGAGTTATAATCAGGAGGTAATAATACCAGTTCTGAGAGTTCTTCTGGACCCTGGTTTATAATACTCACCGAGTACTTGGATTTCTAAATCACTCCAGTGGGAAAAGCTACCAATATATGAACAATGATGTTCACCCTCATAAGTTATCTGGGCCCAGGAGGATATAATTTGATTCTGCCAGTACCTTTGAAACCATTAAATGGTCACCATCACAATTCAATAATTCTCCTCTCCCCACCCCTCTCTTGTTCTATGTTGCCCCTGCCCCCGGTGTTAGTATGCACTATGCATTAATGCAACTATGACATTGTTAGTTGGAAGAAAAAAATTATTTGAGTTTAGTCGTTAACAAGTGCCTCATCAAAAATTAAATTTAAAAAAAGTTCATTTGGTTTGTTAAGGTGCCATAATAGTTGTTACATTTAGACATTTATGTTAAACATAAAACAAATTGCTGCATTTTATTGTTAAGACATTTCATTACATTTTTCAAAATTTAACACACATGGATACAGAGCTTCCATTTAGGCATTCCATTTGGATTTTTGAGTTTTATATTCTGATTTTAATACAGTTTTTGAGTATTATGTGACTTGAATTTTTACTCTTTCTGTAAAATAAATAACTTAAGTGTAAATACACTATGAGTGTATCTTTTCCTCAAACACCAGCTTTGATATAAATGTTGTAACATAGAAGTGTAGATAGTAGATCCTGGATATGTGGATAGAACTGATTTCTTTTACCAAGAATATAATTCTGCATGAAGAGTTAATAAATCCAGATCTGTACATGCTTCTGTGTATATCCACTTAAAACACTGGAAATAAATTGGTTTTGATTGTTCTTCTATAGACTGACTTTCATTTAACAGAGATAATAAACCAATATGCCAAATTTGTATCTGCATGACCATATAATGCATAAAATAAAAAGGGATAATTGAAAGAGGTTATAGCATAGGGATTTTCTATTTGAAAGATGGGTGAATTCTTTGACTTGAACATACTTACAAATTTTAATAATCAACGGGACAAATAATTTTTAGAGATTACGTATCAAATAACAGCCTTTAATTTTTACAAGCATGCTATAAGCAAACAATGTTCTTGGGCATACTAAAACCTTGTATAAGCTTGATGGCAATTTAGTTTGGTTTCATTGCTAACATAAGTTCCTTCATTTTACATTACAAAAATAAAATAAAAGTAAAATATTTCAGGAATTTTAGAGGAAGTTACCATTCCTGGGAATTATTTCAGAGAAGATAGAATAGAATAAAATAATAAAGAGTTGGAAGGGAGATTGGAGGTCTTCTAGACCAACCCCCTGCTCAAGCAGGAGACCCCATATCATTTCAGACAAATGGTTGTCCAGTATCTTTTTGAAAGTTTTACAATCACAACTTCTGAAGGCAAGTTATTCCATTGGTTAATTACTCTTACCATTAGGAAATTTCTCCCTAGTTCTAGGTTGCTTCTCTCTTAAGTTAGTTTTAAACTATTGTTTCTTGTCTTGTCTTTTGGTGCTTCAGAAAATAGTTTGAATAGATGTACCATGTCTCCCTTGGCCCTGTGGATTTTGAGCTAATATATAGTTTTACAAATATGAGCAGCAAGTTGTGAGATGATAATTTTCTGAGTCATAAATTGGACAGTTAACAGATGTGAATGAAATGTTCATTTACAAATTTAAACTTCAAGATAAAACTTATTTCCATTAAGAGCAGTTTTACATTGCAAGTAAATAGTTTACAGATAATAATACAGCAAAGATCAAAATAATTTAAATTTGGCTTGGATAATAGAAGATATTTTAAATTCAGTGTTCAGCATACAATATCATTTCTAACTATCAAATGAGAACCAGAAATGAATCTCATGAATTCTAGAGACCTATCTTTCTCATTCAGATTCCTTCATTTTGAAACCCTTGATCCAACAATAGTTCCTTGTCCTGGTCTTCAAAAGCTTCTAGTCCCTCCTTTTTGCTTCAATGCCCTAGAGCAAGGATGTCAAACTCAATTTCATTGAGAGATGCATCAGGACTATGTTTGACCTCAAGGGTGGGCGTTGCCGACTGGATGGGTTTGGTCAGCTTGATGCTACTCCCCAAACTGCTGGCATGTTTCCTCTTCATATTGGGTAGACTGGGCCAAAGCTACGCTGACTTTATTTTTCCACTTCGCACTGGGTAGCCCCGGCTGAAGCTTCTCTGGCCTGATCTTTCCTCTTTGCACTGAGTGAACCTGAACGGTCCTGCAGGCCAGATCCGACCACATCACAAGTTGTGCCTGGCCTGACCTGCCCTAAAGCATGACTTCTGCAACATTTTCCTTTTAAAAATAAATAAAGATCAAATAATGGATAAGGTAACAGCTGGAAATGGCACCATCATGGATCCTTAGAGCCACATTTTTAATGCCTCAGACAAAAAATATCTGT
This sequence comes from Thamnophis elegans, assembly GCF_009769535.1. NCBI lineage: Eukaryota > Metazoa > Chordata > Lepidosauria > Squamata > Natricidae > Thamnophis > Thamnophis elegans. Next base: position 23,426,987 of record NC_045558.1, read on the forward strand.
AGCACTTAGGAGTAACTGCTCAGGCACAGCTCAGGCACAATATGTATATACAATGCAGTGGTCCATTTACATAGAATTTTGTCACTTCCCTTATGAACACACATCATAACAGATGTGATGGGACTCTTCTTAATTGTGTATGAATAGGACTTGGGGTATTGAAATACCTGAAAAATGAAAAACTGCTAAAGTCATGTCAACACCACCCTAGTTCTTCCTGAGGCCAAAGAAAAGTACAGGTAGTTCTTGTTTAATGACCCTAATCGGGTGTGGGATTTATGTCACTAAGCAATGCAGCGATTGGGCAAAATATCCGATTACCACTTAGCAACAGCAGTTTTTGTAGTCCTTCTTGCAGTCATTAGGAGAGAACTGCCAAGACCGCTCCTGCATGTATGTATGTATGTATACATACATACATACATACATACATACATACATACATGAAGATATATATGAAGATATATTCATTCTACACTGTCTTGGCTTGAAACATGACTGAAAGTTTCAAATAATCAATTTCCTCCAATACCCTCTGTAGTTGCAAGCTGGGCACCCTTCCCTAAGAAGAGAAGGTTGGAGTCTGGATGAAAATTATTCAGCATGTTGGACCCATCAATGGTTCTTTGGTGGGATGTGGGGTGTAGTACCACTGACTGCCTCCTTCCGCACTTAAAGATGTATTTGCATGACCCAATCACATGTCACCCGCCAGGCAGAGTTAACTAGCCATGGGAACAAAGATTAATAGCAACGTTAGTGGTCCTAAGGATGCAAATCACAATAACACTAACTGATAAAATATAGCTTACGCAAGTATCACCTCCATAGCATGATCAAGATCTCTGTATGTTTCGGACTAAGCAAGTATCACCTCCATAGTATGATCAAGATCTCTGTATGTTCTGGACTATTGTTAGTAAGAGATCTAGTTTATGAGGCTCTTCTTTTTAAAATCTCACAGCATCCACTTTGATACAAAGAATGGCTCATGTTTTATTTGGCAACGTTGGAAATTCATCTGTGAAAATAAAAGCCTATAAAACACACCTGAAATGCAAAAGGGACTAAGTTCACTTATCATATTCAAATTACCACTGTGCCAAATTTAGCTGTGGAGCAAATTATAAACTAATTGGAGTCAGCTATCAAATATAGATCATGAATTTCAATATACTTTTTTGATTTAATGATATGTTCAGCCAGAGAACCAGAGGTAGCCAGGTTCGAGCAGATTCAATGTGACACTCATTATATTATTTTCATCTACTTCACATTAAAGTCTTTCAAAACCATGTGGTAATGATAAAATGAGGGGTGACCACGTTATTTCTTCAAGCAACTTAGAGAAAGGCAAAGTATAGATACAAAATATGCAACATATTAAAAGGTTAAGACAGGTAGATTTCAGATTTTGAATCTTCATCTTCATGGGCAAATACTGGTGGAAAGCTCCAGTTTCAATTAAGAAGAGCACACAGACCATCATTCATATATCTGATAAATTTAATATTACATTATCTTATGAATTACCTATCAAACATTTCTTGATTTTGTTTGAAATTTGTAGAGAATATAAATGACTTTTCTTTCTACTCTTGAAGGAGAGTACTGTAAAATATGCTTTATATTTACATACATACCCAGACACACACACTTAGGGTTAGGGTTAGGGTTGCATGAGTTTAGTGTATCAAAATCCAAGAGATATTCACACATACACAGAGATACAGATGCATGACTTTTATAGTTGGGATGAAAAAGCATACAGTGAATAGTATCAACTTGGAGCAGACAACTGGAAATATATGTTTAGGGAAAGTCTAACGCAGTATTTCTCAATCTTGCTGACTGGGGAATTCTGGGAATTGAAGTCCATATAACTTAAATTGCCAAACATTGATTTGGAGTCTGAAATAACAGTCTACTAGGTCTGCATTTAGGCCACAGGCTCCCAACTCCAGTCGGTCATCCTACCATCCATTTCCCTTGCACTCTATGGTTTCACAGAAGAGAGTCTTGAGCTTTCTTCACTCTAGTTCCACTCTGAAAACAAACCTTTAAGGTCCATATCTTATTTCTAGACATACTTTCTTGGACCTAAGTCCCATTGACCTCAATAAAACTTAGTTCCAATGTACTTGATGAAAGCTGAAGTGTAAGAGCCAAGGCAATGCTAGTTATATACTTAAACCAAAAGGGGGAAAAAACAGCCTAAAGGCACCTTTTGAGGGAGGGGGGGGGCTAAGACAATTTGCCATGGCAAGATGGCCATGGCAAGATGACTGTGGTGAGTCGACTGCAGTGAGTTGGCCACAGCAAATTGTCCCATTCTGCTTTGAGGGCGAGAACTTCCTCTCTAACTTGCCGCAGGAAGAAAATTCCATCTTCAACATCTTTCAATATTGTCTTGTTAAATGTCAGATTCCTTTTTAAGACCTTGAACAAAACTTTCTAGCTTACTGGAAATATAGAAAAATTCAATTGTATGTGGAGACTGCTTTATGGACAAGACCCATTCTTTCTTTGAAATTGGGATTCTTTTTGTTTCCATTCGTAGGTTTGAAATTCTTGTTTTTGAATCAGAATATTGCATTAAAAACATGCTCCCCATTCATATGTTTTGGATTTCATGTTCTGTAGTTCTCAGTGTTAACAGTGGAGAACTACAGGATTGAAATCCATGCTCCGCACCAGATGGGAGTGCATTGATACAAACAAAGCTCAAGAGGCATAATTAATACTTCAATATCATATATATTTAATCTATTATCATGTGCCCCTAATTTCATCAGGAATGAAGTTCAGCTCGGCTTCTTATCTTTACACCCAACTACAAGTTGTAGACCTGATTCCCACATATGCATTTAATGTACTGATGCTAAACTTATAAATGGCTGATAGATAGATAGATAGATAGATAGATAGATAGATAGATGGATGGATGGATGGATGGATGGATGGATGGATGGATGGATGGATGGATGGATAGATATAGATATAGATATAGATATAGATATAGATATAGATATAGATATAGATAGATATAGATATAGATATAGATATAGATATAGATATAGATATAGATATAGATATAGATATAGATTAAATATATATATTTAATCAAAGATACTGCACTGGCCAAGAAAAAATGTGAATTTTAAACAAGACTGGGACTTGGATGAAATTGCAATCAAAAAGAAGGAATTAGGGGAAGACCTTGAGAGAATTATATATAATTCTGCAGCTGTCAGAGAATAATCAATGCTAGTGTAGAAAACTTTTTAAATAAAAAAGCAAAGTTGTAGTCTAAACAACAGCCACTAGATGGCAGGAAGCGGACAACACTTCTCCATGGATAAGCATTAACCTTATGTTGAAGTCCACTAGAACTGCTCTAGGTGGGGGCCTGAAACTCTGAGATAATTAAACTATAGACTTTGCTTATTTTTAAAGAAGAAAACAATATTAACAAGTTGTCAAGGTGATGGGTTGAATAGGGAGGATAAACTCTGATATCATTCTTTACCACCTAACCATAAATCTGAGCATTCAATTTTTGCTGGATTTATAGTACTGGAATCTCTTTCTGAGATTGATTTTGGGGTGGAACAGTCTTGTTGCTTTAAAAAAAACTTTTTAAAAATGAGTGAACTTCCATTACTCATATCATGTGCTTTTATGGGCATCTTAAGTTGAATTAAGCCATCTGGAATGCAATAGGACTTTATCCTCTTAAATATGCACATTCCAGAATATACATATTTATTTCTTCCAAGAAGTTTGTTAAGGGTGAATTGGACTCCTGAAACAAATTTGTAATATTTTCTTTTGAAGACAATGATCTGTAATTCATGTAAACTCCAAGGTAGTTAAGCAGTAGACAAAGCGTCACACTTTCACAGAGCTGAATATTAAAAACAACAAAAACCAGATGGTTAATAGCTATCACTTTCTTAGCTGTCAACATCCCTTTACAATTCGAGTTCAAGTTCAGCTAGAATATTATGTTAATTCTATTATTAATATTACTTAATTGGTGCAATAAGAGCTGGCAATGTTTTACATTTATTTATTTTTAATTCAGGTGTTCCCACAATACAAACAAAAGCAGAGTGTAGAGTGACAAAGGAAGAAAAGAAAGATAAATTGATACAAAAAGCCAATCAAATGAAAACTCTAAAGAAATGTGGATTTCACATAGCAATGATGGTTTTCAAGTTTCTTTCCCTCCCTCCCGCCCCCAGGCAAGAATAGATAACATTTATTTTCTTTCTTTTTGGCAGTCAAAGATTGAAGAAGGCAAAGCGATGGTAGAATTCAATAATTGAAATAACAGAGCTGGGATTTCCAAAATTCCAGAAGTTCTTTTTCTCTATGCCTCCCTAGAAAAAAGGAACCACCCTGCTGTTTTTCAGAGATATTCAGCCAAATTCCTAAGGTTTTTTTGATGACACAAATAGAAGATTCAGGGACCCAAACTTAATCTACAGATTTCAGATTACTGTCCAAAGCTTTATAAACATCTTTCTGAGTAAGATATATGTCTCATTGGCTTCTCTGAAAAATTAATTGCAAGAACCTTTAACTTGAGATACCACAGACATATGAACCAACAATTCCCCATATCCTTTCTCCAGCATGGAAATCTTGTCAGGAGACTGGAGAATGCCTTCAAACGTAGCTACTGACAAGATTCAGACTCAGGGACTCAGATGCTTAGAACAAACCAATAATACAAACCAATTAATAATTCATTAATTATTAATTAATTAATGCAAACTAAGAAGTTCTATGTCTCCATGTGTTAGATAAAATGTTTAGAAGAGAAGAGGCCATGATTCTCAATTATGGCTATATCTATATCTACAAATATATGCAGATTGAAACAATTGACAACTTAATTGTAAATTAGTTTCATTATGATTTCTCTGAGCTGCTATTTCAGTCATGAATGAGTAGCTTATCCAATGCCACCTAAATAAATTCATTTATAATTTTTCACATCATATCCTAAAGAAGATTGGAACCACAATAACTCTGTTTTATCTCCTAGTAAAAACCGTAAGTAATAGGGACTGATGCCTCCATGTGTAATAAAAATGAATTAAATGCACAGTGGTAAAAATCCATTGGGGAAACCGCTGAAGAAAAGCTTGCTTATTGTGCAGCTGGCCACTCACACATGTGATTTAGCACTTAGCAATACACTTAGACTTATATACTGCTTCACAGAGTACTTCACAGCCCACTCTAAATGGTTTACAGAGTCAGCATATTGCCCCCAAGAATCTGGGTCCTCATTTTACTCACCTCAGAAGGACGGAAGCCTGAGTCAACCTTGAGCTTGTTGAGATTCAAATTGCCAAATTGCAGGCAGCCAGCAGTCAGCAGAAGTAGCCTGCAGTACTGCATTATAACCACTGCGCCACCACAGCTCATTAACAGTGAAATATCATTTCATAAACCTTAATTCCTCCATTAGTCTCACAGCAAGGAATCCCACAAGCACAACCTGATCCTTTGTTTGCTGAGACAGGAGAAGACTGACCAATTTCAAAAAGGTTTAATCTCAAACTTGAGTAAGATTTCAGTCTAGTATGGCTTCTAAAGACACATATTTGATTAGAGGTTAGTGCTGGCCTTATAACCATTTGTTTAGTGACTGTTCAATGTTACAACAACGTTTTAAAAAGTGAGTTACAACTGTGATCAAAATTCGGCCATTTGGCAATTGGCATATATTTAAGATAGTTGCAGTGTCCCAGGGTCACGTGATTGCTAGTTGCAGCCTGCCCAGCATGTTTTTGACTAGCAAAGTCAATGTGGGAAGCCAGATTCACTTAACAATCATGTTATTAACTTAATAACTGCAAATGATTTGCTTAACAACCTTGGCAAAAAAAAAGGTGATAAAATCGGGTGTGTTTCACTTAACAACTCTCTTGCTTAACAATGGAAATTCTAATCTCAGTTGAAAGCAAAAACTAGCAATGTTATTAATATAGTAACTAGATCTAAATTCAGCAGAATATTGATTAAAAAGATTGTTATGGGTTTTTTAAAGGATTTTTAAAAAATAGTTTGTTGAATTAACTTTGGATATAGTACTGTTAGTTTTATATGCAAAACAGCACCAAGTTTTATATTATTACATTTGTGAGCAATAATTTTTCTAAAACTCCGTATTAAGCACAGATATTAATCAACATCTGAAAAAATATTACTCTCTAGCTTCTTTTTCTGAAGGCATAAATAGGCCATTTCTTTTGATAGACCACTTATTCAATTAGTTGAATGTAATGAATTTTAAAAAGCAATAAAAATGACAAGCAAAATCCAAACAGGGGAAGCAAATTTAGAGAGGAAGCAAGGAAGGAGGGAAGGAGGGAGGGAGGGAGGGAGGGAGGGAGGGAGGAAGGAAAATGTGATTGAGAGAAAGGGAGATAGACCAAGAGAGCAAGCATTATATTTTAGTATGCCCTACAACTATTTAACTATGATTGTTATCTCCCTGCACTCTGCCAGCCAATTCTGCTTGGCATCATTCCTGGCTCTCTTTGTTCCTAGTGATTGTGCTCTCTAAGCAATTAGAGAAAATATGTTTGTCACATTCAATCTTGGCAATCTGGGCTCTCTAGGATGAATCAGTTATGTTATTTTCCCTCCCTCCCTCCCTTTTCCTACCAAGGCTGCATCTAGGTGTCAAACTCGCAGCCTGCGGGCCAGATGCATCACACGCTGGTGAAGCCTACCCCCATTTTAGCAAAGGGGGGGAAGTCATGATACATCATGTGACAATGTGATGATGCGAGTTTGACACCTCTGATCTAGATATTCACCATTGCTGATGGCAAGTTTCATTGGTTATTCAGGATATGTTCCAATGGCATATTCCATTAGGAGAGCAAGACATTCGGAAAAATCACAACAAAAAGTACTTCCTAATATGTTTCCATTTTTTTGATTGGTAAGTTTGATGCAATTACCTCTAGAAGCAGCAGAAATGAGAGATACCTCTATGCCAAGGCAATCCTGGAAAAACTGAATCCACCTCTGGATTTAGACCAATTCAGTATTAAATCAATATTTAATTATTACACATGTTGAAAAAAGAAAGAATGACAATAGTCAATTTGCCCCAGAGGAAATGATTCCTTCATTTCTGTATTTTCAGGATAAGATCTGATAGAAGAGAATTCCTATAGCTCAGGGTTGAACTATGGTGCTCTTGGGTACCCTGAGCTTCATTTTTTACTTGCTGACTAGGTAACATCATCAATGTTAATGTGTAAGGGGTTTGATCCAGGAGTGAAATCCAGCAGGTTCTGATAGGTTCTGGAGAACTAGTAGTAGAAATTTTGAATAGTTTTGAGAACTGGCAAATACCACCTCTGGCTGGTCCCAGAGTCTGGTGGGAATGGAGATTTTGCAATATACTTCCCTCTGGAGTGAGGAGGGAATGAGGATTCTTCCCCTGCCACAACCACCAAGACATGCCCACAGAAGCAGTAGTAAAAAAATAATGAATTTCACCACTGGTTTGCTCCCAATTTCTATACAGTAATTTGCCCTGACATTGTTGGGGGTATTGTTTTGTTATTTGATACCTTGATAAGGATATTATATTCTGCTAGATAGTTTGGTGTTGATCCATGGTTATTGGATGTAAATGGCCAGAATTGATGTATTCTTGTCTTTTGGCTTCCTTCTTAGCTTTTTATATTCTCTTTTGAATGGTGTGTAAATGTGATTTATCTCTGTAAGTCAATAGAAATGCTGATTAATCACCTGCCTATTAGGTACTTAGGAGCTGAGGCATGGCAGCACAAGGCAACAACAATTAATGACTTTATGTTGACACCCCAAGTAATAATTTACACACAAACAAAGGCCATATAAATATAATAGACGGTGCATATATTCTGGAGAGAAGTTCTCTGATGATGATGGGCTCCAGCATGAGCCCCAAAGCTTGAAAGAATAAACTTTGGTTCCAGTTACTGACTCAGATGGAACCCTGTGAATGTTTCTCTTTCTACTATTTTACTTTGGAGTTATGAAACACTTTTCTTTTTGCTGCAAGGAAGCTGATGACATGAAGACTTTCCCCTGAGTAGTGAAAATAATACATTTACATTATATTTCTCCTGCAAGGATTTTGCAGTGTGTGTTTGTGTGTGTGTGTGTGCTTGTGTGTATAGTCTTTTCCCTTTTTTTTAAGTGTTATTTCTTTCTATTCACTCTCCGTCATGCGAAATGTTATTTCAAAATTTCCTGCAGTCAGTTTGTTATGGAATATCTACTTATTTTGTCCGCATCTGCTTTCATGAGCTGCAGCTCACTTCATCAAATTTCTTTTGTCCTCGGAACCTTCTATTTCTATAATTATTTAATATAATGAAACCTTCATTCTGGTTTAAATCAATTTTTTCCCCTCTGAAATTCGTTTTATGTAACCTTTGCTATGTCCTCTTCTTTTCCAAGTCCCCTCTTGAAGACAGCTTGCTTTGCAGAATTGGAAATAAAACGATTTGCCATAAATGAAGGTGAAGATGTGTGTCCCAGGATAATGATATAAGATTGAATTTGGGTCTTTTGCACTCATGCTGGAGCCCATCTTTATGGAATTTGTCTCTACTGGAATATGTGCTTTGGGCTGTTATGTGGTGCCTTCCTATTGGCTGATTGGTGTGTTGATGGCTGGTAGCTTTGAGTGGAAGCCCTGGATCCTGAAGATCTCTTGCATCCTGACCTGGACTCTCAGTCCATATTGGTCTATTTCCATCCTTCTTTATTCCCTCCAATTGTCAAATGGTCTTCAGACAGTATTGGCCATTGCCAGTGGTTGAGGGATCAATATCTGGGATGAACCTGAGATGCAGGCAGAAACAGCATAAACAGCAAGCAAATATATCTGGCATTGTGTAAGGAACATCTACACAGAATATTGGCTAGATACCCCCCCCCCACCTGGATTTAAATGGGAGATCCCATAAAAGGCTGTAGAAAATAAAAGGGCCTAAATCCTATGAGATCTCCAGATTCAGACAGGCAAGCAGGTACTGGCCAATCAGATATTGTGGTTGAAGACCAAGATCAGAAGACAATAATGGTGATAGATATAGTGGTGTCAAGTGACATCAACATCAGGAAGGAGTATGAGAAACTGGAAAATTACCAGGACTTGCAGGAGAAACTGGACAGGATGTGGAAAATAAAGGCCAAAGTGGTTCCAGAGTGGCTCTAATAGATCCAAAGAATTATATCAGAATCTTTTTTTAATTTAAGAAATGTTTAGATGTTTCAAGTAAAAAAAAAATCTAAGGGAGAATGATGAGTATAGTATGGTCCAGGGGTGGGTTCCTGCCAATTCTAACCTCTTCTATAGAAGAGGTTCCACAAATCTACAGTGCTGTTTAGAACCAGTTCCAGCTCCCTCCCTCCGCCCATCCACACATCATCAAGGTGAAGAGTGAGAGGAGGAATTCTGGGAGTTGAAATCCACAAGTCTTAAAGCTGTCAAGTTTGAACACCCCTGGGTTTTTTTTCTAAAGGGCTAGGGGTGCAAGGGTCTTGTAACTTGACAGCTTTAAGACTTGTGTGCTTCAAATGCCAGAGTTTCTGAGCCAACATTTGGGTTGCTAAGCAAGAGCGTTATTAAGTGAGTTTCACCACATTTTACAGGTTGGCCACGCCCACCCAGTCACATGGCTGGCAAGCCACTCCCACCCTGTCACATGGTCAGCAAGCCACTCCCACAAAGCAGGCCACACCTATAGAAGAGGTTGTAAAAAAATTTGAAACCCACCATTGGTATGGTCCGTTAATTTTTCTAGTCATTAGCCATGTGTCAAAAAGGGCAGGGCATGGGGTTCGGCTCATTAATTCTCTAGTTCCTGGAAAGTTGGAGAATGTCTATTAGTTACTCTGCTAGTTCCTTGGTACTCCTATTCTAATTGTATAACTTCATTTTATTTTGCCAAACAATAAAATTATCCATTTTTCATTTCATAATAACGCTTCTGTTTTTGAGATGACTGTGGGTAACTGATGGCTGTGGGGGGGGGGGGAATCTTATTAGTAATAATACATTCTTAAATGTATAGCTTGGAGGAATACTGAAATGTTAATTGGGGCTTTTAAATACATAGAGCCCAACATAATTTGATAGTATACAAACAAGAACTGCAAAAATAATTTTAAAAATTGTTTTGATGTTAGAATAAATTTATGCAAAACAACTCCATTGTTTTACACAAATTTGTTTTAATACCATAGCATATCAATTATATATTATATGGCGACAGATAATAATATACAACTCAGTTTCACATCCATAGAATTTTGCATCAGAAAATTCATAAAGAAAATATTGCAACCCCAGCTATGATTATTTTAAAAAATATGATCCTTAGAATGGGTTTTTTTATGTCTTTGGGTATTCTAAAGCTTTGTGTAAGCTTGATGACAGTTTTGTTTCATTATTGACAAGCTCCTTCATTTTACATTACAAAGCAAAATAAAATAATTTAGGAATTTTGGATGAAGTTATCATTTCTGGAAATTATTTCAGAGTGTGTGTGCCAGGTTTCCTTTGGCTCTGTGAATTTTAAACTAATGTATTGTCTTTCAAAAATTGTTAATACTGTATATAAAATATCCCAAAAATGGAGGTAGCAGACATCATATGATACCAAAGCATGGCGATGTTCATCTAATCATCAAGATTGAAGCTCAATTCACAAGATATTTAACTGTTAGATTAGCTTCTCCAAAACATCAGTATTGACCTCCAAGAGTAAATGAAAACACCCAAGGGCTTAATGTTATTATTCATATTATTAAAGTAGACTTTATTAAATTATTTTCATATAATACATGCTTGAGGGTTGATAAATAACCAAACTTCATAAAAAAAACAATGAGCTGACCAGCTGGGAACACCTGGTTTAGAGGGACATCTGTCATTGTCATTGGCTTTTTTTGGCAGCTACAGCACACTTCTACTAGGACTAGGATTCCTACATCTAGGATTCCTATATCTCTTTCGTAGTTAAACGTTGTTGAGCCACATACAATTTCTTCTATACTTGTGATTTGGTTTATCTTACCTAAGTGTAAAACTTTACTTTTCTCACTACTGGCTTGCATTTTGTTGGAGAGGGCCCAGTATTTAAGAAGAGATTTCTCTTCTAACTGTGGGCTGTTTTTCCCAGATTGGTGTCATCTGCAAATTTGAGGAATTCCTCTTCCATCCTCTCACCTAAATTGTTTATGAAGATGTTGAAGAGTATTAGGCCCTAAGACAGAACCCTGGAGTGCCCCATTGCATGCTTCCCTTCATGTAGATGTACTTCCATTGAAGGTTACATACTAAGTGCAGTTGGTCAGCTAATTACAAAGCCATCTGGTAGTGACTTTTCTTCTCTTACCTAGAAGGTTGTGATGACGTCCTTTCCTAATTTCATGTAGTCCTTAACCTACTGCCATAATTGAGCCCAAAATTTATGTTGCTGAGTGATTTTTGCCCCATTTTACGTTTCTTGCCACAATTGTTACGAGTATCACTGAAGTTGTTAAATTAGTAAGATGGTTGTCAAGTGAATCTGTCTTTCTCATTGAATTTGTTTGTCAGAAAGTCGCAAAAGGTGACTACATGAACATGGACTATTGTAACCATCATAAATATGGAACAGTTGCTAAGTAACTGAATTTGGATCATGTGACCATGAGGATGATAAATAGTAGTGTGAAAAACATAGGTCTGTTTCAGTGCCGTTGTAACTTCAGACCAGTGGTGGTTTGCAGGTGGTACACCCTGGTACGGGTGTACCGGAGCCTGCCCGGAGCACGGGGTACTGTTCCGGTATGGTGCTCCGGAGGGCTTACCCACTTGCCCACTCCCCTTACCGTGTTTTAAAGCTGTTGGTGCTTCTGCGCACACCACTCCGCTGAGCTGCAGCGTCACGGAAGCTTGCGGAAGCGTCATTTGACTCTACAGCGCATGTGCGCACCACGCACGCATGCCACTGCACGCATGCATGTGGGTGACGCCAGGGCCGTTCCAACTGTACCGGTTGGAACAGAATCCAGAACTCACCACTGCTTCAGACTGTCATTAAATGAACTGTTATAAGTTGAGGACAACCTGTTATAACCTTTGGAAAAAGTTCACACCAATAACAAAGTTGGAATGGACCTTGTAGGTCATCTAGTCCAAAACCACACCCTCCGCTCAAGCTGGAAACCCTTGATCAAAGGCCTGGAGAGTAAAACAGATGAAGAACGCCCCCAGGATTAGGGTTTGGCTAGTCTAAAGAAAAGAAAAATAGGGGTGACATGATAGCAGTATTCCAGTATTTGAGAGGCTTCCACAAAGAGGAGGGAGTCAAATTATTCTCCAAAGCACCAGAGGGCAAGACAAGAAACAATGGTTGGAAACTAATCAAGGAGAAAAGCAGCCTGAAATTAAGAATAAACTTCCTAAGAGTGAGGACAATTAACCAGAAATTGTGGGCGCTCCATCACTGGAGGTTTTTAAGAAGAGAATAGACAGTCACTTGTCTGAAATGGTACAGGTTCTCCTCTTTGAGCAGGAGGCTGGACTAGAAGACTTCCAAGGTCCCTTCCAGGTCTATTCTATCTCTCCTCATGGAAAACCAGAAGAGTGAGTCACTTCAGAGCCCCAAAACGGGTTTTGCTTCTCACGAGCATAAATAATAAAACGCGCCGCACCTTCCCGGTCCGGCCTAACAGCTGCCTTTGAAATTGTTACATCCGGGTCCGCCGGCAACAGTCCCCGTTGTTGCCATGGAAACAGCTTGGCTTGTGACAACCGGGCGCAGCGGGAGCCAGGAACATCAAAATGAATAGAAAGAAGCTGCAGAAGCTGACCGAGTCCCTGTGCAAATCCGCTAAACATTGTGAGTGAAAGTGGGTCTACTCTTTCCTCTGTAGCTCTTTAAACCCAGCTGCTCCCGAGTTCATTAACCGATCAGTGAATTCGTGACAATTGTTTTTATATTATTATTATTATCTCGACTGGGGTAAGATCGAGCTTTCCACCCAGACATGCTGAAACTACAACTCCCAGAATTCCTTGTCAGCGGAGCACCCGAGGACGGCAACAACATTAGAGAACCGGGGAGATACATATTCAAATTTACATTGGCTGGTTGAACAAGTGCATCTTTTATTGTGGCTTTTATTTCGCTGTTTCCTTTTTGTAGTTAATAAATTTGAAGTAGAATGTCTCATCAAACTTTTCAACAACTTGGATGTGGAACCCAGCGACCGTCATGGTGTTGTTGGTTTAGATCGCAATTCATTTCGCAATATTCTACATGTCACATTTGGAATGACAGACGATATGATTATGGACAGAGGTGAGATTAAATCAACGCTCATGAATTATTGTATTTTAAAGTATTTTTGAGAAGCTGTTTTAGATTGCAGTTTTGAAACCATTTCTATGTTGGGTAAATACATTCATAAAGTTTGAAAATTGCATGGAAGCTCAAATTCATATCAGTTTATCTTAATATGATTCATTGTTCAGAATTAATAAACCTTGAGTAGGATTTATTCTCCTGCATACTGCGGTCTGTTGATAATATCATTGTAGTATTTGGGTTACTGTATCATTTGGCCTTTTTAATGTCCCCACATAACAGCAATATGTAATAAATAGCAATTGCTCTAGTATAATATTTATAGCACTGTTTATATGGATGCAGACCTAGAATTGCTAATTTTAATTTTAATAAATATCTGGAAATGTTTCAGCTATAGATATATAAGCTAACTTTGGACATTAATAAATTTACTTACTCTATGTACACTGTGTGGGGCAATATATGATGTAAAATATAAAACCTCTTTGGAGTTGAGTTTTACTCCTTGAAACTTCCATATGTCAATATGGAAAAGATTTGCTATTGACTTCTGGGATATTTTTCAATTTTTCACAGCCCTGGTATTTTTTAATGATCTCCCTTCTAAGCACTGACTATATTCAACTGTTTTGCTTTTAAAAAGGGAGAACATAGCAATATTAAAATGTCATTAAACATTATGCATAAAAGTTATGAAATTGCTTTTTAAAATTTTCCAGGAATTTGAGATTCAATCAGATTTGAATAGTGGATCTCCATATCATATCAGAAACTTTAATTCAAACATAAAAGACTACGAAGATAATCTTATTTTGCAGAGATATTGGAAAAGTTATTTAGAGGATATCTGATTGTAGGGATTGGCTTCAGCTGCTTGATGATTGAGATACATTTATGAGATTTTATAATATAATGTTACAACATTGTATATTATATTTTGGGATTACTGTTTCTCTACTCTTATTGTGTCGTCTTAGACATTGACTACATACATAGGTATAGGCAATGTTCATACTCAAGATAAATCATTTTAATATGAAAGCCAACTCTAAAATAAAACTTTAGAATAATCTTTATTTTTCCTGCAGTATTCCGTGCTTTTGACAAAGACAATGACAGCTGTGTCAGTGTAACAGAATGGGTAGAAGGCTTATCAATATTTCTTCGAGGGACTTTGGAAGAAAAGATGAAATGTAACATTTTTCTAGTAAAAATTGATTTTCATGTTAATCTGAATTTTAGGGCAAATTCATTATGAAATGCGTATATTGTAAAAATACACATTGTGCTTTATATCATTTATACCATACATACTGTACAGTAGATTTAGTATAATTTATTACAAAATTGGTTTCTTTAACTACAATTCAATTACTGTTATTTTAAATTATCTGGAAGGTATTTTGACATGCATGCAGTTAATGTAATTATACCTTTTAAAGATTGCTTTGAGGTTTATGACCTGAATGGTGATGGATATATTTCACGAGAGGAAATGTTTCATATGCTGAAGAACAGTCTGCTAAAACAGCCATCAGAGGAAGATCCCGATGAAGGAATTAAAGATTTAGTAGAAATAACATTAAAGAAAATGGCAAGTATAATAAATTTTAAAACACAGCTTATCAGGTTTAGATCATATTAATCGTTTATCCAATTAACTCAATTGGGATTCATTCATACCCTTGATAGATTAAAAAAAAAAAGCGGAAATGAATTTAACTCCAATTGTATTTTAGCCCAAATAATTATATATAAGGCTATAGTGTAAATATAGTGATTATATGAGTTAAAGTATCTTATTTCACAGGACTATGATCATGATGGCAAAATCTCTTATGTGGATTTTGAAAGGGCAGTAAGAGATGAAAATCTCCTCTTAGAAGCATTTGGACCATGTTTACCTGATGTGAAGGTATTTATGACATTATATCAAAATATACTAATAATTAATTAGTAATTTTATTAGTAACTGTATTCCTATTCTAGATTTGAACTAACTGTTCTAAATACAAAACTAAAGTTATTAAACTGCTTTTTTGAGTGATCACTGAATGAGGCTAATCAAATTCATTATATATGTGTATAATGTGAGACTTTAATGCTAATCATCAAGCCAATTGTATTTTAGCATGCTTTAACTCTTTCCCCTGATCTAAAATAATTTTAGTCCAGGACTAATGAGCTAAGCTTAGTTATGCTGTATAGATCAGGACTAAGGAGCCATGCTCTATCTGTAGATTATATGCACTTCTCAAACCTGAATATAAATCACCAGTGTCCCACTTCTGGCTATTTTAATCAAAGATTTTGGATTTGCT
This sequence comes from Thamnophis elegans, assembly GCF_009769535.1. Lineage (NCBI taxonomy): Eukaryota > Metazoa > Chordata > Lepidosauria > Squamata > Natricidae > Thamnophis > Thamnophis elegans. Next base: position 23,442,705 of record NC_045558.1, read on the forward strand.
TTAACCAAAGTATTTGCTTTTTCTAATTTTTTTTCTGAACAATATGAACAATTCTATCTTTTAAAAGTGGCTCGATCAGTTCATGGAGTTACCGGTAGATCAGATTCAAATATGTAAATGCATATTGAACAGTGAAATGTTTATGATCTGAAAGAAAGATTTAATTTTTCCCAGATAATCTATCTACTTGCTATTAAAATTTTTGTTCTTGTAACCTTAATTCGGGTGGAACGGTGTATCACAGGGCAACGATTTTTGAATCAAGGTAGCAAAATGGAATATGACTCCTGCGGAATTTAAATTTGGCAAATCTTATAAAATATTATGATACAAAAATTATAAAACAGATGACGTAATACAAAATGGCATAAAACATTTCTGATGATGTTTTACTATGTTATATAGTTCAACATGTGGTATTTTCAAGGCAAACATGTCTGAATGTATCCAACTTTTCAAGTGAAGGCAATTGTTCTGACTTAGGTTTCTTTAAAGAGCTTAAAACAGAGTTTTGGTCCCAGCAAAACCTCTTTTATTTACATGACACTGAATTCCTTTCAGCCAGGAAGGCTTGGCAAACAGTCTTTCAGAGGAATATTTATCAACATGAATCTTATCTCGCTTGGGCAGCTGCCAGATAACTAGTTTGCAAATGCAGGGCAAGGCAACACTTGGCACAGTCTCTTATAGTCACAAACAGAACTTTCCACTCTTGAAATGACCAAAGGAACAAATTGTTTCCTGCAAAAACCCATTTCCCATTTGCTCCTCTTTTGTTTCCTATGGGAGAGGCCAATTGCCTCCAAGGTGTAGCTTTACTCTCAAGTCAACTCTGCTTTCTTAGTTGTTCTTGTATTCTGGCAGCTCTGCACATGTGCACACTGGGAACTGGCTCAAGCTGTTCCTCTGCCTCACTGGTGTCTAACTCCCTCTCTGACTCCAATGCAGAGCCCTTGTCTGAGCTTTCCTCAGTCCCCAGGACTAGTCCATGTTCCTCCTCAACCTCCTTACTTTCTAACTCTGCTGCCAGCTCCGTTGGCTGCTGACGGGCCACAACAGCAATGGATTACAATTTCTGTCATTGTTAAAGGCTTTGCGGAATTTCTTACCAAAGGAAAAATCATTAAAAAGGTGACCCAAAGGATCACAGGTTGTCTAGTTTAGTGTTAAGGAGACTGTCATCTTAAAAGATTCAGCAAAAGTAGGGCTGTAAGGCAGACATGTTTCTGGGAGCAGGGATAAGGGATTTATTCTTATAGAAGATCTATGTTTTATATAAAATATGAAATACTCCCATATATTCTCAGTACTCTCTTAGAAACATAAATCTGTTACAAGGTTGACCATTTTAATCATTCATTTAGGTTTTTTTTACTCTTCTGAAAAAGTACATCATCAAATAGTAATGTGATGACTTACAGTGTAGGGATTCTAAATTTCTTGTAATAAATTTTTGAATTAAGGCAATTATAAAACATCCTGCAGATATATTAATGTCTAGTTGTTATATAAACTTCTTAACCTTTCTGTATTTCTGTATTTTTGCATTTCCTGCATTTCTCTAAATCAAAATGTTTCAAAATAAATGTGTTTTATGTTTATGGCCCGTTTGATAATGGAACAATTATATGAAATGAAAATATCAATATCCAATAAAGATCCAGAGAATAATGCAACTAGCTTCACATTGTTAGGGGAATCTTTTATTTCTCAAAAAACAGAAATTTGGCAAATAGTTTCAATAAATCATGACGCAACATGATTATTATTACATCTTTTTGTATAAAATACAAAGGGGGCAAATATACCTAATATTCCTGCCTCATATTTTCCCAGTTTCAACCCTGTGAGGCTGAGAGTGACTGGCCCAGAGAAATTATTGGCCAAGACATCATTCATGCCTAAAACAGACTTAAAACTCATGAGTCTTTTGGTTTTTATGTCAGTATTTTAACTGTGACACCAAACAGACTCTTAAAATTTGCTACTTAAAGATTGGGTATCTAATTTTGTACATTTTCCAAATGTATAAACATTGTTCTTTGGATGTAGGTTTGTTATAGTTTTTTTTTTAAACATTTAAAAAAATGTTTATTATTTCTTTTACAGTGCAGGATGTCCTTTGAGTCACAAGCTTTCCAAGAAGCTCCTGAGTTGTAGATCTGCAAGTAAAATATAATGAATGAAATATAATGCAGCCGGATAGACCCAATGCATTGCATCATAGGATAGTATTAGGAGCATAAGAAATAAGGTGATGACATTCATAGCCATCAATAAATTTCAACATAATGGATAATAACTTTAGATTCACAAGAACTGTTTCATGTTAACAAATGAAGCCATATTTCTTTGTCTAGAAACAGTCAGAGCCTACCTACTTGTGAATCAAATATAAACGTGAAATGCAATCAGAAATATTTATATTCGCCGCCTTAGCTTTATTACTGGTTTCTTTTGATTTTCCACTAATAATTCTTCAGATGAATTTGAAGTTTGAACTGGATCAGCAATCTAGTTTGAAAAAGAGAATCTAAAGTTAGTATATTATATGCATTCATAATGGAATAGCAGGGATTACATTACTGCAAAATAATTAATATATACACATTCTAAATGATGTTAGAACTACATATTTTCAGAGCATTGAATGAAAAATTATTGGCCCACCTTCTTTAGTCTATTGCGAATTAAGACTGCTGAGGTGTTCAGTGAATCATCATCCATATCTATTTTAGGTATTTCTGGTAGTCTTGGGCCAAAAATAAGTTCTTCACCCTTAGGCTCTCTTCCCAAAAGGGAAAGTTTGTTGTCTTCATCTCTTCTCCTCTTTCGTTCCTGGAGTTGAGTAGTCCGGGGCATGAATCTTCCAAGACCTTCATAACATGGAACCTTTCTTTCCAGGTTCCAGCAAGCCAATGTGTCCTGCTCTCTTTGCTGTGGCTTCTTATCCAATGTTATCTTTTGACTAAAGCATGCAGATGTTGTAGGACAGTAATCAGAGTAGTGAGGAGCTACTAATACATTCTGGCAATGCTGTTCTGAAGGAGATGTAATATGCTTCACTAATAATGTGCAAGAGGAAGATTGATAGGGGTCCTGGGTGTATGTTACTGGATTCCATTTGCTAATGGCTGTTTTAGATGCCCATGATCCACGATCCAACGGCATGGTCATTGAAGAATGTATACCATAATCCTGTTTTGTCTCCAATGATTGCTCTGAAAACACAAAAAATAATGTGTTATGCTAGTATATAGTAAAAAAGGCATTTTTGAAGTGAATTTTAATTTTGTTAACAATTTACCATGGTAGAAAACAGAGAACAGGATTTATTTGATGAGCAGTGAGAAAACATTTTTTAATGTATTAGTTGATAGTTACAGAAAAATTCCCTCCAAAGCATTGTTCTGCTATGCCTTGGATGTAATGATTCTATATGTATTTTCAAACAATTGGAATATTCTAATAAATTACATAAATGTCCACCATTCTGGGGTTGTTGGTTTGTTTGATTGTTTTTGGAGTTGTGCAAAAATCTACAATGGAATAATAAGCAAAATAAATTAAATACATGAACTAAGAAAAAAAATTAATTATATCTAATTCAAAGTAAATTCTGCAGAAACACAGTTTTTTTCTTTTCTCTCATCCTTTTTTCCATACCAAGCTATATAGATTTGAAACAATGCAAGAGGATTCTTAATGAGAATATAAAAAGAATGAATATAATTTTTCAAACAGTAAATGGAAAGTCCTCATTGAGTTGTTTTACTTCTGATAACATCTTTGGCAAATTAATATTGGATTTGGGGGGAGAATTTCAAAAGTTGTTTGCTCTTGCCCTTTATTGATTTAAAATAATAAAAGCCACAAACCTCTGAAATTGGTTGCTTTTGCTATATATTTTCGTCTGTCTCTTAGCTTGTCTCTGGTCTCTTGTACACTCTCAAATTCTGGAGCATAGCATATATGTAGCAAGCTGCCAAAGAAATTCCGCTCATCCAGTTTTCTTTTGGCCGCCCTAAGAGAAAGAGTGATTGATACACAATGTTAAAGACAACTCAACCTTGTTGAAGTTAAGTTCTTTTTAAATCCAGTAAGTTAAGTTTTTATAATATAAAAATAACTGTTGTGGTTTACATAAAACTGATATACATGAAAGATGTTTCAATATCAAACAAGTAGGTATTCTAGCCTGAACAAAAGCAATAGTTATTACCTTGCACTTGGTATTTTTAAAAACTTGATCAAGTACACTTCAGTAAATTCTTCTGCTGGATAACCATCTAGTGGATTATATTCCTCGATAGTTCCATATAATGCAAAAAGTTCAATTAGCTCCTTCATAACTCCCAATGCAGGAACACCTTGGATTAACAAATATCGAGACTCTAAATTGACAGTGTAAACCTGAAAAACAAAATTACTTTAAGAACACTTTAATATATGTAACTGAGCTGTTCTATTTTAAAATTAATTAAAAGTAATAAAAGATAAAGGTAAATATCTAGTACATATGTGCTAGTTGTTTCCAGCTCTAGGGGGCTATGCTCATCTCCATTTCAAAGCAGAAGAGCCAGTGCTGTCCGAAGACATCTCCGTGGTCATGTGGCCAGCATGACTAAATGCCAAAGGTGCACGGAACGCTGTTACCTTCCCACCAAAGGTGGTTCCTATTTTTCTACTTGCATTTTTACATGCTTTCGAACTGCTAGGTTGGCAGAAGCTGGGGCAAGTAATGGGAGCTCACTCCATAACATGGTGCTAAAGATTCAAACTGCCGAACTGTTGATCTTTCTGATCGGCAAGCTCAGCATCTTAGCCACTGAGCCACCACATCTCTGTTTACAGTAATACAGTATAACAATTTTAAAAGAATGTGTCAGAAGTTAGATATTTTAGCATTAGTGATCAAGTTCATCCATGGTAGTCGTCCACCTGTGCATACAATTGGGACCAAAATTTCCATTGCTAAGTAAGGCAATTTTTAAGTGAATTGCCACAGTTGATTTTATGTGCCAAATGCTGAAGTTGTTAAATGAATCATGTGGTTGTTAATGCAAATCTGACTTCCTCCATTGACTTTCTTGTCAGAAGCTGGTTAGGAAGATTGTAAATAGCAATCATATGATCCTTAAATAAAGCAACCATCATAAATACATGCCAGATACCAAGCAACCAAATATTGATTATGTGTCTGTGGGGATGCTACAATGGTTACAATGAGGACCAGTCATAAGCAATACTTTTCAGAGTGTTATAACTTGGAATGTTGTTAGCTGAGGACTACATGTACGACTTGTTTGGTTATGGGTTAGTTTGATGAATGAACCTAAGCAATCATATTTTTGATTAAACTTTATATTAATATATATTAATAATATGAGACCAAATAAAAGTAACAATGTAAGTTGCAGAATAAAAACAAACCAAACAAGTTAAGGGAAAAGAAAACTAATGTCAGATGAAATGAAATTTTAAAAGTTATTGGGAAAAACATAAGTAGTGGGTCAAAGAATATAGTCAAGTTTAGAAATTAAAGATTGCCGAGTCGTACATACAGTATAGGAAGAAAGATATCGCTATTAATTGAATTATAGCAAGGATTATAAATGATTACTCATAGCATTTGGACAAACTACAATTAGCTACTACTATATCTTGGATACTTCAAAAACTATATTATACAAGAAAAGCAAGTGTTCTCATCAGACCAATGTCCCTTGGACATTGACATACAGTAGAAACTTCGCAAGATAGGAAGCATTGTGAAGATTAAAGTAAAGGTAAAACTGAAGACACATTTGACCACTCAAAAGACCACTGCTTCTTTTTGGGTCAGTAAATTGGCACAGTGTTCAGCAATTCAAGAATGATCTAGCCGATTATGCATGATAGTTTAGAAAGGAACAAATTGGCAAATGTCTTATCAGGGAACAACAGTTGTAACAGCTAAACACAACTTCCATTTTCAGAGTATACTTGGATTCAGTAAGACATTTGACAAAGTGGATCACAACTATTAATTGGTACAGAAAAGCATCACCACCAGTGGAATTATAACTAGCTGATCACCTGTACTCAACATGTAGTCCTTAATGAAACTGCATTTACATGGAGAGAAATTCGCAGTGAGATACTTCAAGATTCTTGAAGTAGGCCCAGTAATCTTCAACATCTTCATAAACAACTTAGATGAAGCGATACAAGGGGAGCTCATCAAATTTTCAGATGACACCAAACTGTCAGGAATAGTCAACACTTTAGAACATGAATCCCCAACTCCTGGGCTGTGAACTAGTGCTGGGCCATGGTCTGTGAGGATCTGGGCTGCACAGTTGGAGGTGAGTGGCAGGCAAGTGAAACTGCATGCTAAGGATCATGGTCCTCCTCCCACTCCAGTCCATAAAAATATATCTTCCATGAAACCAACCCCTGATGGCAAAAAGGTCAGGGATTGCTGCTTTAGAAGATAGGCTCAAGACAGACTTGAACACTGGGTGCTATCCAACAAAACGTAATTCAGTGGTGAGAAAAGTAAGGTTTTACACAATCAAAATGCTCAGATGGAGACTAGGTGATATGTAGCCCAATAACAGTAACTGTGAGAGGCATCTAGGACAACCACTTAAATATGAGCTAGCAGTTATGCTGCAGCTGCTAAAAAAGGCAATGCATTAACAGAGGGATAGAAACAAGGTCATGCAAAGTCTTGCTACAGCTATAATGCCTTGGCAAGACCACACTTGGAGCACTGCATCCAGCTGTGATTGCCACGAAACAAAAAAGATGTTGACATACTAGGAGTGCAGAGAAGAGCAACAAAGATGATTAAGGGATTGGAAACCTATCAGGTAGAGATCCAAGCTAGAAATAAGGAGAAATTTCCTGACAGTGAGAACATTAATCAGTGGACCAGCTTGCCTTCATAAGTTATGGGTGCTCCATCATCTTTAAAGAAGAGATTGGACATTTCAGATTGTCTGAAATGTTATAAGGTCTCCTGCTTGCGCAGGGGGTTGGGCTAGAAGTCCTCCAAGGTCCTTTTCCCAACTGTATTATTTTATTCCACTCGATTCGGCTTCCTGTTTAGGTGCTGCGAGTAAACAAAAAGGGGAGGGAGGGGGGAAGGAAGGAAGGAGAGATTTGCTTTTATCCGGCTTGTAGGCTTCTTAGGGAGATCTCAACAAAGTATCTGTATCCGAGAGCGAATTTGAAAAGACGAGGAAACGGCTCAAAGGAGGAATTTTTTCTCGTTTACCTTCACTGCTCGTGGCCTGCGCCCTTCACGGTACTTGGCGCGCGATGCGCAGATCGCCTGCTGTGCGTGATGCTGGCAGGCGCTTCCGACCTCCTCCTCACCTGCATCAACCGTCGCCATCTTCGCTTCCGTACTCTCTTGTCGCCTCTTGAAAACGTCATCCAAGTCATTTCCCCCTCCCCCCGCCCGCCCGCCGCCCCTGCTTCCAGCACCGACGGCCACGCTAAGGAAAGGCGGAAAGAAATCGAAGAAGAACCCGGCGAAGGAAAGAGGTGGAGCCTTCGCCCATCATCCAATCACAGCAGAGAAAAATGGCTGGGCCTCCAATGACGGTTAAGGACTACATGGGGGGGGGGGGAGTACGGTACAGAGCCGGAAGCCGGAAGCCGGAAGAAATAGTTTCGTCAATCTGATGACGGCCAAGAGTGGCGACTTTCTATAGTTTTGTCTTTTAAGGTGGCTGGTTGTGTTACCTGGCCGTGGGTGGCCGGAGGGTCGGCGGTAATGTGGGGGGCAAGAGGAGTCGGGGTAGCCGCGGCGAGCGTCTCCTTGAGCGGCGTCAAGAACTGCTTTCTGCACTTGCCGACCTGGCTGATTTCTTACCTCCGACTGCAGCAGGTATAAGGAATTAAAGGAATGTGTCTACCGACCTCCATTCGTTCTGTGCCCCATGATTCCTGAGATTGAAGTGTTCATTCACAGTCACAGCGTCCTTTTTCTTACCAGCATCTTTCCATTTTCAAGCATGGGGCTGTTGGCACCATAGACGACCCATGGTACCATAGACGAGCCCTTGCCTGCCTCCGGATAATGTCAAAAGGTTAACTTAGTTTGTTTGTTTGTCAAACATGTACAAGATAACAAGTTTAGGTATGAACATAAACATGAATAAAGGAAGTAAATACAGATAAATGGGGACAGTAGGCAGCTGGTGTGCTATTGCACGCCCCCTTTATGGACCTCTTAAAAATGGGGTGAGGAGGCCCACAGGTTAATTTATCAGAATAAGAGAAACGGGACCTTGGACATCTTTCATTCAACCCCCTTGCTCAAGCAGGAGACCCTTATCCTCTTCATTAGCCATGCTAAGTAAAAGCAGTTATTTGCTCCAGAGGAAAAGGAGATTTGCAGCTGCGCCTGGTGGAGGTTTCTTGGCCACACTACAGAAACGATACGTTGTTGGTTTTTTCTGAGGATGTTCAATATCACCTGACATAAGATGTCTTGATGCTCTGCTCCCTGGTAAGCCTTTATCTGATCTTGCTGGGCATTTATTTTGAAAATTTGCCAATAGTAGGTGCTGCCGCCCACTGGGGATTACTGGCATGTGACACCGAATGTCATGATGGGGAAAATTGCTATATTTTTCAAGCATTGAGAATGATCTGAAGTCAACTGCAACTTTCTGCAGTTATTAAAGGAATAGGAGTTTTAAATCTGATATAGTACACATTATCTTTTTTTCCTGTTATACCTGTGGGTCCCCCCCAATGTATACACAGTGTTAAGAACAAGTTTTTTTAAATCATTTGGAAAAATACCTTATAATATCCATGAGAGGGCAGTGAAATAATTATTGGAGAGAGGGGAGGCGAATTCTATATTAGCTTTGTAAATACTCTTAAAACAAAGAGGTAAAACTGAAATTACTAAATTCCAGGCCATCAAACTATTGATCCTCTGATTCAACCCTACCCTAGTTCATTGCTTATGGAAAGAGCCAGGTCTTTGGACCTTCCAAAAGACTGCTCCTTTCCAGATCATTGACAATTGGAACTGATCTTGTAAAGATTGATGCTGACAAAGCCAAAATTACAAAACCTGAAACCACACAGGACTGTACAGGTGATACACTATATAATGTAGTGTTTGTGCATATATGCAAGGCTCAGAAATGAGCAGCATGAATTCTATTAACCCATAAAAGCAAGAAAAATATATTAAAAATAATAATCTAACATAAAATTCAAAGCCTGAGTATTTTATGAATAGAGGTATTGATTGATTGAGCCAGTCATTCTTAGCCTAACCAACTGCCATAATGTTGCTATTGCAAGAAAAATCAGAGGAAGAAGGTGTTTTAGATACATTTGAGTTATACATTAAAAAGCTGGGATAAAATACTAAGAATAATAAATGGGTTAAGGTCTTATGGGACTTTAGGGTCCAAATTGACAAGCAACTTGTTGACATATGCCTGATATTATAGTTATTGAAAAGAAAAAAGTCTGATTTTTTTATGTTGCGATGGGGGGAAATTACAAAATCCAAGACTTACAGATCAAATTTGAACACTTATTGAAAAAGAAATATCTTGTTATACCAATTTGATTGGAGCCCTTAAATTGATACATAAAGGAATTCCTTGATATCTGGAAATATGGAATTTATTAAACCAGAACACCCTAATTTTACCCCCCAAAATCTCACTCTTGCTTGGGCCTGGTCTATATGTATCTATTTGTCTACTTACGTAAAATATCCCCTGTTTGTTTAATATAAATGTTTTTTTTTTATTTATAGGATCAAATTGTGAAAGTTTCTTGGGGGAATCAATCAGTATTCTTGGGTTGGATGGAAAGCAGACATCAACGTCAAACAGAAGAAAACATTGTTGAAATAAACAGACAATTAGCAGGCACGCTTGGCATCAAAAATGGACAACAGGTTTGAAACGCAATCTTCTATTTGTATATTTAGAGTAGGATATGAAGTTGATGCATATGGAATATATCAGTTATTAGTTTCAAAATCTGGCTTATTAAATTATCAAATTGCCTACAAGTTATGTTTAATAAAATACCGAGACCTAGCAAACATATTTCATAGTTAACTTTTGAAATGATTGTTGTATACATTCTCTATTAATTTATTTGCTTTGCACCTGCAAAGCACATAATACATCAAGTGCATTTCTTATGGGATATGCAGACATGAGGTACAAACAAAGAACTGCACTCAACAAAGAATATTGCTTGAAATGAACATGCAGAAATAATACCTGTCCATTACATTCAGAAGTCATGAGCATCATTTATAAAGCCATGTTCTTTCTTTTTCAGATGCAGCCATTAAATGAATGTGCAGGTTGTTTAGTGAAGCACAGGGTCTCTAAGGCGGGCCCCATCCACCTAGGCACTCGGTGTGCCATTTCCCACCCCTTGAGATCCCTGCAAGCTTTGTGTCTAGTTAATGCCCCATCTTGCCCCACACCCTTGTCACCCCATGTCATCCATTGTTCACTTATCTTTCAAAGATCTCTGGAGCTTGGTTTAGGAGGTGGAAGGAGGGTAGGCAGCTCTGTTCCTGATCCATGTGGCACAATCCTGAAAGCAGCTTGGGGGCAGCCACATTAAATTGTGGATGCTCTGAAAATGATGGCCGCTTCTTGGATCGCACCACTCAGCCTATGAATGGAGGGGTTTGCCCTTCTTTTTAACATGAGCTCCAGAGAATTGTGATGGACAGGGAACTTTCCAGAACTTGCATTAGGGAAGCAGAGCAGGCCTCTTCATTCAGAATAAAAGAATTGGAATCCAACCCCCTGCTCAAGCTGGAAATCCTAAACCATTTCAGACAAATGGTTGTCCAATCTCTTCTTAAAAACCACCAGTGTTGGGGAATTCACAACTTCTGGAGGCAAGCTGTTCCACTGACTGATTGTTCCAACTGTCAGGAAATTCCTTCTTAGTTCTAAGTTGGTTCTCTCCCTGATTAGTTTCTACCCATTGATTCCTGTCCTGCTTTTGGAGAATAGATTGACTCCTTCTTCTTCATGGCAACACCTTAGATATTGAAACACTGCTGTCATTTCATCCTTAGTCCTTCTTTTCATTAAACTAGACATACACGGTTCCTGCAACTATTCTTCAAACGTTTTACCCTTCAACCCTCTAATCGTCTTCCTTGCTCTTCTCTGCACTCTTTCTGGAATCTCAACATATTTTTGATATTGTGGCGACCCAAACTTGAAGCAATATTCCAAGTGTGGTTTTACCAAAGCATTGTAAAGTGGTATTAACACTCAACGTGATCTTGATTCTATCCCTCTATTAATGCAGCCTAGGACTTGACAATGTGGTTTTATCCTAGAAATGGACCCTATTTTTGGCCAGTCTCATTGAACTGTGGAGGCTCTGTAAATGGCAGCTACTTCTGGGATCACACACCACATGGCCCAGGTGCAAAGAGGCTTCTGTTTCTCTTTTTGGAAAGCTCTGCATTGGGTCAGACTTCATATTAAATAAGCAGAACAAGCCTATTCGTTCCTGGGCCTTGTGACACAATCCCAAAAGTGGCCATTATTTTTAGGGTAACCACAATTCAATGCAGCTGACCAGAAAATAGTGGCTGCTTCTGGGATCACACCACACAGGCCAGGAGCAGAGCAGCCTCTCTTCGTTTCTCACTTGAGCTCTGGAGATTTTCAAAGAGTAAATGAAGAGAGCGTGAAGCATGGTGGGTCCCAGCACCCATGGTGCCCAGGGGACCCAGGGTGAGGAAATAAACAGGGGGATTCCTGCAATGTCCCTATATTCAGTCGTAAGAATGAATGTCTGTAGGGTACTACAGTGGCTGTAACTTTGGAACTGGGGTGTTGGTAGCTTTTGCATGGTCTGTTGTAACTTTGAGCAGCTGCTAAGCAACCAGTGGAAAGTTAAGGACTAACTTTTTATTGAATTATTTTCAATTCATCACTTATATCTCTCCAGTATTGTCACCCCCAAACTGAGATCTGCACCCATCCTTCTGGCTTCCTGAAAGAGCTTGAAGATCTGCTTCTGCCAACTGCCCAGGCTCCCCAATAGGGGGCATGTCATTCTGGAGATGGTTAATGGGTTAAGACAAGACCCCACCTTCTCACCATTGCATCTAGTTCCCTTCCTTCTCATCGTTGTCATTTTCTATATCAATTTTAGTGTTGATATTTACTGTTTTAATATTTTATTTTAGTAAACCACCTACAGTTGCTTCTAGGCAAGATGGCTGACATTTAAGTTTAATAAATAAAATATTAGAATATTTTTGCTTAGGATTCAGTGAGTCAGTCAGTGGGTCAATAAATAAAAGTTGCACATACTAGCAGCAGCACTTAGACTTATATACTGCTTTACAGTGTTTTACAGCCCTCTCTAAGCAGTTTATAGAGTAAGCATATTGCCCCCAACAATCTGGATCCTCATTTTACCCACCTCGGAAGGATGCAAGGCTGAGTCAACCTTGAGTCTGGTGGGGTTTGAACTGCCGAAGTACTCTGCAGTACTGCACTCTAACCACTGTGCCACCAAGGCTCATATTAACATTGTTCTCAAACTGTTTAGTTTTTGTTACTGTCAGAATTGAATAAAATACCATTTGTTTATTTATTTGAGGGTGCCAAAAGTAACTTTTCTATTGGCAGCGGGAATAAATAATGCTAATTATATAGGCAGAGTGTGTTTTGAAAATGTATGTTGCCTGTACAGATCCACAACCATGGGATTCTTATGTCAGATTTTCTTTTCTTGTTTAGAATCATTTTCAGTGCTCTGATTGTGAAAATATTGGAAGTAATTTAATTAGATTTCTTATCTGCCAGGTATTCCTTGAACCCTGTTCTCAGGTTTTATCCTGTCAGCAAGTAGAAGTAGAACCAATGTCAGCAGATGATTGGGAAATACTGGTAATTAAAGTGCTTTTTAATATAATACTTATTTTTTTCTCCTCTTGTCTGTTCCACCTTAACAAAACATGCAGTTTTACTTGTTAAAACCATTTTCGTGTCTTCATTTTGTTGCAATCTTCTTAGTCAGGATCAAAGGTTTTTTTTTAACATTGTGTAAAATGATTATAGGAGCTGCATGCATTGTCCCTGGAAAGGCATCTTCTTAATCAAATTCGAATAGTATTTCCAAAAGCTATTTTCCCGGTGTGGGTTGAGCAACATACTTGTATTTATATCCAGATTGGTAAGTGGTTATGCAAGACTTTATCAGATTTAAAGAGATAATTATAAGTTTGGTATGTATATTAACATTTCCCTTTTTATTTTAGTTACTCTAAAGCCCCAAGCTCTTTATGGAAGACTTGAAGCTTGCACAGAGCTTCTTGTATCTCCTAAATTACGGCAGTGTGAAGGTAGTTCTACCATGGTGCCTTCCCAGAAAGATGACACTGTGCAAGAAGATGGCCCTGAAACTGAATTAAAATCGAGAAAAAGAAATGAGGAGCCACACTCCAAAGAAACACATTTAAATAGGCAACTTCAGCAGCATCAGCCAAATGCAAAGGGATTACTGGGTGCAAATATTTTCCCAAACATTTGGAATTTACTTCGGAACATTTTTTTTTATAATTCTGAAAAGAAACATGAGCTTTCTAATGGTATTGAGGAACTGAACGCTGCTAAAAATCGTCTCTTAAACTTGATTCAGGTGGATTCTGTTTTTAGAGTATGTCAAAGGCAGCTTCCCAGCATGAAAAACACACTGGAAACATGCACATTTCAGGAATACAACACTGTTTTTGTTTTTCCATGGAATGAAGTATATCCCGTTTTAGAAGCTAATACTCAGGTTTCTTATGGGAAAATTAGTAAGCTACTTTCTCCAAAACAGCAAATGCAAGAGTTAAAGTATCATCTAACCTCAAAGAAAGAGAAACATCTGTTTAACACAGAAAAGCAATTTACTTTGAGTAAGGTTCAAGAACCTAATGAGTTTTCTGTTGTGCAAATAATATGGAATGGATTTGAGGATCTAAAGGATGCCCTAATGTTCAATAACAATGTGGATCAACTGCATGTTGGAAAAATTTGGGTTAGTGAAATTTATGAAGGATACACAGAAAATCAGGATATTAGGCTCATTAGCATTTTAAATCAATTTTGATGAGTTGCTGACTGGTTAACATTAGAGAATTAAAATATTTTACCTAAAAACTAAGCTGTATTAAATTTTAGTGCTTATTCAGGAAAAAAGTGATTATTTTGAATGTGGGCAGCAATCTCCAACTATAATGCTTTTGTAATTAGTGAGCATTATATCCTAATCCAACTTTAAATAAAATAATTCAAATAGTTTCAATTTAAAAATACTAATTTAGTTTGCTTTGTTTACTTCAAATCTTTTTATACCTTCCTAAATCAAATTCTTAAAGTGGATTAAAGTAGCAAAACAAAATCAGTTATTTTTCATATGTTTTTGTTCACTTAGGCAATAAAAAATAGAGTTACAAGTTAATATTATTTCCATAAATAATGTGAGAGCCAGTTTGGTAAAGGCACAAGGCTAGAAAAGCAGGAGATTATGAGTTCAAGTCTTAGACATGAAAGGCAGCTCTGTGATTTTGGACCAGCCGTTCTCTCTCAACCCAACCCCCCTCACGGTGTTGATGTTGAGGAAAAATAGGAGAAAGGTTTGTTGGATATGTTCCCCACCTTGAGTTATTTGTAAAAATAATAAAGGTGGGATACAAATAATTAAACTAAATCAAATCAATCAATGATGATGAAAAATACAATGCAAGGAATCCTTTTTTTCCTAGAGAGAATTGAGAAATTATTAACATTTTAGCTACAATTATAGTCTTTGAAATAGCTTTGAAAATTTAAGTTTTCTTTATTTCTTTCTCAAATTTTTATACCAATCATGCCACTTAAATGATTCTGCACAAACCTCCCTACTATACCAGTGACTATCTTATGGAAGATTAAAATTTTTCTATATATTAGAGAAGGAACTGTTTGTGATTTTTATTTTGTGTTTCAGATACCTGAACTATTGAGAAAGAAGCTAGATATAGAAATGCATGCTGCTGTCAGAATCACGTCAATCAGTTCAGATCCTAAAATTCCAACCACTCTTAGACTTCAGCCTGAACGCACTTTAGTGAGTTTCACCTAATTGATAAACTGTTGATAAACTGTTCCCAGTATCTTATTGACTACTTATAGATTTTACTTCAACTCTCCTCACACACCTATCTCTGCTCTTTTGGCTACCTTGAAAACAGCATGCCATGACAGCAAGGTGCTGTCAATGGTGCAGTAGAAGCCCGGGGCCTTCAGCAGCCAACTGCTCATAGGCCTCTACTTCAGCTTCAGCACCAAGGAATGTCAAGTCCTGTACTACAGCTAGCTACCTTCCAAAGCATTGCAAAAAGTGTCTGCGTGATTTGGAAAAAAGCATACATTTGGGGAAAGATGACCCTAGCATTCTCATGAGGTTTTGGAGGACTTCCGAGGCATAACAAGAAGGGGACATGTGGCCTTGGGGGAAGAAGGTCTGGCATACAAAGAGCCAGGCCAGATATGCTTTATCAGCATTGAAAGAAGATGGCAGAAGTCATGGTAGAACCAATGGAGCACAGGGCAGCAGGGATAAACGAGTCCTTGCGTTGTGAAGATAGAGTGGCCAGGGTTTGAAAGAGAGGTCCAGGCAAGTGGTGACTGCTGAAGGCCGAGAGCTTCTGTTGAGGTAGCATGGGGCTTAAGGTAACATTTTCTAGTGGTGCTGGTGGCTGAAATAAAAGCCCAGGCGAGTAATGACTGCTGAAGGCCATGGGCTTCTATTTCAGCCCTAATGGGAAGAGTTGAAGCAATCCTAGTCATAAATATGAGCAGACTGCCTGAATTTTGATCACATGACTCTTGTACTAGCTATAACTTTGAAGACAGGGCATCATTACAATTCATTCAGTGCTGCCATAACTTCCAACAGTCGCTGAATGAATGGTCATTAAATGAGTCCTCCTTGTAATTATATTTTTTCTATATTGTATTTCCCTACAAATCCGAGCCATATTCACTCATTTAAATCTATTAAATCAATGTCCATTAAAAAAAAAACTACATTGCAATTTGTACCCTGGAAAAATCCAAGTGATTTGTGTACTTTAGTTTCCAAAACAAGCATTTAGAATAAAGTTCCTGGAATGTTTGGATTGGTTGAGGGCTTACTCACTGTTGATAGAAATATAATGCCAGTATGTCTGAAATTGTCATTTTGTATAAAAGACATGAACCCTGCCAAATTTATATACTTTGCCCCCCCAAAGACATCAAAGTGCCTTAGAAGATAACAAAAATGAGATCAACTTGTAGATAGTGTTGTGATTACAGGTAACCCATCAGCTAAAGGAAGAAAAGCTCCTCATAATTTTTTTTATTAGAAAAAAATATTACTGAATTAACAGTCCTCATCATTTTTTATTTTAGAATAAAGGAATAAGTGAAAAAGACATTAAAGATGCATTTAAGTTGTGGCTAGAGGATTACATTAGGCTTCCCTTGATAACAGCAGAAACAAGTTATTTACAATTGGCACTTAATTCGGGTAAGGAAAATTCAATTACAGATGTAACTATTGCATGTTGCAGGGCTTTTCCTATATATCAATTTTAAAAGATTTAGCCAATTACAACTGGATTTCAGTCAGTTTATCTATATTTAATACATTAGTTTAATAATTAAATGTCTCTTGCCGTAAGTATTTTTTGATAATTTGTAAAAAAAGTTGCAATATTGCAAAGGAAATGGGTAATGTTTTATTTATTTGATAGTAGCACATCCAATGTGACCTAACTGTAAATGACCTTTCCCTCTGCTCGGTTTAGTCATTTAAAATGGGAGGGGGGGTTGTAACTAATGAAAAAGAAAACTAAAAATAATGAAGTGCCCGATCTTTTTGTCTTTGCAGACTGGTGGGGGTGGAGGGGAGAGGGGATGGTTCCACACAAGCAGCAAGGTGAGCATGCATGCATAGAGAAAGCTCCATACGCACCGCTGCTTGCACAAATGGATTTTTGCGCGAACAAACACACTCACCTACTATTTGAACAAGTGGAGCTGCGTACAGACATGTGCTCACCTGCAGCTTCTGCAGCCCAACTCTGAATGGGCCGCAGCCTTGTACTGGGTCATGGAGCCCGGGTTGGGAACTCCCAATCTACACAATGAAACTCATTGTCATTCCAACCAGATTTACAAGGTAAAATAAAATATATTGAATAATAATTAAATTAATTCTCATTGTATTTTGGAAGGCCTGGAAGACTTTGTCCTCACTATAGTCACTTATGACACCAAAGAAGAGAAAGCCAGAAATACTTTCATCTTGAGCCCTAGCTTACTACAGAAGGCAAATATACAAGTAAATATAACTAATTTCAGATAGCCAATAATTTAAAATATTAATGCAATTTACTTAAGATAATGTATTGATTTTCTTGATTTCTATCTTTGTACAAAATGTTAAATTTCACTATTTATAAATGTCTGATGCATTAAAATATTTGAAGAGAATTCTGGAGAGACTCTTTCCAAAACAAACTATTAGCTTAGTTTAGCTTAGCTTACCATCTTATCTTAAAATTTGCTGTTTTTTGACTCTATAATTCTGTGATTAGTAGCAGGTAAAATGTAATGTTATAACCTAAAAAGTTGAAGTTTGAAATACAAGGATATGTAAACCTTATTTTGAATATAAAATAATTGTAATTTGAGGTTTGCACAACATTTTTAGGTGCTTATTGTTATTTAAGTGCATCTGTCAATTTAGTCAAAAAATTCATCCTGAGCAAACTGTGCTGGATTTCAGAACTTCAGATGCTTTTTACAATGTGGATGAGACCAGCATTTTCAGTTCATTTTTTAATATGTATACTCTTCGGGGGGGTGGGGGGTGTTCTGTTAAGATACAGACTGTTGTGCCTTAAAATGGATTCTACTGTACTGCCTTAATTGGCTTTTCCTGTACTGTGCTGTTGAGTTGTCATGGTAACGGCTTCACAGTACTCCACAAGGGGGCTCCCTCTGGTAAGGGGGAAAACCAACATTAGAAATTGTGGCGATGTTCATGGAAGGATGGTTGGGATAAATAAAAATCCGGGCAGTGCCAGGTTATTAGCAATAAAGAATATTAAAGTGCAAAGTCTTATAAGCTTAGTATATTTCAACCTTAATACTTTTCATAAGTGAGCCACTTTTTCTTACTTTATGGAAGTTAACAGAAAAATGTATGCTTAACAGCTTCCATTTTAATAGGTTCCTCTAAATAAAAATGAGGTTTAAAAGTGGTCCTACCAATTTTGTGTTGTTTTGATATCACTGATCACAGCTCCCCATTAATTGTTCGAAAAATCATTTTTGAAATAAAAAATATGCCTGTCCACAGAATATAATACCCATTCTTGTGTTATACTATATGCTTCTAGAGTTGTTACATAATTGCTATTTTTAATTTTTAAGTAATTGTATATGTCTTCTCCAGGATGTTACGTCTGATTTATCAGAAGTAAGCCTTATTGGATTTAATGGGACTTGCATCAGTATAAATGTGGTTTCTCCTTTATCACTTTTTCTGACCCTAACAGTATATTTTTTCTGCAGGTTTTGTTACATCCTGAGTCTCCAGCATCCAGTGGTAGTAACTTTCAGTCTTGTTGTGAACAGCCTTCACCATGGCTCAGTCTAAACTGCTTAGGGTGAGTCATCTTAATAACAACACAAAGGAATAGATGAATTTTTAATATTCATTGTGCATAATGTCCATCATCTTCATACTCTGTAACATCACAAGTGTAAGCATGCGGTATTGGCCTGCTTTATACAGTATTCTGAAAAAATTGGGCCTTTACTTGATACGTAACTTGATTAGGGTAGAGATAGAAGTTCTCAATTATTATTATTATTTTTTGCAGAGGAGTGGATAACATTGGATTATCATCTTTGAAACACATATCGCATAGCCTCTTGACACATCCCCTGTCTCAAACACTAGCTCCCTTTTGTGCTGGATTATGCAGTGGGGGTATCCTAATTACTGGAGCAAAGGTAAATAAGCTTTTAATTTCCCTTTTAGAATGCAGGATATTTTCATTTCAGTTATCTGTCTTTTTATATCAGGCAGTCTTGAAATTGTTCCAATTTGCTCCTTCTAAAGGAGTATTTTATACAGTTCTTTGACTCTTAAAAGTCAATGTATAACAAATATATTTCTTTGCTGCATTTAGTATTATGCAGCTTCTATATATGCCAATAAAGAATAGAGGCAAGTTTTAGAATCTCTTCTAGAACCATGAAACTGGTAGTAAATATATAGATGATGATTGATCTTGTGTAACCTGGATTGTGTAAACTCTGCCTATTCTCATGGATCTGAAATTTCATTAAATTCATATGATTCCAAGAAACCAGAATAGGTTTTACTGAGACACAGGGAATGAAAACAAGACAGGTTGAATTTGCATTATATAGAAATATAAATGAAGATCTTCTCAGTCCATAAAATAGTAGCTGATCTGGTTCTTCAAATGAGAAGATGTCAAATTCTAAGATAAACTAAGTTGAGCTTAGTTGGTCCAGAGCTCTGTGTCAATGGAGAATCCCACAACAAAGTACTCTTAAATTTCTTTGGAACAAGATATATCCCCATTTGACTAGTTGCCAGAGGCTTTAATTTATGGCAAACTGAGGGGTTATAGTCATTCATTTGATAAAGCCAATGATACAAAGTATGGGAAAATAGATTTAAAAGACTGAAATAAGACATTTTCACAAGACATTTGAGTACAATGCTCAATCAAGCAGATATTTTGCTGGTGAACCAAGTCAGGTGGCTGAAGGAATTATAGACTTCTGAATGTATTGAACTTATTCATTTTATTAAACTGTTAGAATGTATTTTCTTAGAGAAAATGACCAATTATATAGGTATGTCAATAGTTTCTATAAATTTCAGTATGAAGTTGCTTCAACCCAATTTTCTTTTACAGGGAAGTGGCAAATCAACATTAGCAAAGGCCATTTGTAAAGAAGCATTTGATAAACTTGATACTCACTTGGAAGTGATTGATTGTAAAGCTTTAAGAGGTAATGTTTGTCTCTGCCTTTTCTCTATCATTTCCTATATGCATAGTATAGACTTCCAGCATTTGTTCAATTCTTAAGAGTTAATTATATTAAACCATATGGCTTTAACCAGAGTTCAGATCTCCTGTTCAAGATGGTTTATATTTGCCTTATTATAATCGGGTGGGTGAGTGAGTATTGTTAAAACTTGTGGATATAACCAGAACTGAAACAAAGTTACGTAAGGATACATTGATAACTGCATTAGATTGGAAAATGGTCCACTTTTTTCCCCCTATCACTGACAATACATAATGTTCCAGGTAAAAGATTACAAAGTATACAAAAGAAGCTGGAAGAAGCCTTCCTAGAGGCAGCATGGAGACAGCCATCGGTCATTCTGTTAGATGATCTTGATCACATAATGGGAGTTCCCCTTGCTCCAGAACATGAGAACAGTCCTAAAGCAGTCCAGAGCACTTGTCTTGCTCATGGTAAATAGTTTGTGTTTTTTTTTAACCGTGTTGTTAAGAATATTCAGGAATACAGTAGAACCTCGGGTCACAAACGCTTCTGACCACGACCAAATCACTCTGATTGCGAACACATCCTTGGGTGACAATCAAACACAGTCATGGCAACTTTCCCTGCTGCGCCATTTTTTTTGTATGTGCATGCGCAGTCAGTCTTGCTTCCAGTCAAGACCAGATCGGGTTGCAACTGAAGTCCTGGAACGGATTATGTGACCAGAGGTTCCACTGTATTAGCATTTTTCTATCTGATTCTAAGTCTTCCTTGGTTCAATCAAAATGTGTTCCTTATTCTTTTAGGAAATAAGCAACTTCTGGATCTATGTTCATTGACTGCCCTCCCCCACCCCCCACCCCTTTTCAGACTGATCCCTTATGCTAGCTTCCCAGGGAATCTAATCTTTCTGAAGCAAAAGAAAGGCCTTTCCCTGCTTCAGGAATGATCCCTTTTGAAAGCAGGGAAGAGCCAATAAATCATGATTAAGGAAATGATAATATAGTTCCCTTGTGTATTGAAATGGATGAGTGGTATTAATAACGTGTTTCCATCTGGATACACAAAGATATCAAGATTAGGGAGTGACAATTCCAAAAATTAATACCTGGAGACATAATGTTAAGCTATAATCACAAGTGTAAGGAAGAGATCATCCTTTTTCTCATAATCGGAAAGTCTTTCGCCAGTGAAAGGAACCTTGAATCTTTAGAATCCAAGTTTCATTTATCCAGCCCAGTGGAGAAATTCCCTTCTTTTTTGACAGCTCTTTCCCTCTATCTATTTATTGACTTACATCTGTGATGGCAAACATATGGTATGCCTGCCACAGGTGGCACACCGATCCCTGTCTGTGGGCATGCAAGCTGTCGCCCCCAGCTTCACTGCACATGCATGCATGCCTCTCACCAGCCAGCTGGTTTTTGGGTCTCTGCTGTGCATGTGGGGAGGGCACATGTAGGGAGGTCGCGGGTGCATGCATGGGGTGGAATGTGGTGGTTCATGCATGCATGCAGGGACGGGTGTGTGTGTACACACGGGTGGAGGGAGCACGAGGGTGCGCATGGTTGGGGGAGCGTGGGTGGGGGGTCATGTATGCATTGCATTATGGGTGTGCAGCATGCTTTTGGCACGCAACGACGAAAAGGTTAGCCATCACTGACCTACATGGTTGCTTAGCAACCACACCTGGGAGAGCCAAGATAGTGAGCATGGATTTCTTTTGAACTTTGTCTCGAGGCTCATGAATTAATTAGGTCATCTTTTGGAAACTTCACAGCAATCATATGGGTACTTTGTTTAACGATTGTCCTGATTTGCATCCATAATAGAATAGAACCGGCTCCATTATGGTACTAAATTGAGGGCTACTATAATTGATAAGTTATACATTGTATCGATACTTGACAACATAATAGATGCATAAAATGTATCAGCATCTCATTGTGATGCAAAATTAAAATACTGTAAGGGTTGTAGGTACATAGCACAAATGCCCATTGGAAATAAACAGAATATATAGTTTCAAAGCCAGAGGTTTTTTTATGGAACAAACTGAACTTTTAAGTAGTTGTGTAAAATTTAATGGTCATATAAATTCAATGTTTTATATATATATATAATCTTTGAATGAATAAAAGTTGAACTTTTTTAAAAATTCTAGTTCTGAAAGAAATGATAAAAGAAGTTACTTCCATGCAGAGTTTGGTTGTACATATTGCCACAAGTCTGTCTGAGCAGTCCCTACATTCTTCCATCATTTCTACTCAAGGAATTCATATATTTCAGTGTTTCCAACATATTCAAGTTCCAACTCAGGTAAAAATCATAATTCAGCTTCATTTAGAAGTTATTTAAAACCATAGAATCTTATTCCGATTAATTTTGCTTGAATTTTGAAATATATGGAATGTTTAGAGCTGCATTTTATCAGCTTCCAAATTTAGTCCTTTTACTTACGTTTAAAATCGATGTTGGTGGTTGTTGTTGTTGTGTTTGTTTGTTTTTTTTAAGATGGCATAGACGTATACTTGAAACTTTCAAGAATTTCCTGGCTAAAATTATTGTTTTTTTTTTCAGGGGCAAAGATATGAAACTCTTGACTCCATAATAAAAAACAAATTTGACTTCAGTTTACAGAAATTCTGTGATCTTGATCTCCATCAAATTGCAAAGGAAACAGAAGGATTTGTAGCTAGAGATTTTACAGTCTTAATTGATCGTGCCATCCATTCATGCATTCTTAGGAGGGGAACTTGTAAAAAAGAAGGTATATGTGTGCTATGACTTTAATCTAATACACTTTAAAATGTTTAAATGATTTTGTAACACAAAGCCATTATACATAAAAAATAAAGGGCAAGGGTTTTTTCTTCTTCTATTTGATCATATGTAATTTTTGGAGACTGTCTGAGGCAGGTCCCACTCGTATGTTTATTGAAGGTATATATATAAAGATATTGGATCCTTTCACAAATGAATTATGATATGCTTTTCCTTAAGTGCTTGAGTAGTGACTCTTAACAAATGTAGTTGTTCACACCTTGCAGATAAATTGTAGGGTAAGGAAGGTGTTCTTAAATTTTGTACAGTCTTAACCATCCAAAATAATAAATAAGAGTTGTCAGAACCCTAATGAAGAAACTGTTGGCTTTGCTCTGACATGGCCTCAAATGCAGGAGCTATTTGTTGTGGCCAGCCAGCTGCCAGTGGAGCTGGCAGCAGTGAGGAGGTTGGGGAGGAACATGGGCCAATCATGGAGTCTGGGGAAGGCTCTGATGAGGGCTCTGTGTTGGAGACAGAGGCAGAGAGGTGGCCAGAGCTGTATGCCAGTTACCAGTTGCCTTCAGTCAGTGAGGCAGTTGAACAGCTGGATCCTGTTCCCAGTTTGCACATGTGCAGAGTTGCCAGATGAAGGGAACAGCTAAAGAATAGGGGTCGACTTGTGAGTAAGGCCACAGGTAGACAATGAATGGGCCTTTCCAGAGGAAATAAAAGTGGAGTGAAAGGGAAGTGGGGTTTGCAGGAAACAATTGGCTTGTGACTCTCCAAGACTCTTTGTCAAGTTTTGCAGATGTTGGCCTCTCAGCTCTCCAAGCCAGATAAGGTCTGTGACTATAAGTCCTCCCTTGAAAGACTTTGCTGGATGTGAATGAGCAGAATTCACAATAAATAAAAGGGAGCTTTGTTGGGACAAGGGGTTTGCTTCACGCTCTCGGGAAGCCTAGGTCAGAACACTGTTGAAGGAAGATCCCAGCATTGGTATCCTATTCACAGCCCTATCCTGTGCCCAACAGCTCAGTCAAGACTGTCCATATTCAGGTGGAATTGAAGCAATATGACTCTGCCCAAATTTCTTGCAACTGTTTAAGTCAGCAATCTTTAACTTTTCTGGCTTGGCAAACTGGCGGGGGGAGGGGGAGGGGGGATTGTTCTGTGTGAGTTGTTTGACCATTTGTGCAAGTGACAGGTATGGATGCCTACCACTCACACAAATGGAGTTTTGTGCACAAACAGGGGTGCCCACTCACCCACCGTTAAAACCTCCATTGTATGAGATATTCACAAATACTTTGTGTGTAATTTAGTATTCCAATGTAATACATGTTCTTCTCTGTTTTCACAGATTTGGTTCTATCAACTTTAGATTTCCAAAAAGCTATACAAGGTTTCACCCCAATATCTTTGAGAAACATTAATCTCCATAAACCTCAGAATTTGGGCTGGGATAAAATTGGTGGTCTTAAAGAAATGCAACAAATACTTAAAGATACTATCCAGTTACCTGCAAAGGTATTTTTATGTGGGTGCTTTTGAGATCCAAGACAATTCCTTTATCATTCTATTTTGTCTGTGAACAATAACAAAGATTTCTGAAATGTTCTAGCTTAAAAAACAACAGTTTCATAACCTTAAAAGGGCATGTGTATGTATAAGTTGCATAAAGCAATTGATAATTATTGGGCTTAATGTGTATTATAATTATTATAATACACCTAATAATTATAATACACCTAATAATTATAATACACCTAATAATTATAATACACCTAATAATTATAATACACCTAATAATTATAATACACATACTAATTATAATACACATTAATGCACATTAAAATAAGTACAAAAACATTCATCATATGTAAAAAGCAAAAACATTTTATTACAGTTGAAAGAAATATAATTAAACAAAAGTCCTAGTTTTTTTTAAAGAAACTACATTTTTTCCAGAATTGTTATTGTGGAGATTGTTATGTTAATTCTATAGATAATTAGGAAATACTCTAGCAAGCACAGAAAAACAGCAACAAGAGTCAAATGAGTGTTAGGCAGAGTTTTTATACTTTTAAAAGCAGATAATATTTCTGATATGTTCTATTTCCAGTATCCAGAATTATTTGCTAATCTACCCATACGGCAAAGAACAGGAATCTTATTATATGGGGCTCCAGGAACAGGAAAAACTTTATTAGCAGGTGTAGTTGCCCAAGAGAGTGGAATGAATTTTATCAGCATCAAGGTAATAAATTGAACTTTTATAAAATTCCTGAAAGTGCTAAGATAACGAAAGACTTTTTAAAATATGCAAGAAGCAATTTTGAATCTGTTTTGCAACTATCTGTGTATACAATTAAAGTACATTAATAAGTGATTATAGAAAAGCCTTTGATTGCAGCCTTGACAAGCTAGAAATATAGAAAATTGGTGGCAAAAAAGGACACATGATCCATTGTATCAGCCTTTTGATGAGTTTTTGTTTTTATTTTGTTTTTAATTTTTTTTATTATTTATATTATGGTCTTGCCACACAGTCAGCCAGATGTTCAGAGTGGATTTGGCATTTTTGTTTGCCAATCAAATCCTGGTCCCAAAGACCAGTGATAAGCAAAGGTGAATGTTTGATGGTGTTACAAATATTGTTATGGGATGTATTTATTTTGTTTTATTATTTTACTTCGCTTTAAATTTTGAATTAAAATATGAAATGTGTTCAGAAAAATGGGCATCACAGAGCCATGTATTCTCCTTGTGAGATACTTATGTACAGGTCAGGAAGCCACTGTACAGATAGATCATGGTGAAACAGACCAGCTGCAGTCTGTTGGCAAAGGAGTGCGAGAAAAGTTGTATATACATTCTCCTTAATTCATTCATCCTATATTTGAAGTACAAACTAATTAAAGGTCAACTGGAAGAAGATAGCTATGGTTTTAAAACTAAAAGATGAAACATCAATAATCTGTGCTACTGTGAAAACACATTCCTGATAGCCGAAAACATAGGTATCCTCGACCTACAATCATCCAATCGGTGAACATTCGAAGTTATGGTGTTGCTGAATGAATGCTTGTTACAACTGGTCTTCAGAGTTGCGATTGTCCTAGCAACCCCTTGGTTGCATTACTGCAAGGGTGTCAAACTCGCAGCGTCATGTTGCCATCAGGTGAAGCTTTGCGATGTTTCCTCCCTTTGCGGAGCTGGGGTGGGTGTGACCTGCGCGTGATGCATCCGACCTGCAGGCTGTCAGTTTGACACTCCAACATAAAATAGTTTAGCTGTTTGGTAACCTGTTTGCACTTAGGCCATGTTGCCGAGCAGCCACAGTCATGTGATTGCCACTTGTAACTTCCTGCCAGCTTTCTCAAAAAGTTAATGGAAAGGAAAGGAAAGGACAGAGAAGATCATAAATTGCTGGGGTAAGTCTTGCCTACCTGTGCACACTCTCCCAACCCTCTGCATGTGTGTTGCCAGCCCCTCATGCACTGCATTTACTCCTACACCCTATTTCCAAACCATATGGCACCTCTCATACACTTTCTCACACCAACCCTGATCTGCATAGCATCTTTCACTCAGCCCCCAACCTGTGCAGTGGCTCTCTCACACCCGTCCCCACAACCTTTGTGGCATTTCTTACACACTCCTTCACTTCCCCTACTCGCTTCCCAACCACGTAGTGCCTCATTCACCTCGTTGTGACCCTCCTCACACTATGCTGTATCTTTCATATGCGCTTCACAACTCACGCAGTGCCTCTCACACATCCCTCAGACCACACAACCTCCCCGATCCACATGGCTTATCTTGCACACTTACTCGCGCCCTTCTGCTTGGTATGCAATGCATCGCCTCACTCTGTCTCTAACCTAGAAGCAGACATTTATATATCTGTTGCCTGGCATTTGCAACTTCTGCTTTGGTAGTTTCCCCACTGACTTTAGTTGTAGGAAGCTGACAAAAAGTTGCCTTACCTAACAGCTGAGTGATTCAGTTATCAACAGCATCTGAGGCTATCACTAAGCGAAGAAGTCATGCTTTGCAACTACATTGCTTAGGAATGAAAATTCTGGTCCCAACTGCTATCTTAAGTTGAGGACTTACTATACAATGATCTGCAAGCTGGAGTAATATCAAGATGCACAGTGAAAAAAAATGAAACTGAAATTAAATATAAAGAAGATCAAACTAAGGGCGACAGCTAGAACCAGCTTTAAAATTGGCAAACAAAATATCAAAGTGGTGGATAGCTTCTGCCTTTTAGAATCAACTATCAACAAGAAAGGATCAAGCAGTCAAACAATTGGTTATAAGCTAGCAGTTGCTAGGCAACCAATATTTATTTAACATGATGAGAACATCACAGATTAGAAGTAAACCTATGTACACAGTCCCCATAATTATAAATAAAGCTTCTATGGGGGTATTGCAGTTGCCTCATAATTGGATGTCCAATTCAGCTACTCAGGTGATCACCTCTGGTGTTGCTTCATGCAGACTACCATGCAGGCCATGAGAAACAAATCTAAATGCTGGGATGTTTCTATACTTACAAAGATCAGAATGATGGAAGCTTTGTGACACTGTGAAACTGAAAGATGGATTTGAAGAAGGGTTGGAAGAGTATTGATGCTTTTGAACTTTGGTGTTGGAGAAGACAATACAGTGGACAGCCAAGAAAACAAATCGATGGATTAAGGAATAAATAAAGCCATAATTCTCACTAAAGGCACAAATAAGACCTAAGTGCAAATTATCCTACCTTAAAAATACCATGCAAATGCTTAGCTTTCTGGAACAGGCTCTAATTCTGGGAAAGGAAAGAATGACCAACAGCAAATCAGATGGACTCAATTATGTGTTGATGGATATATCATTTCAATATCTGGAGGGGAAATTATAGACATATTGTCATGTATAATATCATGTGGTTGCTTGGAGTTGACAGTGATGTGATGCTCCATAATCATCAGTCAATCAATTCAAGGAAATTGAACGGGCAATTTTATGTAATCATGCCAGCAAAACTCAATAGAATATTGAGAGTAACATCTATTTCAATATAGATTTATTACTTAACTGTAAAATGTTTCTATATAATTTATCTTTTGTCCATTGGTTTTTCTCAGTAATTTTAACTTATCCCAATAATTCAAAATTTAAAAGTTTTGTATTATTGTTATATTTACGGTTCAAAAGAATCCTTATTCTTGTCTATTCCTCCTTCATCATCTTTGAGAAGTATGGATTCTTGACAGTTTGAATGTTGCAGTAGAAAAGTGAGATAGAAAGATTTTAAAACAATATACATTTAAAAGTGTGTTAGAAATATTTTAAGTCAACTGTTATTTTTAAAATCACTTACTAGTGCAATTGTTTTTCACTTGTACTATATAACTTGGTTTTTTGGGTTTTTTTGGAACATTTACCATTTTCTTTTTTGCAGGGACCAGAACTGCTCAGCAAATACATTGGAGCAAGTGAACAGGCAGTTCGCGATATATTTATCAGGTTGGGTCCAGTAATATGGTGTTTCCCTGAGTCTATTTTTATGATTATTGCAAAAAATAGTAACTGAATTTGCTAAGGAGTGATCTGAGAAAGACAGGTCAAGAGGGTTATGAAAGAAATGAAATTGAGCTAGTCTTCGACTTACAACCATTCATTTAGTGATGCTCTAAGATGCGTCACTGGAAAAAAAATGATTTAAGACTGTTTTTCACACTTACAACCACTGCAGTACCCCCATGGTCACATGAACAAAATTCAGTTGGGCAATTGGCATATTTTTATAACAGTTGTGTTCTGGGATAATATGATCACCTTTTACAACCTTCTGACAAGCAAAGTCAATGGGGAGTCAAATTCACTTTCGCGACCATGTTACTAACTTAACTAGTGACTCACTTAAGAAAGATTGCAAAAGGGTGCAAAACTCACTTAACAACTGTCTCGCTTAGCAGTGGAAATTTTGGGGCCAGTTGCAATAGTAAGTCGAGGACTACCTGTAGCAGGATTTGCTAATTTCACATTTTCACTTTTGGTAGATGATATTTTGTTTCCTAAGTCTGATGTGTATTTATATTGCAGAGCTCAAGCGGCCAAGCCATGCATACTTTTCTTTGATGAATTTGATTCTCTTGCTCCTCGAAGAGGTCACGATAACACTGGTGTAACTGACCGAGTTGTTAATCAGCTGCTGACTCAATTAGATGGTGTAGAAGGCTTAAAAGGTATGTGTGTATGCATGGTCCAAAACTAATCATAAAAGCAAAGTAAAACAAATATAGTAATTAAAACAATAACATTACATTGTTAAAAAGTCTGAAATGGTAATTTGAAGGTGCTTTAGGTGGTTTCTAGAAACCATGGTTACTGATAAAATTTTTGCAGCTTTCTGAGAATATACATAAAGGAAGAGCATAAATCTCATAATCAGAGGAGCCGTTTAAATTATTGACAAATTAGGTTGTGACTTTTTATCCTTATTTTGCATATAATAGTTGTTTAAATAACATAATGGCAGCTTTCATACATAAGTCTAGGGTATCTGCTAGGTAACATTTTCAGCGGGGTTTTGAGTGAAGTATCTTTTTTGTTTATATAGGTCCTTGGGTGGTCTGTTGGTCTTGTGAACAGTTGAATCACAAGCCTGATTGAATCACAGGATTAGTGGAATCACAAGACTGATTCTGGTCTTGTGACTTCTGACTGATTGCTGTGAGGCATGAAATTCAGTTGGTAAGGGGCCAGTCAGTTCTGTGGTTGATTAGTGATTTGGGTGGTCCAACTTCCTTATTAGTCCATAAGCTGGTTTTAAGTCAATGTGTTTGTTGATGGACTTGTTGGTAGAATGCCAGGCTTCAATATATTCAACTTCATTCCAGTTGAGCTGGTGTTGTTTGTTGATGGTGTGACTGGCGATCAGGGACTTTAGGTCTTGCCGTTTGACAGTCAGCTAGTGTCCTTGGATTCTGGTTTTTTACTGCCATTCTATCTGCCCAATGTAGAACTGGTTTACAATTGTTACAACTGATTCTATATATTATATTTTGGTGCTATCTTCCATCCATGTTCTGTCTTTGAGCTTTGTAAGTTCCTATCTGAGTGTGAATGTGGGTTTGTGGGCTATTGTTATTCCAAGAGATTCCTGAGAGATTAATTTTTTTAACCTGAAAAGGTGAAATCAGGCATGTCAGGTAGAGATTCATCAAGCCTTAACATGGGGTTTGCTGCATTGAGATATACTGTAGATAGAAATACAGTAAATAGATTTATTTAATAACTTTAAATCAATAAAAATAAAGAGTCTCCAATCCCTTGTAGTTATGCTAAGGTTTTGCAATTCCCAAGAGCTGCCCTGAATTGCAGAAAAGCATAGAATGGCATAATAGTTTTAAAAAACCAATATGTCCCTATTCCTCAGCCTTATATAATCTATCACTATTTTATGTACACTGAGAGCTTATGCACTGGGATAAATCCCTTGTATGTCTAATAACACTTGGATAATAAAGAATTCTAATTCTAATTATTCTAAAGTCACTGGCAATTATTAGTACTGAATTTGGGAATTGAGAAATGAAACCTAATACATAGATTCAAAGCAATCCTACCCGCCATTAATTTGGATGATGTGACTGTAGGATGGGAAATAAACCTTTATCATAATCTGATTAGTTTGATCAGCTTCCAGAGGAACAGCCATGATTACATTGTTAACATAAAATAGTCAGGGTGTGAGAGTATGTCACATCAGAAATCAAATATAACAATTAAAATAAATAATTAAATAAAATAGCAAAATAAATAAAAAACCCAGTAATTATTACATTCTCGTGTCTGATACGATCACAAAGATGATTGGCAGATATATAATAACACATATTCTTAATTCTATTCTAGGAGTTTATATATTGGCAGCCACTAGTCGTCCTGATTTGATTGACCCTGCTCTTTTGAGACCCGGTCGATTGGATAAGTGTCTATACTGTCCACCTCCTGATCAGGTAAAGAAATAAAATACTATGCCAGATGTTACATTAGGGAAAACATGTTTTTCCTCTGTAAAATAAAAAGGCAGAATGAAACATATTTCCTGACAATCACTAGTATTGAATGAAATCAGTGATAGTATGTTCTTGTTTTAACCTGTTGTAAACATGAAGTTAGACCAGTTATTACATAATTACTGTATTTTTCAGAGTATAAGACGCACCGGAGTATAAGACGCAGCAAGGTTTTGAAGAGGAAAAATTTAAAAAAAAAGGTTTTGCACTCTACAAACCTCCCAAAAATAACCCATTTTTCACAAAAATGGGCCCATTCCCCCCCCTCCCGAAAAAGGCATGAATATCCTTTAGGGAGCTTGCAGAGTGCTCCTGGGGTGTGGTGGTGGCAAAAACAAGCAAAAAACAGCCCATTTTTTGTGAAAAAGGGGGGGGCATGGATAGCCTATAAGAAGCTTATAGAGTGCTCCTGGGGGCTGGGCGGGGGGGGGGGTAAAATTGAGCAAAAAAACAGGCTGCCTTCCCCAGCCCCTAGGAGCTCTCTACAAGCCTCATACACGCTCTGCGCGGCCATTTTGGTGAAGGGGGCAGGGTTTTGGGAGGTAAACATAATGCTGTATTCAGTGTATAATACACATCCAGATTTTTAGCTTCTTTTTTGAGGGAAAAAGGTGCTTATACTCTTATACTCTTATACTCCTCAAAATACGGTATGACCTCCAAGTCTACTGATTGTATTATTGTATTGTATTACCATCTCAGATGTCAAACAGGCAGCCAGGTAATTATAACCCTATGCAGTAGCTTCTTCCCTTGGCTCAGGCTTTGTAGACACTCATAGTTTTAAATAGTGTTCAAAAATTAAGCCTTGGAAACTATCTAATATTAAATATTTTAACTGAAAGTTTTAATTTCATTCACTAAATGTTTATTTCTGTAAGTGACATTGGGGATATAATCATAAGAGAGAATGTTATATCTTGTCAGAATTTTAAGTTAAAGATTAATCATTCTTATTTAGATCTAGGTAACCTTTAGTTGAGAAAAAAAAAATGGAAATGTTTTTACTCTATAAGTAAAACTATAACTATAACTATAAACTATGTCATTTATTTCCTGTATCTTTTTGTGTGCTGCCTTCATGTCAGCAGAGTCCCTTTTCCTGATTAACAAGAGTTTCTAAGGCTAAGAATCCATTCCTTAATAACAACGTTTCTTCTAATTTTCTAAAGGCTTCCCGATATGAGATTTTAAAAGCTCTGAGTCATTCTCTCCCTTTGGCGCATGATGTGGATTTTCAGTATTTGGCAGCAAAAACTGAGCATTTCACTGGGGCAGATTTAAAAGCTTTATTATACAATGCCCAATTAGAAGCAGTGCATGCTAACTTGAACTCAACTTTGCCCCACGTAAGTATGTAGAAATGTAAAAACTTTCCTTAGCCTTTATAATTAAATATTATTTTGACTTCCCTGCACTGTAAAATAGTTATGAAGTCGAGGTTAGTATTGTAAACTTTTGGCTTTGAAAAACAAATTTCCCACACATTTCTATAGAAATTCCAATGATTTAAAAACTTCACTCATAACTATTTTGTTATTGAATATTGTTCCGTCAATAGACTACTGAAAATATGCAGGCTGTAGATTTGTAGAATGGGCGTTGAATTGAATTTTGAATTTTAATTTTAATAAACTTATATGTTGCCCAATCCCGAAGGACTCCGGGCGGCTTACATAAAAGACAATTTTAAAAGTACTAAAAAGTTTTTAAAAAATACTGGTTGGTTTCTTACCTAATACGCCCCTTCTCTGGGCAGGTGGAGACAGCAGCCATGCATAGTTAACACTGCCAGTAACCAATAGGACATAAGTTCACCAAAATAACGTCATAGCCTCTGAAGAGTGTCCTCCTGCTTTCTTGATGAAGGAGATAAGTAGACTGCTGTGCTCTACCTGAATGCGGTTGTTTGTCCAATGTCCTTTACTATCGCCTCTCTGTGACCTAGGCACGCACGAATAATAGGGTGGAGATGGCTGCTGTCTCCACCTGCCCAGAGAATGGGCGTATGAGGTAAGAAACCAACGCCCATTCTCCCAAGTTGGTGGAGACAGCAGCCATGCATGGGACATACCAAAGCTTGGCTTGTCCACGGGTGGGAATGCGAAGGCCTAGGGGACCAAAGAGGGGAGAACCTGTTGAAAAACTCGCCTTCTGAAGGCCGCATCAGCAGATGTGTATCTATCCACTTTGTAGTGGCGGATAAAGAGAAGAGTAGTCCAAGTGGCCACCCTGCAGATTTCTTCCATCGAGGCTTGTGTAGTCCAAGCTGCCGAAGTTGCCGCATTTGCGTGTTGAATGTGCTGTGATGTTGGATGGTGGAGCGAGATGATGAACTAGGTAAGCCCTTGATATGGAAGATCTGATCCACCACCCTATCATTGAAGAAGAAGCCTTAAGCCCTTTCTTGGTGGGATGGAAAGAAATGAAAAGGGCCCCAGTGCGTCTGAAGTCAGCTGTCCTGTCAATATAGATCTTCAGTGCACGACGCACATCCAACGTGTGCCACTTGAGCTGGTGAGTTGGATTAGGGCAAAAATTTGGAAGGATCAGATCCTGAGCACGATGGAAGGCCGAATTTACCTTAGGGGTAAAGGTGGGATCAAGTCAAAGGACCACATGATCCAGATGGAAAACACACAAATCAGACCTGATGGAAAGAGCCACCATTTCCGACACACGCTTAGCTGACGTGACAGCAACAAGAAAGACTGCCTACATTGTGAGGTGGGGGCAGACCTCAGAGGTTCAAATGACGATTCGGTAAGGAAGTCCAGGACTTTGGCGAGGTCCCATGATTGGAAGTTGGAGTGGTGAATGGATCCCTGATGAAGTAGAGACCTGATCATGGGCAGCCGCCATGGTGGACCCACTGAGAGATTGATTAGTTCCACATACCATGGATGGCACAGCTAATGGGGAGCGATTAGGATGAGCTCCTCCTCCTCTTCTAGTTTCTTGTGAATCACCCTCTGTATCAGGAGGAAGGGAGGGAAGGCATACAAAAGACCGGGAGGCCCTCTGCACCTTAAGGCATCCGTCCCTTCCACGCCTGGCATTGTGTAGTGAGAGAAGTACCTGGTCAGCTGTTTGTTGGATCTCCTTACGAAGAGATCCAGAACTGGGGTCACATACCTCATGGTCAACTGTAGGAAGATGCGACGGTTCAGGCTCCATTCCGGCTCCATTCTGCAGGGTCGATTGTCATGCAACTCAACCAGTCTGCCTGGACGTTGTCGATGCCTGAAATGTGTTCGGAGCATAGAGAGAGAAGGTTGGTTTCCTTCCAGGCGAAAGGCCAAGTCCATTAGCGAGACGGCTCTCGTCCCCCCCTTAGCAATAGCAACAGCAGTTAGACTTATATGCCGCTTCATAGGGCTTTCAGCCCTCTCTAAGCGGTTTACAGAGTCAGCATATTGCCCCCAACAACAATCCGGGTCCTCATTTTACCCACCTCGGAAGGATGGAAGGCTGAGTCAACCCTGAGCCGGTGAGATTTGAACAGCTGAACTGCAGAACTGCAGTCAGCTGAAGTAGCCTGCAGTGCTGCATTTAACCACTGCGCCACCTCGGCGGTTGACATGCACATTGGCCGTCGTGTTGTCTCTGAGAATCAGTACATGGGAGTTGCATACTGATGATTGGAAGTGGAGGAGGGCCAGCTGAATCACCCTCACCTCCAGCCAGTTCATGCTATGGGCAAGGTCGGAGCTGGACCACAGACACTGGGCTACTAGAGAGTCCAGGTGAGTGCTCCATCTGGTGAGACTAGCATCTGTCGTGACTACGAGACAAGGGGGCTCCCTGAAGAGGAACCTCTGGGAGATAGCCAGGGAGATCCACCAGTCTAGGGAGAGGATGACCTCTGGTGTCAACCTGACCTTCACTAAGGAGCAACTGCTGTTGGTCCTCTGGTATGGCAATAGAAACCACTGGAGGCAGCGGCTGTGAAGCCATGCCCAGGGGACGATGGAAAAACATGAGGCCATCTTCCCTAGTAACTGGGACAGTAGAATCAGTGGAACCTGTTGCTTTCTCCATACCTCATTGGCCAGATCTCTGAGACTGAGTTGTTGTTCCAGGAAGACCCTGTCCTGAACAGAATCTATCAGGGCTCCCAGATGGACCAACCGGAAGGTGGGAACTAAGTGGCTCTTATCTCAGTTTATGGAGAAGCCCTGATCCTGAAGGACCTGGATGGTCATCTGGCAGTCCTGAAGAACCTGGTTGTGAGACCTGGACAGCAAGAGGATGTTCGTCCAGGTAGCACAATATTCTTACGGGTCTGGCTCGGAGGTGGGCGGCTACCACCGCCTGTATGGTGAAAATCCTTGGGGCAGAAGACAGTCTGAAGGGCAGAGCCCAATACTGGAAGTGGTTGCCTGCATAAACAAACCTCAGGAACTGCCTGTGTTGTTTGAGAATGGGTATGTGGAGGTAAGCCTCCGTGAGATCCACTGAGGTGAGGAGATCATTCTTGTGGACAATCGAGGATATATAGGAGAGAGTGCATTTTGAATCTCCTGTATCTGATGAATTTGTTGAGGAATTTGAGATCGAGGATTACTCTCCAGCCCCCCAAAGACCTTGGCACGATAAAGAGACGAGAGTAGAACCCCCTGGCCTGGAGGCACAGGCTGAATGGCCCAAATATGGAGCAGGTGATGGATGACCTGCTCCACCAAGAGCCTCTTGAGAGGATCCTTTGAAATGGGGCACGTGACAAAGTGGTTCGGAGGGCTGGTGTGCACATCCAAGGCTAGACCGAATCAGATGGTGGACCTGATCCTGATCGGTGATGTCGTCCCAACGATCCATGAAGGCTGCTAGACGTCGCCTGATAGGGAGGGACTCCAGGCAGTCTCTTCTGTCTCTTAAATTATCGATTGGAATTATACCTGAAGGATTTCCTGGGAGGGAAACTTTGATTGTTTCTTCCAATTCTATTGGGGAAGGGGGGTCCCTGTCTGGGAGGAGCCTGACATTGTGGACAGGAGTTGGATAAACCCCCGTCCTGCCCTTGAAAAGGCTGCCTACGATAGGATTGGTTACGATTATCCTGTTTTTTGGTGGCAGCCTGGACAACCTTCCATTTGTCTTTTGATTCCACTAAGAGGGGCTCTAGAGGGGACCGAAAAGAAGACTGGAGGAATAGGCTGAGGAGGCGAACCTCCATTTTGCCCGGACATTAGCCTGCCATTGCTTAAGCCAGAGGAGCCGGCGGGATGTGACGGAGGAAGCTATGGATTTGGAAGTGAAGCGGGCCGCATCCAAGGATTCGTCCGCGGTGTATTCTAGGGCCACTTTTAGCTTGTTGATATCTAGAATCCCTAGGGGAAATCCTTGCCTGGAGCTGTCTGAGCCACAGGAGAGCAGAATGGCTAAAGAAAGAGGCTGATGTAGCGGCTCGAACGGCCCACGCAGCAGCCTGATGCCCCTTGACGAGCGTCTGCTCAAACCGCTTGTCTTCAAGGCACAAGGTCTCCTCGGGAGCTGCTGATGCTGCATTAGGGGATGATAAACTCACCACCGGTAGGTCAATGGAGGGTACCTCAAGTGCCTTGGAGAGTTCCGGTCCCATGTTATACAGGTGCTTGTCCAAGGTATTAGAGAGAGGACCTGTACCTGGTGACACCCACTGCCTGGACCACGTCGATGAAGAGTCTGGGTAATGGAATCATCTCCTTTTCCACCTTGAGCTGAATGAAGAGAGGATCAGTGGTGTCTGTTTTGTCTGCTTCGGTGTTCTGAGGAGCCTTGGGAGCCGGGATGCCTGCAATCTTCTTTGCCTTAAATAGAAAAGAGCGAAAAATAGCAGGTTTAAAGAGGCCAACAATTGTAGGTGGGTCTGGAGGGAGACCCTTGTCTTCAGAGAGGTCCAAATCTCTGGCAGGAAGACGGATGGTTGACTGGAGGTGCCAGGTAACTTGTATGATGTGGAAGCCGAAAGGTCTCTACATCTGGAGCTGTAAGAAGAAGATCTGCGTGGGATGGAATGTGAAGAAGACGACCTGTGTTTGACGCTCACAGCTATGCCATGTTCAATGGCATTGGAAATGATCGTGGCCACATCTGGTGTGTAGGGAAGTGGCCTTAAGGGAGTGATGCCCAAGGTCTGGGATAGAGGTTCTTCATCAGGAGTGAAACTTCTGTCATTACCAGATTCCTCCCCACTTATTATTTTGTTTCAAAAGTGTCTTTCCTTGCGGTTCCCCAAACTTTTCGAGGGAGGAAGAGGAGGGCTAACCTCAACCGGCCTTTGAGGTTGGAAAGGGTGAGGTTCCACATGTTTGGTCTTTCCCTTGGCCTTCCTGGGGGCGCTTGGGAGACCCTGCCATCCTCCTCTGCTGGGGTGCCTATAGCAGGCTGTGACTAGTCCTGGGAGCTTTGGGCAAGTATTCAGCTGGAGAAACCTCAGCAATGGACCTGCAGCTAGAGGCCCTGGGTTGTGGGGATCCAGCTGGAGGAATTGGGTCCTGGGGCTCTGCAGGGGCCTGTAGCGCCTGGTTGGGAGTGACAGTCATGGCCAGTACTCACTGTGGTGGAACAAGATGGCCACCCGAAGATTCCTGCTGAAACAAAATGGCCACTGAGGCAAGAAGTCTATGGACCAGATGGCAGCGTGGCCAAGGGAATAGCAAGCAGACAGTGCTGGTAGTGGGGTGCTGCGGAGAGCCGGCGCAGTGAATAGAACTGCAGGGATGCCTGCTGTGGTGGTGGCAAAGGCGGTGGCGGCGGTTGTGGCGGCGGTGGCTCTAGCGGTGGCAGCAGTAGCGGCTGAGACAGGAAAGAGCACTGCCTATTCTGCGGTGGCCTCCAACGGCCGGTGCCAGGCAGCAAAGCCACAAGGAATCCCTTCAGGTAGCAGAGAGCCCTGAACGATGGAAGTCAGGGAGCTGCCTCGTGGCTCAGCTTCTTCCTTGGAAGAGTGAATAGTTGTAAGCTCCCGACAGGGCATTAGCACCGCAGAACTAGGTTCCCCTGCTTTGCAGGGCCAATTAAAGGCAGGGAAGATTAGGAGAAAGCTAAATTTGAAAATAGCCAATTTCTATATTTTTTGTGAAATTAAGTTGAGGAGAGAGCAATTAGAACAGTCAGTCCTAATCAAACTGAGTCTAAAAATGCTTGCAAAGGTTTTTATATAAAATCAGTAAATGCTAAACATTTGAATTGTTTCTAATTAAAACCTAGTTCATGCTAATTTAAGATATTTCTGTTTGATATACCTTTTATGTGTGATGAGGATAAGATTCTGAAGGCAATTTTTAAGATTATTAAAGTAGAATTAGCAATTGAAACCGAAGGAGCAGTAACACAACATACAAGGAAAGGGGTAAAAAATAAAACGCTTAAGATCAAACACAGGCATATGTATTTAATGTTTATTATATTCATATGGTTTTTATGTTTTATTATGGATTGGGATTTAATTCTTGGAAGGTGCCTGAATTTGCTATAAGCTAGGTAGCTACGTATATAAATGTGCTAGATGGGTGGGTGGGTGGGTGGTGGTTGATGCATGGATGGATGGACAGGGAGACAGGGAGAATATTTTATCACCTAGTCCAAAGCTTAGCAGGGAGGGAGTAGACTATCATTTCTTAGGGAGGAGATCATATATTCTAGGAGGTTCTAATTTTATTTATTTTCTCCTCAGGAGATAGGTTCCAGCTCAGATAGTGATCTTAGTCTATCTTCAATGGTTTTCTTAAATCAAAGTAGTGGATCAGATGATTCTGGCAGAGATGGAGAAGGAGGCTTGGAACAATCATTAACTTCCCTTGAGCTGTGTGATCTGCTTCCTGAGGATCCAAGATCTAACATCTATCGCCTTTACTTTGGCAGTTCCTATGAATCTGAACTTGGCAATGGGACTGCTTCAGAAATGGTAAACTTTCCCACTTTGCTTAATTGCTTGTTAAAAATCATACAATTGATTTGGAAGGAACATTTAATTTAGCCAAATAAAATTCAGGTTTCTTTTTGGGAGTGGTAAAATAAATAAAAATAATTCCATGTGTATAAAATCAGCAGAAGGCAATTTGAGTTTGCTTCTCTGGCTCGGTACTTGTTCAAAGAATTTTGTATTCCACTCAACACTTAGCATTGTTGTGACCAAAAAGTTGCATATTTTAAAAATCAGTTAGACCCTTTTGTACTTCTCCTCCTCAGCTTCTATTTCATTTTAAAAAAGAAAGCTCTGCATTGAATCTGTTTCCCTGAATGATTGGTTGAAAAATGATAAGACTAGTGATTCAGATATAGAACATACAGCATATCAAATACAACAGGGGTCCCTAACCCCCAGGCCGTGGCCTGCTGGAAACTGGGCTACAAAAGCAGCAGACAAGCACCCGCAGCTCCATTTGCACAAGCGGCAAGCATGCGCACAAATCCATCCCTTCCCCACCCCCACTGCCCATCCACAGCCAGAAAGATTAGCCTGAAATACAATTAGGATTGATCTTTTCATAGATGCTTGTGCTATACAACGAAAATAGAAAAAGAATGCTCTGTACAAAAACTGTGATTAAAAATGTGGATACTACTATGCATGTGATAC
Organism: Thamnophis elegans; assembly: GCF_009769535.1. Lineage (NCBI taxonomy): Eukaryota > Metazoa > Chordata > Lepidosauria > Squamata > Natricidae > Thamnophis > Thamnophis elegans. The sequence continues at coordinate 23,482,235 of NC_045558.1, forward strand.
AAGTTTATTCTAAACTAGCAGACAATAATATTAACACCTCTAAATGAACAGATAGTACTAATACATATAAATTTCATTATAGACTTTTAAGTAAATTTAAAATCTTGATCAACAATCTTTGTTAGCCATCACTTAGTTCTATCCAACGCTTTTATTTCTTTTCATGGAAGAAACCAATGTAAGTTTGACTAACAACAGCTGCTTTACTTTTTGGACAAAGTGGTGAGAAATTATGAAAGTGAGTTGTTTCTTTTCTTTCCATGTTTTTCCTATTCTTTTTGTCCTAATCCACTCTGTGATATTTCTGAATATGCTCAAATTATCCAGTCTCAGAATGTTCCTCTGTTTCTTATCCTGCAAATTGCAAATTCAGTTGATCCTGAGCCTTTTCTTTCACTACTTCTCAGTAATACGAGGTGGCCTTTATTATTAACCATATCCAAACATTGCAAACCTCTTCTAGAAGACTCATACTGGAATGAGACAAACCTATCCTCAGAATGGTCAGATTATTACACTCTGGGAGAAGAATGGAATGTTTTGGAAAATGGAATATTCAGGCACTAGAACATTTAAGGTTTACATTTTTGCTTAATTATTTCCTGCAAGGTAATTTAAATATAAAGCACATATTCATGTATTAATTATTTTGCTTAAAATGAGTAGTTGGATAAAACATTTTGAAAGCTTATCTTATTGAATGTTCATTATGGTAAAGTTTTTATTGATATATTAATAACAAACGACATGGTTAACTGTTTTTATGTTTCCCCTTCTTCTCTTCATAGAGTTCTCAGTGTTTTTCAGCATCAAACTCCATAAACCATGAATTAACCAGCATAACTCTGAAGGATTTAGTATCTTCTCAGCCTCCAACCTTAAGAACCACTTTACAGGAAGGTTTTCAAGAATGTAATCAAGAACAAATAGAACAACTCAAGTCAGAAATCAGTGCCATCAAAGCTAACTACAAAAGCATGAATGGAGTAGGCGAAAACTATAATTTTCTTCTCAGAGACATATTTTTAGAAATGGTGTTACTAGCTTAGAGTCTTCAACCATGACCTAAACTAATATTTTAACAGTTTCCAAATATACATGTTATCTTAGTTCAGACCTTAAAAACAAGTATTTATGATGAGCATTTATTACTTATAAGCTTCAAATTAGTGTACTGTATTGACCCAATAGAAATTAGAAGGTCTAAGAATAGAAAAGGCTGTTGCACAAAGTTGCAAAATTGGAATATTTTTGAAGTGAGGAGGCACATTTGCCTTTTGTTTTTCTTTTCCACTTTTTCTTTCCCTGTACAACATCTTTTTATATATCCTATCTCAATCCAGCTTTCTTCCTTTTCTTTGGCTCTGTTGAAATGAGGAAGAGGAAGATGTGTGTATTTGAATGGCCCTATGAGAATGAGGAGAGAAAATTAATATTTGTAATTAATTAACATCACCTAGCTGACACTGACAGCTATGCAAGATCCTTACTGGTTAATAACTGAATCGGATACCTGAAATGTCACAACCATTCCATGTTATTTCATTGTTGCCAAGGAAATAACATGGACTGTTTCTGAAGTCACAAAAGAATCATCATTGACTCAAATAATTTCTTTTTAATTTTAATTAGTATTTTTTATATTCACCCTGCTTTTGGGGAAAGGAGATAAGCGTAGCTCTTGACAGACTTGTATACATATTACGTATACATGTGCAAATGTATCACAAGCATGCATTTTCTCCAGGATTGCTATTCAGATAGGGTTTGGCAACCCTAATTTGAAAAGATGGGCAAGCTGGCTATTGCACAAGAATTACTTCATAACTATGTGGTTTGTCAACAAATATCCTGTCACAACAGGACATGTTATAGAATTCTCAGAAATGTTTAGAGGGAGTATTGGGTAATTCCACTTCAGTATTGGGTAATTCCACTTTCACCTGGTCTTACGACGTTACTTTAGCCCATGTTGTCCATCTGTCCTAGTTTTTAAATTGATTCTCAGTGTAAGAGCCAAGATGTCAAAAGTACACATATATTCAAAGAATAACTATTCATTGATTACTTTTTTTAACATTTAACCCTTATCTGGGCTAATGATCCAAGATATTCTTCAGCCTATGACAAAGAACAAAATTACACACTTCATACTTCTTTTCAAAAATATCCAACCAGATTGCATTATTAAAGTAAGATTCAACTACCAATTGGAATACTACTTGTCTCTGAATATCTATCAGAGATAGATGCCTTATTCTGTGTAATGATGAGACTGGTTTGTTTAGGGTTGTGTTTGACCTTGGGGGGCTGGGTGGGTATGGCTAGGCTGGCGGTGGCCAGCTCAATGTCACTCGTGTCAGGGGCCCTTGTGGCTTGAGTGGCCCAGATGGCTTGAGTACTTGCGGCCCTCCCGAGATCCATTTTCACTGGCAGGAGGCCATCGCAGCCAAAAATGAAGCTCAGGAGAGCTGCACCCAGTTCCATTTTTGCTGGCAAAGGCAGTGTGGGCCGATCCATTACTATTTCCAGGGTAGCCCTGCAGGCCAGATCTAAGCACCCCCACAGGCTGGATCCAGCCCCCGTATCTTGAGTTTGACACCCCTGATTTAGGGTGTATTTTCAATTCCTAATCAATCCCCCAAATATAATATATCTAACATGCTCATATCCACAGTTAAAGAATGTAATTTTTTTCTGTAAAATTCAAGTATAATTATCTAATCGTTGTAGAGCTCACTGAAAATGAGTGAGACTCCAGTGAACACCAGTGAAATGGTGCTGATAATTGAAAAATACATTTTAAAGGCCAGGCACTTCTTAAATAATGTTAAAAGAAGGATAAAATTATAGTTTGGTCATTGATGCCTTGATTGTAACACTACTAAATCACTACTAGACAATTCAGTGTCATTTTTATTATCATTATTTTAATTCAGGATAAAATGTTTAGGAGCTTGCTACAAATCTGGATTTGATTGTAACATTTAGAAAATATTCCATACTCTGTCTTAAAACCATATTTGGTAGAATCTCCAAGCTCAGCTGTCATTATAAGGAAGTTAAAAATGTAGTTATTTAAATATGTTTAAATGTTACATTTTAAATATGTTTAAATGTTACATTTTTAATATGTTAAAATGTTTTTCCTTCATTCATTTTTCAGGAGGAAGGCGCTAACTGCATGACATCAGTAACCAAGAGAACTTTAAATGTTACTCAGATTCATTTAATGTCGGCTCTTGAAAGTACAAAACCCTCCATTAGTCAAGTAGACTGGAATAGGTTTGCTGAACTGTAAGTATCTGAGGAACATATGAAGTATTCTTTTTTAATATTGCCCACAAAAACTCTGCAAAACTATTTAATTTAGTTTATTTCAAAAAGATCAGAAATATATTAAGGATCTTAAAATTCACCGAAAAAATATGCATATAGTCATACACATAACTCTTGCACAGCTTTTCATCTTGTAAAATTGATTGTATGGTGACCCGGATTAATTTCCCTACAATCCCTATTTATTATACATATAGATTTTGTGTTTTGTGCAAGGTTTGATTAAAATGTTCCAAAAAATCTAGGCAAGGGAACAATCTTCCTCCTGTGTGCACATTGAAAAGATGTTTCCACGGTGTTTTGTTTTATTCTCAGAGTACCAGAACTATGAAGAATGTTTTCTTTCTTAACATTTATCATTAAGATGATCTGTACTTTCAGTCATCTTAGGTTATATTCTACAACTTTCATTTTTTCTTTTTGCCCTTGGGATTTTTCTTTTTTCCTTTGTTATTAAATGTGGACTTTATCTTTCATCTGTTTTGCTTAGGGCCTCGGAAATTCCCTAGGAAGTGCTCTAGAGGCATTGAATAAATAATGATCAGACACATTATTGCCTTTTGTACTTTGTTAACTGTTGTTCATTTGCAAAGCTTTGTTTGTTCTGATACCAAGAATGCTTCTTTGGTTCATGATTCTGATTCTACAGCACTGTCAATGGATCTAACTAAATTAACATGATCATGTACTTAAGTTTCAGCAAAGTCCATCTTCAAGAATGTTCTCATAATTCTTAGTGGAATATATAGCAATTTCACGCCGTTGCTCTTAAAGTTTTGGATCCCAGTGATAGTAAAATGCAACAAATACTTGGCCATTAATTTAATAAAATTTCTGTTATTTGCTTAGTTTTTAAGTATTTATATTAGGTTTTATATACAAATACAATATAAATAATGATTCATGATTTTAAGTCTATTTCCAAAATTGAAATCCAGAATTTGAAACTTGTTTTTAATCATACATAGCACCATTTCATACTCTCTTTGTTCTCAAGCCTTACAATTTAAGAAGCTCAAAATATTAACGTGCTTGGTAATCTATAAAAGAAGAGTACTTGCAACAGTTCCAATCTCATTTTCCAACAGTTCCAAGTTAAAATTAAATATGCCCACACCCCCTATCAATACTGTTAGTACTAGGGAAAGGATCTTTCCCTAGTACTAATATCTGAGCTATAAACATTTTGGTTCTGTAAAATTAGAAACAATAGAACTGAAATGTCCATTAAAGCTGTGAAGTCTATCCCCCCTGCTTAGTACAGGAATCCGATTGAAGCATCCAGTAAATATTCCTATCTGTTCTGACTAAATCCAGAGGACAGAAGTCTTACTAGTCCACATTTTTGGTTTTGTTCTACCCTTGTCGTTAAAAAGGAGGGGTCCATCTGTCCCCCAAGATTCAATTTGATTCTGCTTTCCTATAATTTAAATATATCATTCCTTTAATCTTGTGGATGAGGAGGGGAAGAGAGCAGGATTTGGCTTTCTTCTGGTGACAGCCTTTCAAATATTTGGCTAATAATATTACCATAACCCCCTCCCCCCAAACTGGACCAAGCTGGATATCAACTATCTTTTAGCTCTGCAATTGATTTATGCTTTCTGTGATTTGCAGTCAAATCACAGAAAACTATTCAATCTTCTACTATCTGCTTATCTTCATTTTACTAAATAATCATACAAAAATCTAAACATCATCATTGCTCTAGCCAGTTCTCTTCACCCTGAGATAATTATTTGTGACTCGGTGGCTTACTTTATAATCTGTAGGCCATTATTAGGAGACGTGGTGGTTAAGACACTGAGCTTGTTGATCAGAAAGGTCAGCAGTTCAGCGGTTCGAATCCCTGGTGCTGCATAACAGAGTGAGCTCCCATTACTTGTCCAGTTTCTGCCAACCTCGCAGTTTGAAAGCATGTAAAAAATGGAAGTAGAAAAATAGTAACCACCTTTGGTGGGAAGGTAACAGCATTTGGTGCACCTTCAGCATTGAGTCATGCCACCTACATGACCATGGAGATGTCTTCGGACATGCTGGCTCTTCAGCTTTGAAGCAGAGATGAGCACCGCCCCCTAGAGTCAGGAACGACTAGCTCATATGTGCAAGGGGAACCTTTACCTTTAGTCCATTATTATACTGCATCTGTAAAATGTTTTTTCTTCAATGGATGCATAACAGGAACTTAATTCTTCAAGATGGCACCATCCCAGTAGGTATTTGCAGTGCTTTGCTCCTAATAGTCTTATGTTCCTCTAATCAGTTGATACTAATAACTTTGTCATCACTTCCTGTAATTTGAAAACTTTCCAGACAACCAATAACTGTTCATTTTGATGCTCTACCAACTGTTCAGTAAGCTGTCTCAAAAACTGTTTTCTTCCAGTTTCTTCTGTGCTGCTGCTATTTATTCTCCAGTGTTATATTTTGTTTAAATCTGTATGTTTTGCTTTCCAGGGCACTAGTGGGTACTTTAGAATTAGATATGACAGAAACCATTCATGGAATTGGAGGATCATCAGTTGTGTTGCACTTCTGTTTCTTGACTGCTAAGTTAATTGTATCTTAATGTAGGATATTAATGATACTTTATTACCTACCAAGATATATATGGATACACACACATACACACATACAACAGTCCCTTTGTATGTCAGAATCCTTTGACCAGAAATTAAATACCACCATCTCCAAATAAGTGATTGAGTATCTAGCTACTCCATTAAAACATTCCATGCAACTGACCATATGCTGTCTGCTGTGCCAGGATTTCAATTATACTGAAATCCTGGAAAATCCATCAAGTGAGAAGAAAGCTTTCTGGTTATCTCCCTGTACTGTATTGTCAACCCTTTGAAGTACACCAGGTCAAGGAACAGTCTCCAAAGGAAATTATCTGTTCTTTATTGATGTAGGTTATAGTAACACAATCTTGAAAGCCAAGGAAAATTAAGGAAGAGCTGGATTGTATTTCTTTCTTCATTCCCAGGATTAAAATTAAACTTAAAATTAAGTTTTCCTCATTGTCCAGATTTTTTGCATGCATAAAAAAAAATCAGAGCAGACTATTCAGCCATAACTTTCTCTTTATATTATTATCTAGCAGTTGTGCCATAACAATCAGCAAGTTCTGTTGCTTAGTGCCTATACAGCAGTTATTCTGAATGCTGGAATATTCTGATAGCTGTTCAGCATGAGTTCAGAACTCCTATGAGAGGCAAACACTGTTTAGGTGTTCTCTTAAATATTAATTGGTTTCATATAGGTAGCATGTTTTCTTCTGGGCTCTTTTGAATCCTCTTTCAAGCTGGATGATGAGTAAAACCATACACATGCTTGGACCAAAACTCTGCCTCTGCTATTCCTGTGAGCAGGTCTTTGGTCCCCTTCATTCACAGCTGTTATTTAGCAATGACAGACAGTTGTGTCACTACGATACAGGTAGGCCTCAAATGCGGACTGGTTGCAAGTACCCAAAATGTGACAATGTGACTACAGGGACCGTCAGAACTTTGAGTCTGGGTTAAAGGTAGTCTTAGGGAAATCTGTCAGAACTTCCAGTCATAATGGGTTGGTATAATATTCTAGCTTTTAAAATATCAGCCCTTTTCTTTATAACTTACAATAATGTTGATTATTATTTTAATACTTATTAATTATTCCTATTTTTCATATTAAATATAATGAAATATTTTTATCTATTCTGTTTTTTCCTATAGAGGCTGGGAAAAAAGTAGAAAGATTTCTGTGACTTTCAAAAAATTATGCTAAACCAATTAATTAAACATATATTTGGAATGTATTAACCTGAATATTTACCTCATACAACATTTTCATGGTACTAATGTGCTCTGTTTTCTTTCTTTTCTTTTCATTCTTTTTCAAGTTATGAAAATTTTCAATATCCAAAGAGGAAAGAATCCAGTGGAGCAATTTTCAAACCAGGACAAAAAGTAACATTAGCTTAACTTCTGTTAAAGAAGTAGTAATCATGTTTACTAATAATTTTCTAGCAAAGTGTTTATTTGTTAAATTGTATCTATGAAAACTCTATGTTATTGTTAATATTGCAAAGAACATTTGTTTACTTGTTAAATTGTATCTATCAATAGTCTATGTTACTGTTAATGTGACAAGGACATTTAACTATTAATTACTTCATTATTATTTTGCATCATTTTAATTTTCAAAGTATGTTCTACTGAAAATTATATTAAAAGCTTTTGAGATAACTACCTTTACTTTGTGTTCAGTTTTTTTCCTGAGGGGATTGACATTCTTGGCTTAGTCATTCTCTTCTCTTTCAGAAATAAAATTAAGCAATTTAACAATGTCAGTCTGCTTTGAATAGACTTACTGCATTTAAACAAAAGTGTAATTGAAAGCCTAATTATTTATCAATATTTAAAAACATATTCTAAGTAACATATTTATAAATTAACTCACCATGCTTTGTAGAGGGCAGATTATTGTAATGGAAGACTTCATGTTCCAATAACTGCTGGAAAACTGACTCAGCTAAGAGCAAGGCATCCAACAGATGTTGCTGACAATTTCATTGTTCAAATGAAAATAAATTTAATCCTACCCATCACGGAATAATTGGAATGTATCAAAATATCAGCCTCTTTTGATGAAAGTAGTTATGCCATATTGGTAGCTCCAATTAACCGGAGAAGGAAATATGATTGGAATGAATCAAAGTGAAGAATGATAATACACTATAATGTAGTTTGAAATTTTTAAGGAAGAACAAGGGGAATAGGGATAAGAGAACGTGGAAAATGATACGTGAAAACACAGATACAAATGAGCTCCATGGAAAAAAAATCTCCCTCAGATAGCGGCTCTGGGCAGTATACAATGTAATCAATTTATATACAGCATAAATATTAAAATATTAAAATTAATATGTTTAAAAATGTTTAAAATTATATAACATTATAAATTTTCAAAACATTATCAAACATTTCAGAAACAACAGGAGGAGAGCTTCTCAAGGGGTCACCCCGCTGCACAGTTGTATGGTCCCCTGTGTTTCCACACAAGGCTGTGATTTATTACAATCTAAAGGGCACCTTCAAACAAAGAGTTAATAGGGGTTTTTTATTGCCTGTAGCAGATAAGTAGTAGCAAGGCTCTAGAAAACAGGAAAGGATTTGAATATTTCTGTATGAAAAAGCTGGCTGCCACAGAGTAAATACAGAAGATGATTTACCTAGTTTCATTTGGTTGAAACAACAGTGCGTGGTAATTTTCTACTACCCAGTTCCAGGTTTCTAGGTAATATAATTAAATAAAATTAAATCTTTTTGCTTCTATGTATACTCTGCAACATTGTTAATTCTTAATTGTTAATAAAGTTTTTAAAACTATTTGGTTTCTATTTCATAAATCCTCATCAAAATGTAAACAAGCTATATTTAGCTTTCGGATAAATCACCCAAAGGATATTAGTGGTATCAGCATTACTTGTGACACTGAACCTCCACAGGATGTAAATTTGAGTCAGTGTCTTATTTCAAACATGGAGCCAATTATTTATGCACAACAGCATCTGTATCTGATGTAACCAGCAGGTCAGCATTCCATGACTCAATCCCTGTATCTCAAAGGCTGCTCATGTGATAGGACAAACCCTAAATTCAGTTTCTCAGTATTTATTTCAGTCAGTAGATGCTGACATGCTATCTTGTCCTTTCACTGATCTAATGGCCTATGTTCTCAGTTGACCTATCCACCCACCGTGAATAAACTTTCCATTGCTAGCCATTAATTTTTCTCAAAAATTAGTTTATTAACACGTGCAGACACTCAAATTTACATTGTTGTCTTCAAATTCTGATTAATATCAAGAATCCACTGATATAATTCAGTTGTTACAACCACATATATTTGCATTTATGGCTGGCAGTTTTGTCAACAGCTGTCTAAATTTGTAATCAAGATTTTTGTTGTTAACTGAAGAGTTTAATAAAAAAATAGTAAAAACTAAGACAAATTAGAAGAAAAAGAAAAGTGCAGAAAGTGCAGAAAAAAGACAACAAGAAAGGAAAAAGACAACAAAGGGAACAATAAAGTGACTTCCAACCTTCATTACACCAAGCATAAACTAACATGCTAACTTTTGACCCTTTTTTGAATGTTACAAATAAAAAAAATATTTTCTTCATAGCCTAACCATTATCTATACAAATCCAAAAATCATCATTTTTTTCAGCTGTGGTTCAGGAATGTTGGAATGTTTGGAAAAAATCCATTTGGAGTTACCAGAAATATCGAACAAATGCTTTTACAAATATTGCAAATTTATATTCCTCTTCTTTCTATGCACAATCTTGATCTTTCAGTCATTCCTATGGCATCCTATTTCATTATTCTTTGCATTTAAAAGGAATCTTGAAAGTTTTCACAAGCCTACTTTGTAATTCCATAAAGAGGATTGTCCATTATTTTTTGTCGCAGCTGTTCTAAATCCAGTTCTTTTTCTTGATTTGTTTTCCATGCCTTCAAATACTATTATGTCAGATAAAAGTTTTTTTTAACTTTTTCTCATTTCTAAAAGTGTTATCAATTGAAGTCTTTTCTCATTTCCAAGATTAATTTTTCAATAAACTGTTTCTTTGTTAAATAAATGTTATTTCCAAATTAGTCATTTTAACTCCTTTCTGCCGGTTTATTTAATTCCTTCTAGTTTCCATCCGTAAACTTTCTAAAGTCTAAGTAATACAGGTTTAGTTCCATTTCAGTTATTTCCCTCAAACATATTATTTAATTATATATTCATTTTTCAAATTTTATAGCAAAAGAACTAAAACTCCATTTTTTTCTGGTCTCCAATTTGTTTTAACACTTTAAAACAAAAAAAAATGCTCTCTGCAATTGTGTATTATTTATTATTATATAGTGTGTATTGCTATAAAAGCTTACATCTATTTTAAAATTTTCATAAATTAGAAACCCAGGTGTTTTGAAGATCTCCAATATCTATAAAGTGGTTAAACATTTTTGAATATAATTACAAAGTGAATTTGGCTGGTTTAATGTTCTTATGAAAGGCTTAGCCATTGCTGAGAACAAAAATGTTGTCTCACAAGGCTCAGCATTCATAGATGATCTTCTAGAGATCTTCTGATCTCTCCTTTTCTGAAGAAATTCAAAGGACCAGTCTACTTGCTGATTCTTCACTGTAATCATTCTCTCTGCTCCTTACAAATGTTTTCACTCAAGCATGACTCATACATGTAGTTGTTTTTTAAAATAAAAAAATCATAGTAACTATATACATATTCTCAAACGTACCAAGTGATAGTCTTAATGTTTTTAAAGTTATAGTTGGTGGATACTTTACCATTCCTAACTTAGTATTCTTCAAGGACAGAAGGCTGTAACCTTTTCCTACTCTATGGGAATTATTTTTCCTAGTCAGTTATGTAATGAACAGAATTGTCTATCATGCAAGATCTGTTTACAGTAGGTATGTTAAGCTTGGCCAGTTTTCAAAACAAGTCAGCCAGCTCAAACTGGAAAGGATTAGTGTTGGTTGAACTTAAGAAACTTTAGATGTGATTCAGCAAAATTGCTTTATTTTGCCTAGTGATTCAACAAACCTGCTCAAGATATGTTTGGATCTATCAGTAATTATTACCTAGGACTGTTCTAATAATGATAAAATCAGGCGATAATGTAATTTTGGTTTATTTACAATATCGATGTGTGGATTTGCTGTACACATAGAAATTGTCTTCATGAATGTATTACACAGTATAAAAAGCACAAAACAGCATTGTTGAAATCTTATAATGTCATATAGTTAAACAATTATTTCTAAGGATAGTTGTAATCTGGTATATTTTTAATATGGTTCAGAAGTCTCGTAGAGACTTGTAGTCCCATCAACATTATTTTTTATCTAGGTCTCCATGTTCCCAACTTGCTTAAAATACAATTATTAGACTTGAGGGAATAGGTCCTTGTGTAGTGCAAAAGCGTGTAAATTGTTCTCTGGAAAAAAAGATTTAAAATATGAAAATGTATGTTTTACAAAGCAATAATGCAATCCTCTACTTAATCCTTCACTGCATAGTACAATTAATTATGCTTCAGTCAATGATATTTGTTCTTGATTAAACTACTACCTCCTTCTCAAACCTACAATTGAAGATTGGGATTCTGAGTACTCTGCTACTTGTTTATCTTTTCCTTATCTTCTAGACATTTTTCTACAACTGACAATTCTTCGTTTAAATGAAGAACTTAGAAACACCTAAAAATATACCTAACTCCCTCCTCTTGAACTGTATCACGGAAGTAAATGTATATATGATGCATTTGTCCTTTCCTTGCCAGCTCGAGTTCTCGCCTCTGACAATAAATGCAACCAAATATAACAGCCACAAGCCACAATTCGATTGATGCTCGAAATGTGACTTCAAGCTTTGCAAGGTGAATCGACGCAAGATCAAGAGCGCCTGGTTTCCGCGAAGTTAACAGTACTTTCTTGGTGCTGAGGGGTGGTGGTGGTGGTGCCATTTATTTTTTAAAGATTTGGAAAGGGTTAATCTGGGTAGGGTAGACTCGCCCTCCCTTCTCCCCTCGTCATGTCTCCTGCAACAGGCGAGACAAGAAGGGGAAGAAGACCCCGTCCCGTCGCGTTAACACATCGCTGCATCTCCACGGCAAGGACAAAAAGAGACAAAACGCCTCACAGGAAGAGAAGGGGAGAGGCGACGGGGCGGGCTAATCGGAAGCTTCGGCCAGCCAATGGGCGAGAAAGAAAACCGGATCAGCCATTCCAAAAGGCGTTCAGGCTGAGAGGAGCTGTCACCGCTTTTGAGGGAGGGCTGCTGCTTTCTTTACACCGTCACTGCCTCTTTCTTTTCGCCTGACTTCCTCAAGGCGGCCGGGAAGCTCCTCGTCCCTCACCTTTCCTCGCCGCAGGATGACCGACCAAGCACCCCGTCGGGGAGAACTATCCGCTCGCGGAGCCCGCATTGCCGATGGCGCCGCGGGGCTCCTGGACGAAGGCTTCGAGAGGTACCTCGACGACCCTTTCGACGCGGACCAAAACCCTCAGGTGACCGCCAGGTTTTGACCCGCTTTGGGCGGCTTGCAGGGTCTCCCCTAGGATATTTTGCGCCGCATCACATCACGTTGGGCTCCGGGAGGGGCAAACAAAAGTCGTCTTTGAGGATGGATAACAGATTAACAGAGTTGGAAGGGGCCTAGTGGGTCATCTAGTCCAAATCCCTCCCCAAAGCAGGAGCGCCTACACCTTTTCTGACAGATGGCAGTCCAGTTTCTTCTTGAAAGCTTCCAGTGATGAAGCTCCCACAACCTCTGAGGGGAACTTCTGTTCCATTGGTTGATTGTTCTCACTGTCAGAAAATATATCCTTATTTTTAGGTTGAATCTTTCCATGGTCAGTTTCCATCCATAATTCCTTATCTGGCCATCAAGTGGTTGTGAGAAAATAGTTTGACCCCTTCCGGTCTCTTGCAGCCCTTCAAATATTGGAAGACTGCTATCCTGTCTCCCCCTGGCCCTTCATTAAACTGCAGATTAACAGATTAGCAGAGTTGGAAGGGATCTTGTAGGTCAGTGGTGGGATTCAATTTTTTTTTACCACCGGTTCTGTGGGCTTGGCAGGGTAAGGATACTGCAAAATCCCCATTCCCTCCTGATCTGCTGAGACTCCAGAGGCAAAGAATAGATGGGGGACGGGGCCAGTCAGAGGTGGTATTTACCGGTTCTCTGAACTACTCAAAATTTCCGCTACCGGTTTTCCAGAACTGGTCAGAACCTGCTGAATAACACTATTGTAGGTCATCTAGTACAAACCCCCCCCCCCCCCATTCAAGCAGGAGACCCGATACCTATACCATTTCTGACAATTGGCAGACCAATCTCTTTTTTAAAGCCTCTGGTGATTAAGCTTCCACAACTTCCAAAGGCAAACTATTGAATCTCTCCTTGTTCAGTTTCCATCCATTCCTGTCTGGCCCTCAGGTGCTTTGGAAATTAGTTTGACCCCCTCCTTTCTGTGGCAGCCCTGAAAAATTGGCACACTGCTATCATGTCTCCCCTGTCTTTCCCTTCATTAGACTAGCCATGCCAAGTTCCTGCAACCATTTATTGTATGTTTTAGTCTTCAGTCCCCTAATCATCTTGATTGCTCTTCTCTGCACTTTTTCCTAGAATCTCAGCATCTTTTTTATAGAGCGATGACCAAATCTGGATGCAGTATTCTAGATTTGGTCTTACTAAGGCTTTATAGAGTCAGAGTGGCATTAGTACCTCACTTGCTATTGATTGTAGCCCTCTGTTAATGCAATTTAGGATTGCATTTGGATTTCTTGATGATCTTTAAGTGGGGATATCTTTCCTCTCTTGAATAAAACCTCCATGGAAATAAAATAGTACAGAGTCTATAGAGATTCTCAGTCATCAGGTCATGGTTGTCCCAAAGGTGCTTTTTTCAGGATCCAACTGGACTTTCTTGTTTTTTTTTCTTTTGAAGACTTTTCGCTTCTCATCCAAAAAGGTTCTTCTGCTCTGACAGGATAGTGAAGAATGGAAGGATTTATATTCCTTGCAGACAGCTAATGGTGACTTGCTGAATTTGTTACTTTTATTCTCAGGGCATTTTGAATTTTGGAACAAGCGAGAACAAGCTTTGTTTTGATTTACTACAGGAAAGGGTAAGTTTGGATTCTTATTAAATGTGTAGGTTTCTAAATTTTAGACATATTTGAAAGATTGATGGCTATGATTTTCTATATTTAAATAATCTAATAATATTGAGAAAAGATAATTATCATAGACACACATTCTTTGCTGTGTTGTAATTCCTTCCTATTGATAATTGATGTATGGAATATAATTGTCATCAGGTTAGCCTGTAAAGATCTATATAGTTATTAAAAATTAACATCAACTGAGTTCATGTAAGTGAACTAATTTCCATACTAAAAACACCATGTAAATCAATAGAATCAAGTAATTTATAAGAAGTATTGTCTCCTTTTCTTTACAACAATGGATAGCTCTCGAAACCTGATATGAATTATTTGGAGCCTCGTTTACTCCAATACTCGGATACCCAAGGCATTAAAAGGTACAGTATGAGAAATTATTACCCAATTTTAAAAAAATGTTTTCAAACAAATTAACATTTACATTACTAATTCCACCTGAAATCCAAAGGGTACACTGTGTGTATGGTTTCTATTTCTACCTTCACAATGTACACAGTAAAGGACAGGGAAGCAGGATTCCATTGACTATTCCATTATTTCCTAATACTAATGTTTTGTAATAAAGTTCTTTCTGTGGATATATTGAAACTAAAGGCTGGTTAAAAATATGATTATTTCAGTTCACATTCTAATTTATCATCATCAAATTTGACATTTAAGCAGCTTTTCAGCCCTATTCTACATTATGCAATTATAATAATGACTATGACCATCTGATAACTATTAATGAACTCTTAATAGTGGCTATTCATTAAAAATGATTAAAAACTGTAATATTTTTAAGTTAATAATTACATGTCTTCAATGTTTTTTCTGAAAATATATTTCTTTTATGTCCCAAAATGTTGGTTTTAAATTTGACAACTATTGTACTGTTTCACTATGAGTGCAAGCCATACTGCTATTTGAAGAGATCAGAAAGATGTGCCTTCTGTTGCAAGAACTTTTTCAGAACTGCAGTTGTGGTGGTAACATCCTCAGTATGCTTTTGAAAAATCCATGAGTATTAATCTCTTGCTCTTCTTCGTTTTCCTTCTGCATAATGCTGTAACAGATATTTTTGCTTCTGATGGTTCAAAGAGAAGGGAAAATGAAGAAAAATTTAAGTTTTCTCTATTCTTGCTGATGTGAACAGTCAACATCTTAGAAATGTTTCTTAGGACTTACCGTATTTTTCAGAGTATAAGATGCACCTTCCCGCCCCCCCAAAAAGAGGGTGAAAATCTGGATGTGTCCTATACATTGAATACAGCATTTTTGGCCTCCCAAAACCCCACCCATTTTGCAAAAATGGACATGCAGAGGGTTTCAGAGGCCTGCAAAATGTTCCTGGGGGCTGGGAGGGCAAAAATAAGCAAAAAACGGGCCTTTTTTACTCATTTTTGCCCTCCCCCCAGCCCCCAGGAACACTTTGCAGGCCTCTCAAACTCTCTGCATGACCGGTTTTTCACAAAAAATAAGGTGTGCAGAGGGTTTGGGAGGATTGTAGAGTGCAAAAACTTTTTTTTTTAATTTATGTCTTCAAAATCTTGGGTGTCTCTTATACTCCGGTATATTTTATACTCTGAAAAATACAGTAGTTGATGCTTCTAGGATGAGATCTTTCTAAACATGGAATACTTTCTCATCAAATTCTTAGTGGTATCAAGATAACTAAAACAACTTTAAAATAAAATTGTGTTCTGAATACTGTAATCCTTACTTTAATTACTGTTTGAATAATTCTTTTTGCTAGATTTAAAATCAAGGTTTCGGAAGTAAAAATCAATATATCAAATTTATGCTCGAAATCAAATCTGCCATATATTGTTTGAATTCTACCTGTATGATTTTTCATATATCAATAGATAAAAATGTTATGGCAAATTATTTTGTTAATGTGTTAATTATGGATATATATTAATTTTAAATTTTAGCTTCCGAGAAGAAATTGCCAAATTTCTTACTGAATATGCAAATGCTTCAGTACCATTAGATCCAGAACATGTAAGATGCAAGGATATTTTTTGTCTTTCTTTATTGTTGGTAACATTTGATGAAACTTATCTAAAATGTGATTTTTAACAAAGTTGATTAAATTTATTACTTTTAAATTGGTTTGGAAAATATGATGGGATATATCACAATATTTTTATGCTCAAACTAATGTCAAATTGTTTAGATAAGTTTTAGATTCCTAACTTCTTCATGTTATCAGTCCCAGCATAGATATATTTATAATGATAATTTGGAAATAATATTCAGGTTTCTTAACATTTCTGAAACTGTTCTATTTCTGTTTGAATTATCTTCATTCCTAACTCAGGTACCATCACATTACCTATTTACAATAGCATACTTGCCTTATCATATTGCCTTATCATAATTAGTATAACAGCCTATCGATAGTCGCACAATATAGAAATACTAGTTTAGAGGTAGTATTTGCTTACTGTATGCCTGGACTGGTCAAAGTTATAATGGTTGGTTAAAAAAATCAGTTTTGCGACCAATCCTCACATGAATGATAGTTCCAGGATCCTGCAGTCACATGATCACCATTTGGGTGCTTCACAACCAGCATTTATAGCTGTAATACCATCCCATGACCACTATTTGCAAGCTTCACAAACCAGCAAAATTTATAGAGAACACAGAAATGAAATTGTGAGTTGTGGTCATGTGATATATTGCTTAATGACTGTAGTGATTTAATAATGAAAGTGGAAGTGACATCATAAAATAGGCACATTGAATGATTTTTCACTTGGCCACCGCAGCACTTAGCAATGGAGTTGTCAGTCCCAGTTGTAGTCATTAAGCAAGGACTACCTTTAGACCTTAATAATTTCAAACAACATAATCTCCCAGATAGTTGAATGCCATAAGGATTATTAAATACCAGCCAAAACCATGATGTGATTGTTTTTAGACTGGTCCCTTAGTATTTCAAATGATTACCAATGTTGTTAATTGCAACTTGGCATTTGTCTAGATTATTGTGATGAATGGCTGCTGCGCTGTCTTTGCAACTCTTTCGACTGTGTTGTGTGATCCTGGAGGTAAGGCAGCTTTAGTGTATGTGTATATATATATATATGTCAACTCTGAAGTGAACCTGGCTGAAGCCTGATAGTTGCCACAAACTCTGAGAGGGAGAAGGGAGGGGAAAATAGATAGGTTTGCTGATAATCAAAACAAAAAGTTTTCTTGTGGGAAGTAAGGTCATCCTAACAGGTGGCAGTTGAAGGAGGAGAGAAGAGACCAAGCAGCCTCCCAGGCTACTTTCATTGGACAATGTGACAGGTGACAATCTGAGGGGAAAAAATTTGCTCTTTTAATTAGGGAAAAAACATGGAAACTTTAAAAGTTGGTTTTCACTAGCTGTGCCAATATGATGTATCCAATAAACATGTTCTTTGCGGAATCTACCTGCCTCAGATTTCTGCTTTTAGCAGGTACATTACTTGAAACACTGACAATGTATATATTTGTGTGTGCGTGATTTTCATGCAGTACATGTTACTGTAATAATTTTCAGCAATGTCTTTTTAAAAGCATATGTTTTCCATTGGCTGATATCAAGACATAACTTTTTTTGTCAGGTGATATTTACAGTTAACACTATTTATGTGATTTTCAAAAAACACTGCTAAAATTAAACTATTGGTGTGCGCTCTTAAATACCTGAATATAATTCTGATAAAGTCGCATTAGTTAATGATTTTTAAATGAAAAAGGATATAATACTGCTAAAATGTTTAGTTAACTAATAAATAGCATAATAATAAATAGTATTTACTTTAAAACCATTAGGATTTATGGAACACAATAATGAAAAAGAAGCAAAATAGTATAGTGCTTTATAATAGTAAAAGTCTCCTGAAAAAGATTTCCTTTGTTTGTTTGTGTTTTTTTACAGATGGATATCTAATTCCAACTCCATATTATGGTGGCATAAATTCCAAAACGTGGTTATATGGTGGAATGCAACCTGTTCATGTACCATTATTCAGTGAGGTATTCTTTTTATTACATATAAATAGAGAAGTGTATCACTGTATTTACCCTTTTCAATGGAGGGAAGTTCTACCACCCTGCTTTTAATGCCTAAACCATTGACTACACTGATGTTTCCTCAAGTTTGTTCAGGACTTTTTTTTACTAATAATTGCAATATCTTATTGAATTATTAACATTGAGAGTTTTGGATTTTAGGTACCTGACAAAGGAAGCCAGCCGTTTCAATTAACAGTTGAAAAATTAGAAGCTGCATACCAGAAAGCCAGGGAAAAGGTAGGAATATTTTTGTTTGAACTTCATATTCTACCGGTAATTGTAGATGAATACTATTTGTAATTGATTTTAACCTTTCTGGTAAAACACATTGTGCTAAAATACAAAAGAGGCAAATGTGTTTTGACAAGTGGGGAATTGATTGAGAATGTTTTCATTATCTTTATCCTTCCTATATTACCTCTATTCTGTTCAGCCCGTTAGCCCAGTAGGCATATTTAGAATTTAAAGAACATGTCATTAGTGCTTTCCCCAAATATTTATTTATTTATTTATTGAATTTAGATTGCTGCCTTTTTGCCCATGGCCATTCAAGGTGGCTTACAGAATATAAAACCACATTTAAAACAATAAAACCAATAAAAAGAATCAAATAAATTAATATAGTACCAATATAGCAAAATCACCTCCCATCCCACACTCCAGCATCAGCAGATCAAACAAGTCATTTAATGAGCTGCATCCCGCTCTGGGTTCCCCAGGCCCGCTGCAGAACCAGGTGTTCAGTGCCTTATGGAAGAGTATTAGAATGGAGGCCATTCTAATCTCCGGGGGGAATGATGTTCCAGAGAGAGGAAACCACCACAGAGAAGGGCCTTCTTCTGGGTCCCACCAGGTGTATCTCCTTCGGAAATGGGACCTGCATACCAGGGTCTGCATAAAATCATGTGGGCCACTGCATTTTGCACCAACTGGAGCTTCAGGATGCTCTTCAAGGGGAATCCCATGTAGAGCATGTTGTAATAGTCAAGACAGGAAGTGATTAGGGCATGAGTGACTATGAGAAGGGACTGCTGGTCCAAGAAAGGGCGTAACTGGTGCACAATCCGCATTTGCACAAAGGCCCTCCTGGCCACAACCTCCACCAGCAGGAGTCGTGAGTCCGGAAAACCCCTAGATTAAGCGCAGGGTCTGTTTGTGGTAGTGCCACACCATCCAAGACCAAAGGTGGCAATTCTCCCTGAGCCAACGAACCCCAAACCCAGAGCCACTTGGTCTTGCCAGAGCTTAGTTTCAATCTGTTGCTCCTCATTCAGCCCCAACTGCCTCTAGGCACTATGAGAGGGAGGACACGACATCAGTTAACTTACCATGGGCCGAGACATACAGTTGAGTATCAATCAGCATATTGGTGATACCTCAGTCCATGGTAATGGCTGATCTCACCCAGAGGCTTCATATAAATGTTGAACAGGAGTGGAAAGGTTACCAAACCCTGCAGAACCCCATAAAACTGTGAGCGAGGGCTGGATTGGACACTGACTGAGAGTGGCTGCAGAAGAAGTAAGTGAACCAGGATAGCAAAAGGCCTTCCACTCCCACCCCCTGAAGCTGCCCCAGGAGAATACTATGGTCCATGGTATTGAAAGCCACTGAGAGGTCGTAGAGCAAGGATGGATGTACTACCCCCATTCTGCTCCCGCCAGAGATCATCCAAAAGTGTGACCAATACCATTTCTTTTCCAAATCCAGGTCTGAATTTTGATTGGTAGGGGTCAAGATAATCTGTTTCATCCAGAAACCTCTGGAACCACCGCACTACCACCTTCTCAACAACCTTTCCCCAAAAGGGAAGATTGGGGACAGGTCAGAAATTATCCAACAAGCTGGAGTCCAATGATGGCTTCTTAAGAAGAGAACAGACCACAGACTCCTTAAAGTGCTGGGATACTGCCCCCTCCTCCTAAGGAAGTATTAATCACAGCCAGTCCTCCTGCATGTCACCTCCTGGGAAGCTTTCACAAGCCAGGAGGGACATGGGTCTAAAACACAGGTGCTTGCACACTGCTGTCCACTTTCTCGGGAGCAACAGGATCAAACTGTTCCCAGATAACAGAGCGAGAACCTGCCTCAGGGACTTCCATCAGACCAGCAACCACGCTGGCATCTAACTGGGAATGAAGTCAAGCGATTTTCTTCCAGAAAATCCACAAATTCCTCAGCGCATCCCTTCAGGTGGACCTCAATCACCTCTTTCCCCAGGAGGAGGTGGCTCACCTTAAAGTGGGTCATTGGGTGATTATCTGCAGACGCAATTAATGTGGAGAAGTATATTTACACTTCGTTGCATGAATTGCCACTAGGTAGGCTTTAGTAGCAGTTCTTACCCGTGTTCGATCAAGTTTATCCCAGTGGCGCTCTACACATAGCAATAGCAATAGCAGTTAGACTTATATACCACTTCATAGGGCTTTCAGCCCTCTCCAAGCGGTTTAGAGAGTCAGCATATTGCCCCCCAGTCTGGGTCCTCATTTTACCCACCTTGGAAGGATGGAAGGCTGGGTCAATCTTGAGCCGATAAGATTTGAACCGCCGAACTGCAGCTAGCAGTCAGCTGAAGTGGCTGCAGTACTGCACTCTACCCACTGCGCCACCTCGGCTCATCTCATGTGTTTCATCCCTCTCAGTTCCTCTGTATACCATGGGGCATAGAGAGGTCTATGGATGAGGAGAGGTCACATTGGTACAATCCTATCCAGAGCCTCAGTCACCCTCCTATTCCAAACAGTGACTAAGAGCTCGGCTGGACTGCAGAGTAGATCTGCAGTTATAGCTCCCAGCTTCTTCTGAAACCCATCCGGGTGCATTAGTCGACCTGGGACAGGCCCATGGAAGTTATGGTTTCCATGAAATATTGGGCTGCCCCCGCCCCCGGGATTGGAGGCTGATATCCCCCAGAACTATAATCCTGAGGAATTCCACCACCAGTCCTACGGTGAGGTCCAGGAGCCCAGGTAGGGAAGCTGCCATGCAGCAGGGAGGCTAGTAGAGCAGCAGCAATCCCTCCTGATCCCTTAAGTCCAATAAGAAAAAGGGTCACAGCCAGGCCCTTGTGGAGCAGTGCCTCTGGAGGCTACTAGAGATTCTCTGATAATAACAGCCACACCCCCAACCCGGCCCTGAGGTCTAGACTGGTGCCATGCTCGATAACCCATTGGGCATATTTCTATGAGGGAACACCTCCCTCTGGGTCCAGCCAGGTTTCAGTTATTCAAGCCAGATCGGCCTTCTCTTGGAGGAAGCTGATCTGACATTTAAAAGCAGCAGCCTAAGACCTGGGTCACCACAGATCTTCTAACCGGTAAATGAAGTGAGTGCAAGGGGGTAGAACATGAGACCAATATTAAAAATCGAGGTCGCATTCCCCGTCCCTTGACTCCCATGTCTCCTGTTACCTGACACCACTGAAATAGGTTGCCCTCTTCTGCCTTCCCTGAGAAATATTCCATCCCCCATCCCCAACACTCCTCCTTAAAAATCTCTCACCCACCAAGCAAGAAGCCAGTCCTCCCCACAGCTCTCACACGGGGGGAAAGGGACCAACACACTCGCCTCTCACTCAACTTTCCCTTCCAGCCCCAGCCTTCCCAGGCCCAGATACAGAACATTCAGATGATTGCAGAAGCAAGATTACAGGAGGTAGCCAGAAAAATAGCCAGAAGGCCTGCTGTGCTGCACTGGAAATTTAGCAGCAGTGTAGTCCTACAGTGTCTCATGAAGTTCACATTTCCAAGCTCCCACTCGTCAGTTAACCTCAGGAAATCCCAACGGCAGCCTGCCACTCTCCACAACATTATTAACCACAAGTAGGTCCAGTTGCCGACAAAGGCCAATGAAGCTTGTCTCTTCTGTCAGCTTTGCCTCCATCAGATGACCCAGGCTATGGCCAGATGCTGACTCTTGGGTTCTCAGACCAGAGTTTAGCTTCAGTCAGGGGAATCCAGGGGGAGACCAGGGAAGTCACACAATTGTAAATCATCCACCTCCTGTGCTCCATCTCCTTGTCTTACCTTCCAACTACCATTTTAGCTGAATATGGCCACGAACAAAATATGCCACTAACACAACCTTTCCTTCTATCTTTAGGATGATCCTATTATTCAGTGTACCTTTATTATCAAAGATATCAGAGAGGATATTTCCAAACAAACTACTATACAGCTTCTGCACACTACTTTTATTTTCAAAAGTAATAAACAATTGTGGCTGGTAGATGCTTTTCAGTAAGCTGAAAATTTGTTTTAAAATTTTAAAATATCCTAAAAGATAAATTATTACCGTGCTTCCCCAAAAATAAGACAGGGCCTTTTTTCTTTTGACCCCCCAAATAAGCGCTAAGCCTTATTTTTGGGAGGGTCTTATTATTTTTGAGGTGCAGTAGGTGGCAAGCATGGTCACCTCACGGCTGCTGCTGTGTTGCAATATTTTTGGGGAGGGCTTATTTTAGTGCATGTGCTCAAAAGCCTAATTGGGTTTATTATCTGGGGAGGTCTTATTTTTGGGGAAACAGGGTAATAATAGGAAGTTTAGCAATCATGCCTGGGGCATCTCTCTTGACCTAAACATTCCTCATAGTTCACAGAATAGCTCTAGCTTCTGAAAAGGGGAAGAAAGAAACCTGGAGCATCACTGGAGGAAAACAAGGGATGAATCTCACCAGATATAACTTACAGCTGTTATTAAGGCCTACCTTGTAGCAGAAATAGCAGTGAAACACCATTATTTCTCCACCCTCTCTGCATTCACAGAGTATTGCCTGGCAGTCCTGTTCAAGATTGCTTGGTCCCTCCTCAGAAAAGGAGGACTCTGGTGATCATCTCCAGGCCATGCAGGGAAATATTTTGAACACCTGATGGACAGAATGGTTCCCACTTGGAACTAATGATACCAGTTCTTTTAGAGGTGCCTGGATAAAGGTCTTACCTGGTTATATTTGGGAATGGTTTCATCCTGTTGTACCTGGGGAAGTGAACAGGGCCCTTGATGCTGTCAGTGCAGCGACTTTTCAAATCCCTGGCCCTCCTACCTGGTGAAAACTCAGAACTTGGTGACTGCCTGATGATTCAGGCAGATCCTTCACTGCAGGAGAGGGGTGACCACTGGTGGGTTTCTACCGGTTTTACTACTGGTTTGCTTGTGCACGCTCTCTCTCTCTCGCACGTGTGATACTTATGTGCATGTATAGAAGCATCTGGGTGGGCAGGCAGAGCTGAACCAGGCCGAACTGGGAGCAACTTACCTCGGGGGGGGGGGGGGGGCATTTCCAGGACCTTTTAAGAAGGCTACGGTTTGCTCCCTCCTCAGAAAGCCATTTCTTGATCTTACCTTTCAGGACAATTTTTGTCCGATTTCCACCTTCCCTTTCTGGAAAAGATAGTAGAAAAGGCAGCTTCAGAGGGTCCTGGATGAAACAGATTATCTTGACCCCTTCCAGTCAGGATTCAGACCTGCTTATGAGACAGAAAAAATATTGGTTACACTTTGGATGAATTGTGACATGAGCAGGATGGGAATAGTGCATCCATCCTTGGCTTCTCAGCGGCCTTCAATACCATTGACCATGGTATTCTTTTGGGACTAGTCAACGTAATCTTATAATATTTGGCTCCTTTCTCCAAGGCAGGTTCTAATCACTGTTAATAGTGAGTGAGAGACCCAAGCCATAGCTGCTTCTTTATTGTTTGCTCACCACAGTGCACTCTCCATCCCTTTTTAATGTATACATGAATCTACTGGGTGAGATCATCTGCCGCCATGGAATGAGGTGCCATCAGTATGCTGGTGATAGTCAACCTTACATCTCCATCTCCAGTGACTCGAATGCACTGCCCTTTCATGGTGCCTGAAGACTGTGGGTGCCTGGATGTAGGAAAGTAGGCTTCAACTGAACCATGGGAAGACCCTGTGGCTTTGGGTGGGCGGAGCTTAGAGAACTTTAACATTTCTGGGTGGGGTTGCATCACCACAGACAGACCCAGTGTGCAATATGGAGATGATCTGGGCTCAAAGAGCAAGTGGCAATTGTGGATAGGAGAGCCTTTGCACAATTTTGTTGAGCTCCTTCCTGGATTGGGAGTCCCTGCAGTCAGTTAATTAAGTCTAATAATCCCATTCTTGGGCTATTGCAACATGCTCTTGAGTGGTGAGGGGGTGGGGCTACCCTTGAAGAGAATTTGGAAGCTACATCTAGTGCAGAATGCAGCTGCATGACAGTTATTGGGTTCCTAGGGTGGGCCATGGTTGCCAGATTGCTTTTAGGTCCAATTTAAGTGTTGATTATCACCCTTAAAGCCCTTCATTGCATGGCTCCTGGCTATCTGAGGAATCATCTCACCCCAAAGGGATTGGCCTGCCCCACCCAGAAGAGGCAGACATTTTAAGTAATTCCAACTGGCCAGGATCCAGGAGAACGTTTTCTGCTATGGCTCCTGTCTTTTGAAACTTATGCAGCCCTCACCGCTTGTGAAATTTAAAACCACTCTTGGCTTTCTGAAAAAGTCTGAAGAACTGGCTTGGGGCTCCAAAGTGCTGTGTCATTCTGGATTAATGGACTAGACAAGAGACACACACACGAGGGCATCTTGCTCCTTGCCCCTATCTTTTTCAATTTCAAACTAATTTAAAGTTATTTATTATTTTAATTTTTATTGGTATAATGATTGTAAGCCACTTATATTCACTTCCTGGTGAGGTACTATGAGTCATTGAAACGGCATGTTTCTGTATCAAGTTTGCAGAGTGTGAAAACTTCACATGGTCTTTTTAAATCCAGTAGAATTCTTACAATAACATAAGTAACAATTTTAGTAGCCAACTGTATATTTTTGTGGAATATTATATATTTTCCTTCCTTTACTTTACTAAAATTATTGCCATTGTTTGAAAAAAATGCTGTGTATTTATATAGAAGTTTTCAGTTTTTATTTTCAGTTATTTCATTCATTTTTTAAATCTAGAATCAATTAAAAATAAAAATGTTCTTGTTGGCTATAATTAGATGAATGCAATATATTTGAAGTGCCTGTTTTTGATATAAAATTTCTGTTTTTGGACTTTCTGAAATTTATCTTTTTAGCCATTAAGGATGAAAGCTAATAAGAGAAAAATGCTGCAATTTTAAGATCATTTTCTTGAATTGCAAAGACTGATGTTGCAGGAAAAAATATGCATGTAAACAGTCTACTGTTTTCCATACGTGAGTGACACTTTTAATAAAGGATGGCAGTGTTGCAGACTCTGTCTGCAAGTATGCTTGACGTCATGTTGGCGTCTCCCGACTATCAGTTTTTCTTTTTTCAGGGCATCCGAATCAGAGCATTAATCCTGATCAACCCTCACAATCCATTAGGGGACATTTACCCAGCACAGTTACTGACAGAATGTCTAGAGTTTGCACACAGGTTTGCGTGCTAGAGCTGTTTATTTGGGATTTAATTTTCCATAATGCATTATTTCACTTATGAAATGATTTTGGCAATTTCCTTTCATTTGACACGTGCTAAATATGATTATCTGCCCTACTTAGGAAGTATATGGGGCAATAATTTGTTTCGTTTTGTGAAAAAACTGAGAATTTTTCAGTAACCAATATAAGAAAACATAATAGTGATTATTAATGTATGCATTGCTAGGGCAAGGCTACTCTTTTTAAAACTCCAATGCCTGATGTATGTATGTATATATACGTATATATGTCAGAAATTGAATAATGGTTATTGCCAAAATCAATAGTAATAGTAGTGTGTAATATATTAAGCTCTTGATTTCAGAAGTATTTTGATAGCAATTTATGAATTGGGAATTGAGGAAAGTCTTTAATTTTAAATTTAGATATTTTAAAATATTTTAAAATCAGTAAATAGAAAGCTACATGGTATATGAGTAAATATATCTGTATCTTGCACAAAGAAGGGTATTTTGTTTAAAACAAAAATACAAGTTTCCAGTTGCCTTATTTTATTGCAGTATATTCAAACATTTAATTGTCTTTGAATACATTCTTATAGTTCCTTTAATTTATACACTATACTTTTAAATATGTCTACAATTTTTTTCTTACTTTCAATGAAACTTTAAATATTGATTTATAGTCAGAGACCAAAAAAAAGAGGAGGAAACAAACAGAAAGACTACTAGTACAAAAACTAGATAACAAAGAGAGTGATAATATTTTAAAGCCATCAAAAATAGCCAGCCATTGCGCTGCAGACTACATTAAGCAACAAATGAATGATTTCCCCCCAGAAATATTTAATGTAATAATCGTTCTACAAGTGTAAATCCTATAATGGTAAAGGTTCCCCTCGCACATATGTGCTAGTCATTCCCAACTCTAAGGGGTGGTGCTCGTCTCCATTTCAAAGCCAAAGAGCCAGCCCTGTCTGAAAACGTCTCCGTGGTCATGTAGCTGGCATGATTAAATACCGAATGTACATGGAATGCTGTTATCTTCTCACCAAAGTGGTCCCTATTTTTCTACTTACATTTTTTACATGCTTTCGAACTGCTAGGTTGGCAGAAGTTGGGGCAAGGAACGGGACTTCACTCCATTGTGCGGCGCTGACTTTTCTGATTGACAAGCTCAGCATCATAGCTGCTGAGCCACCTAATGCTACCTTCCATCTTTCCGTGATTTCTTTTAAAAATTTAATGGCTAGAATAGAAATGACTTTTTCAGAGCTTTTTAAGCCTCAAGATTAATGTTTTTCTATCTATATGTCCTGATAAATATGGGGCCGCATTTGACATTAGAAATAAAAAAATTAACAGAATTTTTCCAAGGAATGGTTTTTAGAAAAACATTTCTAAATATTTAATATTTCTATCAGTAGCAGACTTCTGAATGTCTAGGAATATTAGAATTAAGAATTCAGTTTGTTATATTGTTATGACTTTCATTGTGTAATATAAGAGTTTCTAAGGGTTTTTAAATGTTTTTAATACTAATCTTACAGATAGCATGTTAAGAATTACTGAATGAAGTAATGAATCCATGAATCAAAATTAATACTTGAAGATTTTAAGAAATTCTTATATATTTTTCTGTATATAGATATGAGTTACATGTAATAATGGATGAAGTTTACATGCTGTCAGTATATGGTGATACCACATTTACAAGCATCCTTAGCTTAAAGAGGTAAGGACACACTTCTATTGGAAAGTCTTTATTGAGATACACTATAAAAACAGAATTTTGCAAGACTTCCTCTGAAATTTTCTTTTCTCCCTTCTTATACCCCAGAGATTCAAGGGGGAAATCAGTCTTTTTCTAATATTTTCCCTCACCCTGGGGGATGAGGGAACATATTCTGCACTTGTTCATGTCTTAACAGCTCCTGGATAATTTTCCTAAGGTCATGTCAATGGATAGGTAAAGGTAAAGGTTCCCCTGCACTTGCATGCTAGTCGTTTCTCAATGGATATCTCAGTGATATCTCAATCTTTGCAAGTTTAAAAGGTGTAAACTAGCTGGGGAATTTTGGGAATTGAAGTCCACACCTCTTAAACTTGCCAAGGTGGAGAAACACTACGTATTTTTTCCAGAATAGTATTTGATGTAATATCATATATATGATTCAAGAGTTAGTAGACTTTTCTACCCATTTTTTCTATTCTAACAAAACCCAAAGTAAAAAAAAACAAAACCCAAGAAAGTTGATGTTTGAATTTTATTAATACCTTTATTATTAAATGTACTATTTAGTATTAAAATTAAGCCTGATAAAAATTTGGTACAAATTTTTGCTAGCTCATTGATCTTCACAATAGGGGGCATTCATATTCAAAAGACTTTGCTGTCGATAATGTTCTAAGGGTTTAAAGATTAATACTAATATCAATAAGCAATTAGCAAAACTTATTGTAGTTAGCAGTCTAGTTGCTGTATTCTCTATCTGTTGCAACTTTTGGATACATCTTAAGTATGTCTGCATTCCATAGATATAATATGTTGTAATTTTCATCCGGCAAATTTTCATCAACTATTGAAATGTAGGTAATTGTATACAGTATAGTAGCTTTAAGATCTATCCAGACTACCTATTTTTTATAAGAAATACCATACACTCTTTAATACTATGTTTATGATTTAGCACGCTCTTGTGCGAAGAATTTTTTCATTAAGCTCTAATATGACGAAGTCCTTATACATTGCTTCATCCCTTAGTCTTATTGCAACATGGCAGGCCAACTTCTTTAAATCAAAGTTATCCATTTTTGATTGGAACTGTCATATTCAATCCTTGAACTGGAATATGTTATGGATAGGTGGGTGGATGGGTGGAATAGGATGAAGATGAGAAGTTTCAGTAGTGACAGTGGGCCTTATAATATGCTCAGGATAGCAACAGTATATTAGCCATAAGAGCAGGAAATATGTACAAAAATGCTGGAAAACATGAGGACCCACTCTACATATCTTATAAACCCAGCATAGGTTTTTACTTACATGAAGTAATTGTTTTCCTGTGTGTTTATAGCATTGTACATTTTCATACAAAATACAAGTAATCCTCACTCAACTACAATGTTTGGGATTGGAAACTCCATCATTAAGTAATACAGTTGTAAACCAAAAAAACAGACACTGAGCAACAGCAGTTCCGGTTGCCAATTTTTAAGCAAAGATTACATGATTTTGACTTTCTGCTGGCTTCCCCATTGACTTTGCTTCTGTAAAGCCAGCAGGCGAAGTCACAAATAGTGATCATGTGTCCGTGGGACACTGCAACACTCATTAAGTATAAGTTCCAGTTGTCAGCACAACTCATTGTAAATTCGAACAGTTGTTGAATGAGTAGTTTATTAAACAAGGACCATTTATAAAGTCAAAGCTCATAAACAGAGTACAATTCACTACCATAAAGCTATATTATTGTGGTCATAAAATGAGCACTATTTATAATTCCATTATATCAAACTTGCACTGATTTCAGAAGGTACAATTTCAGTGGCCCTCATTATTTGCAATCTCATTACATGGTTTTACATATCTTCAATTGATAATTATAAACTACTCCTTATAATTTTTGTAATTTCTATGAATAATGAAGCCACTAGTAAGTATAACAGATTTTCTCTTTCAGAGTATACTTGTCCTTATAATTAAAGATTTTTTAAAAAGAATATATTAATTCTTTGTGAATATTTCTTTTTAGTTTACCTGATCCAGACCGAACCCATTTTATGTGGGGATTTAGCAAGGTAGGTTAGAGATAGTTGATATCAATGTGTATTCAATATGTTCCTGAATGTCAAATTTTCCTCTCCCATACTATTCAGTTTGCACAGTAGAAATTATTAATGTTACTGCTATTGATGAAACTGGAATTCAGATTTTTTTTCTCCCTTACTATTGTATGACAGACAGTTTGTAGTGGGACATGGGCAATCTAATTAAAATTAAAGCATAGTTTAAACTCTTTAATCTAAAAAAATCAAAAACTCCCTCAGTTTTTCATAGTATTCAGAGTCTGCAGCAAACCACAGCAAACTACAGGTGATACACAAAAGACACCCTTGTGCACTTATAGCCCAGTCTGTGTGCAAATATACAAGCAGCTTTTCTTGCATTCTGATTCCACATTTTAGAATTTTACCTTTCCTTATGCCTACCCCTTAGAATTCTGTGCAAATGTGTATATATTTCTGGTTATAATAGTTCTTTCAAATGCCATTAAGAAAGCATATATTTCTATAGTTATTTGTTGTTAATAATAACCTTTGTCTGCTGCTAAATCTCTGATACCATGAAAATAACTCTCTCTCTCTCTCTCACACACACACACACACAAACACAAACACAAACACACACCTCCCAAAGCTGCTAAATCTGCATTAGGTGGTCTAGACTCAAAGACTGTTGCCTTTAGACAGAACCTGTAGGTGTTTTTTTTTTCTTTTTCTAAAGATCTATATGGTGCTCTCAGCCAAAAATATTGTCTAGTGCTATTAATTTGATAAGATCAACAGGGAAAGTTATTAATAAATTCTGCTTTGAATTATTTATGCATAAAAGGATAGCAGTTTATTTTTTTAAATGTAAACTTTTGGATTATATAAATGAAATTTGAGAAATTCCATATCAGAATTACAAATTCTGAACTTTGATTTATTTATGGATATGCATGGGGCACTGCCATTTTAAGGGAATTTGAAATTACATTGTTCTTTATGTCTCCTTTCTAGGATTTTGGCATGTGTGGTATTCGAGTTGGAATATTATACACCAGAAACTATTATATCAGGAAAGCAGTTAATCAGCTTGTGGTTTTTCATGGATGTTCTGGACCTGTACAGCACGTTCTCCAACAAATCCTTAAAGACAGAGGTTAGACAAATCTGAAAATGTGACTGCAAATTCACACAAACAGCATCTAAATAATGAACATAGAGCCAGTTTGGTGTAATGATCGAAGTATCAGGCTAGAAATCAAGAGTTTGAATTCTAGTCCTGCCTTAAGACACAAAACCAGCAAGGGTGGCTTTGATTCGGTTTCTCTCTCAGCCTTAGGAAGGAGGCAAAACCATACCATTTCTAAAATCCTACAAGAAAGTTGTAGGGGCTTGTCCATGTAGCTGCTAGAGTCAATGACTCAAAAGCCAAATAAAATAAAAATGAAATAAATAAAAAATGATCTTTAGAACAATAGCTGTTGAATTTTTTTAAAAAAATAATTATCACCCTAATTGTGACCAAAGTATGATTTCCCAAACATTATTGTATTCAGTAGCAAGTTATGTGAACAAAATTCGCACTAAAATCCAGCTAAAACCCACTGTATTTTTTCTATTACCATTAATTTGTCACTGTTATTGGTTGACACAATTCATGTTAATGATCATAATTAGAAAAATACTTAACTAATATGTTAAAATGTCAGATTATTTAATCCTCCAATAGCATGAGTCACTTTTTGAAGCTAAGCAGTTACATTTAAAATTATGAGCTAACAAAAATTCTCCCACATCCCTGTTCATACTCTAAAATTCTTACTGAACCAGATTATACAGCAATTAAAAAATTGGACATTGAAAAACTAGAAAAGATTTTAGAGTACGTGTTTTGAAAATGTAAGCATGCTACATGAAAACTGCTAAGTTTTCTCTTCTTTTTCCTGCTTTTGTCTATGATAAAACCCTAGGTAAAAGACAGTGTATAAATTCCATCTCAGCTGCGAAGCAAATAATGACCTGATACATCATGATAAGTCACACGACACAATTGAGTTTAACACTGATGGTACAAAAAAAAAAGGAAAATAAAAATGCATTATTATTTGTATTGTTTTGACAGACTGGCTGGATAATGTCTTTTTCCCAATAAATAAAAAAAGATTAAAAGAAGCTAAAAACATTCTTGTGGATGGTCTTGCAGAAGTTGGAATACCTGTTTTAAAAAGCTCAGGAGGGTTATATGTGTGGGCTGATTTCAGGAAGGTATGTAAAAAATATAAAAGAATAAAATGTATTGATTGAAGAAAATAAGATCTCTTGGCCATTTGAAAAATAAGGATGAAATATTGATATTTTAAAATGATAGTTGATGTTTCTAGATCAATTATTCAAAATATTTTGAGGCAGTGATGTATAAAATACTTTTGTTTCAAAACACTTTTAACATGAAATATAAAAAAAATTTCACCATTGACATTTTGTAAATGTTTCAATGTTCTGAAAGAAAGCCCACCAAAATACTTAAAATGGCCTTGTTCTACATTCATTGTTAGGGTATTTAATGAAATTTTGAATTTGTTAACATTTCAAAACAAAACATTTTACATATCTTACATTATTTAATATTGTTTTAGTTAAAACTACTACAAGTTGTATTATCCTTACGTTTAGTGATGAGCATACAGAATAATAACATATACCCTTAATAGTAAATTTATGTAATGTTCTAAGTTAGGGGAAATGTTGGGGATCTGGGAATTCATTGATAGGTAAATTAATTGAAAACTCTGATCAGATCAGAACCAGTTTAGTCTAGTGATTAAGGTCTTACCAGGCTCAAGGTTGACTCAACCTTCCATCCCTTCAAGGTGGGTAAAATGAGGACCCAAATTATTGGGGGCAATATGCTGACTTTAAATCACTTAAAGAGAGCTGTAAAGCAGTATATAGGTCTAAGTGCAATCAGGCTAGAAACTAGGAGGCCATGTGTTCTAGTCCTGCCTTAGGCATGAAAGTGAACTCTCTGATTTTGGGCCAGTTTTTTTCTTTAAGCAAAACCTACCTCATAGGATTGTTGTGGGGAAAATAGAAGGAAGAAATATTTGCCATCTTGAGTTATTCATAAAAATAATAAAGGTGGAAAATAAAATCTTTTTTATTCTTTTCATATAAGGTGCTTATTATGTTAATTATAATTATTTTATGTAGCACAATTCATGTTGTTATTTTAGTTTTTAAAAACACAGACATTTGAAGCTGAAATCGATTTATGGATGAAGATTCTGGATGAAAAACTTCTTATTAGTCCTGGGAAGGCCTTCTGCTGTTATGAACCTGGATGGTTTAGAATAATTTTCTCAGATTCTGTAAATAAGATTATTTTGTGTAAGTTTTGAGTTCTATAAAATTATTATGATTCTTTTTCCATTTATACATCCCCCATTCCTGATATCAGCGAGACCAGGCATCTCCAATCCTGGCAATTTTAAGCTTGGAGGACTTCAACTCCCAGAATTCCTGAGTCAGCAAAGCTATCACTTAGGAGTTATAGTAGATAGCTTTGCTGGCTAGGGAATTCTGGGAGTTGAAATCCGCCAGGCTTAAAGTTGCCAAGGTTGGAGACCCTTGAACTAGACACATAAAGACTCCATCAGAAAATATAGTTTGATACCTTATTCTATTGTTCATTCAAAAGAGCACAAACATATAATGAAAAATATTTTAATATATCTATTTTTGTTAAGATGTATTTGATCTTTCTTGATCATTTGAGAGAAAAATAATAAAGAAAATTGATTAGTGCTGTAAATGAAGTAAGAATTGTAAATAAAGATAATGCTTGATTATACTAATTCAATATTTTTCTGAAACCTTAATTTGTATTTACTAAAAATAAGTCAACAGAATTTGAAAAGTTAATTATTGTTTTCTAAAAAGCTTTTGAAAAAATTAATACTGGAATATAATTGAAGGTGATATGATAAGTCTTCGATCAGTGTACATTGCTATAACTTATAATTTAGAATTTTCTGGCTGAAGAATTGTTTACATTTCATTTCTAATACTTCTATTTGATGAGAGACTTTATTTATTGGAATAAGCCTGTTTAGTCTAATCTAATGAATTTGGGGTTTTAAATTGCACAGCCATGTCCCTCCTAGCAATACATTAATTTTAGATTTGCTAAGCTTTTTGTTGAATGCACATTGACATAAATGCATTCTCTAAAGTTGATTATTCTCTTTGCTTTTATAGGCATTCAGAGACTTCAACAATTGCTTTGTGATAAAATGGATGAACCTGTTACTCTTTGTTCATCTCCTGAAGGAAACAAATGTACTGAGTCAGATGACAATGTTTCTACTAATGTCATAAATATACCAGTGGATGATATGTCAGAGGGTTATTCACAGCTGAAGAAAATAGCTGTTTTCTAAGATCTGGACTGACGACACAAATAACCTGTTTTTATGTATCATGTGACTCCCTTTCTTTTTATATTATCTGAATATAGCTTTTACCTTGTTTGTAATTTATGGTTATTAATTTAAAAACAGGGCTATCACATCTGCGAAAGATTAACTTCCTTAATGAGGTTTCTCTTAACTGAAGTGTTAACCTATATTGGAAAACAACCGACCATTTCTCAATGTGTTTCTTTCAGACAGGTTCCAAGGCTGGAAGCAATGCTTCTACTGGCAAACAACCAGTTGGGGAAAATGGACATTGGTACTTATCTGATATGATACACACATTCTCACTGCAGTGGAGACAGCAGTCAGATAGGGTTAACTCCGTCCAGTAACGATTAGGGCTTAGTCTACAGTTTATAAAACCATCCTCCATGCTGCTCCTCACAAGCTTTCGTCGAAGGTGGCCTGTAGACTGACGTGTAGTTGATATGATGGAGAAGGAAGAAAATGGAAAAGGAAGAGAAAGGCCTACCCTAGTCCTATCAAGGGATGGAACCTGACCGGAATAGGGTGGGACTGACTGCTGTCTCCACCTGCAGTGAGAATGAGCGTATCAGGTAAGTACCAACACCCATTCTCCACGATTGGTGGAGACAGCAATCAGATAGGGACATACCCAAGCTTGGCCTGTGTTAAGGGAGGGAGCTGGTCCCCATGGAAGAGGAGTTCAAGACATGGACATTGCAATACCCTCCTTCCAAAGGCAGCCTCAGCAGAAGCAAACCGGTCTATCTTTTTTTTAATATATTTTTTTATTTTCACACAAACATAAACACACCAAAACATATAACATAAAAACTTCTTCAACTGCGTACAGTGTGTTGATTGGTTACAAGGTCTTTCTGTGTCCTTTCCATAGTCATCACTTGAGCTTTATCAAAAAATCACATATTGTCAATCAAATATCTTTGTATATATTATTATTATACAGGTCTGCAACTAAAAAGCTGTTTGATTATTTTCATCTAATGTTCATGTATTTTGGTGTGCTGAAAACAAATAAAATATTGAAAAAACTAGATGTCATGATTTGCCACAACATGCAAAATTGTCTTCAAATTTATCAATTTTTTTAATTTTTGGTAATTTTTTTATATTATGGGTTTTTAACCAAATTTAAAGTCCAAATTACTATTAATTAATTCACATAAGTGCATTTAAGATATAAAATGCCAAAAAATCCTTAAAGGATTTGTCCAAGTTATGTAAAAAAAATATAGCACTATAAATCTGATGGTCAGCAATATATATATAAGCTGAGCAAGTTTTAAGTATGTGCTTCTAATGGTAGATGGGTAGAATCTTTCTTGAAGAATCCAGCGGGAGGGAGACACAGGTCAAGATAGCAGCATCTCCGGTCAGTGCAGGGGGTGTGGCCAGCACTGTGACATCTCGTGTACAGACACAGAGCTGCTCTCCTGAATGCCACTTGTGCACAAATCATCATCAGGTTCTTGGTTCTAGGCTGTTCACACTTTTTCATCGCAATTCATGTTAGCTCGTCATTCTTCAACCATTATGTTATGTCTCTGCGAAAGTGTATTAACTCACCAGACAGTTTCTGTTTCATCTGTGGTGAATATACAGTGTTGAAGCAACAGCAGAATATTACAGACTTTGTGAAAAAAGTATACTTGGCATACTTTGGACTCAAAATTGGAGATCAAAATAAAGTTTGGGCGCCTCATAAAGTGTGCAAACGGTGTGTTGTGGATCTCCGAAACTGGTTCAAGGGTAAGAAAAATTTTTCCGTTATGGGATTCCTATGGTATGGCGAGAGCAAAAGAACCATAGTGATGACTGTTACTTTTGTTCATGTGATGTGAAAGGGTTTAATTCCAAATGGAAGCATTTTATTTCATACCCCGATTTTCACTCAGCAATTCGTCCCATCCCCCATGGCTCAGATGTACTAGTACCCAAGCCCCCTGCTACCTTGGAAGAGATACCTAGCTCCGATGAAGGTGAAGTTATACCTGAACAGCAGTCAGAATGAGTGTATCAGATAAGTAATCAAGTTCTGACTTTGAAGATGATACAAGACCAAAATTGTTTTCTTAGGAGGAGATAAATGATTTGGTAAGAGACTTGAATCTTCCTAAAGATGCTGCTGAAATGCCACATCGTGAAAAGGAGTTTGTTCCTTACTTCACCCAGGGAGACAAGTTGATTTATTGCATCGATGTCAAAGGTCTGATGGGTCAATTTAAAATCCAATATGATTCAGAGCAATGACATCTTTTTATAGATTCTTCAAAAAGAAGTCTAAAAGCAGTTTTATTCCACAAGGGTTTTTACGCTTCCATATCTGTAGGTCATTCCGTACACTTGAAGGAAATCTACGAGAACTTGTAATTGGTTCTTCGTAAACTTAAATATGAAGACCGTGGTTGGCAAGTGTGTGGGGAATTGAAGGTCTTGTGCATGCTGCTCGGGCAACAAGCTGAGTATACCAAATACTTTTGTTTTCTGTGTGTATGGGACAGTCGAGACTGACAAAAATCTCTGGGCCAAGAAGAGTTGGCAGCCGAGGGTGCTAACAGTCAGTGAAAAAAATGTCATCCGAGAAACTTTGGTACTTTCCCATAAAGTTCTTATTTATTTATTTATTTATTTATTTGTCTTGTATGCCGCCCACTCCCGGAGGACTCCGGGCGGCTCACAAAAGACAAGGGAAAGGGGGGAACGAGACAAAGACAACATATTAAAAACAAAACCAACATTCACAATTTCCGTGGAGGTAGATGCTTCTCAGCTCCCCCCAGCCTGCTGGAACAGCCAGGACTTGGTGGCTTTGCGGAAGGCCGGGAGGTTAGTAAGGGTCCGGATCTCAACAGGGAGCTTGTTCCAGAGGGCCGGAGCTGCAACAGGGAAGGCCCTCCCCCGGGGAGTCGCCAGCCGACATTGGCTGGCAGATGGAATCCGGAGGAGACCTAACCTAACCTGTGCGATCTAATTGGTCTGAGAGAGGTAATTGGCAGGAGGCGGTCTTTCAGGTACCCAGGTCCGATGCCATGTAGGGCTTTATAGGTAGCGACCAGCACCTTGAAGCGGATTCGGAGACTAATAAGTAGCCAGTGCAGCTCACGGAGGATAGGTGTAACGTGGGTGTACCTTGGTGCACCCACAATCGCTCGCGCGGCTGCATTCTGGACTAATTGGAGTCTTCGAACACTCTTCAAGGGCAGCCCCATGTAGAGCGCATTACAATAATCCAGTCTTGAGGTCACAAGGGCGTGAGTGACTGTCTGAAGGGCCTCCCGATCCAGGTAGGGTCGCAATTGGTGCACCAGGCGGACCTGGGCAAAGGTCCCCCTGGTCACAGCCGACAGATGATGTTCTAGAGTCAGCTGTGGGTCCAGGACTCCCAAATTGCGAACCCTCTCTGAGGGGCGTATAATTTCGCCCCCCAGCCTGAGAGATGGAACAGTTAGACAATCTTTGGGAGGGAACATCAGAAGCCACTCGGTCTTGTCTGGATTGAGTGCCAACTTGTTTGCTCCCATCCAGACTCTAACAGCCTCCAGGCACTGGCACATCACTTCTACTGCTTCGCTGAGTTGGCATGGAGCAGACAGATACAGCTGCGTATCGTCTGCATATTGGTGATACTTAATCCCATGCCGGCGTATGATCTCACCCAGCAGCTTCATGTAGATGTTAAATAGGAGGGGACAGGACCGTACCCTGTGGCATCCCATACTTGAGGGGCCTTGGGGTCGATCTCTGCCCTCCGACCAACATCGACTGCGACCTGTCCGAGAGGTAGGAGGAGAACCACCGCAAAACGGTGCCTCCCACCCCCACCTCTCGCAACCGTCACAGAAGGATACCATGGTCGATGGTATCGAAGGCCGCTGAGAGGTCAAGAAGCACAAGGATAGAGGGGTAATCCCTATCCCTGGCCCGCCAGAGATCATCGATCAGCGCGACCAAAGCAGTTTCCGTGCTGTAACCAGGCCTGAAACCCGACTGAAAAGAGTCTAGATAATCGGCTTCATCCAAGGACCGTCGGAGTTGCGAGGCCACCACTTTCTCAACAACCTTCCCTACAAAGGGAAGGTTGGAGACTGGACGATAGTTGCTCAAAATGGCTGTGCAGTGGAATACACCATGAAGGTGTTACTGATAGTGTCATTAAGTCCCCGAACCAGGGACAGTGGGGCCAATGTGGTGCCGGAAAGAGAATTTCTGCTTCATCTAGCATTTTCCGCACCACCCTCTGTATTAGAGGCAGAGGAGGGAAAGCATATAGAAGATCCGGGGGTATGGGCACCACAGAGTATCCACCCCCTCTGATCCCGGAGATGCATACCTGGTGAAGTATCATGGGAATCGGGCATTTTTCCTTGTGGCAAAGAGATCAAGTTCTGGTCTCCTGTATCTGTAGGACAGTTCCCAGAAGAGGCTGTGTGAGATGCTCCACTCGCTATGGTCGATCTGTTAGCCAGTCAGCCTGAGCATTGTCGATACCCGAGATATGTTCCGCCCTGAAAGAAGATGGGCTTCCCCAACAGCCAAGCCTCCCTTATTAGCGGTTTGGACCTTGTTACAGTGAACAGCTTAGGTCGCTCTTCTGGTACAGTAGCAGGTACCATGGCAAGCAATGGCTGTGGAGGCATGCCCATGGCATGATGGAGAAGCAAGACACCATTTCCCCCAACAGACAAGACAACTGGAGAAGTTGGGCTCTGCAACGGGCACAGATTGTTTTGGCCAGATCCTGCAAGCTGTTCCGTTGATCTGTTGAGCAGAGCACTTTGCCCTGCATAGTATCTATTAAGGCCCTCAGATGAAGGATATGAGTGTCTGGGCTCAGAGAACTCTTTGTGAGAAGCCTAGCCCCGGAAGGACTTGAATGGTGTTGTGAATATCTCTTGTGGCCCTGCCTGATGGAAGGGACAGCAAGAGAATGTCGTTCAGATAGACCTGGATTCGGACTATCTGGAGGTGGGCCACTACCACAGCCAGAACCTTGTAAAGATCCTGGGGTTGATGACAGCCCAAAGGGAAGGGCCCAATAGTGGTAGTGATTTCCCCTGAAAGAACTGTCTGTGTTCGCGAAGGATGGGAATATGCAGATACGCCTCCATGAGGTCCACCGAGGAGAGATCCGTGGCACGACAAAACCGTGGTCCACTAAAGCGCGCCCGATTAAAGCGCGTCGCTGACGTCATCATCAGCGCGACAACACCGACTGCGGAGAAAAAACGGCACTTTAAAAAGCGCTTTGAAAGCAAGCCGATTCACGTTAAGGTAAGGGTTAGGTTTAGAGTTAGGTTAAGGGTTAGGGTTAGGTTTAGGGTTAGGTTAAGCGTTAGGGTTAGGTTTAGGGTTAGGTTAAGCGTTAGGGTTAGGTTAAGGGTTAGCGTTAGGTTTAGGGTTAGGTTAAGGGTTAGGTTTAGGGTTAGGTTTAGGGTTAGGTTTCAGGGGGTTAGGTTTAGGTTTAGGTGTTAATTTTAACTTTAGCGCTCACCGCGTGCTTTTTTCGTCGCGCTGTGATGACGTCAGGTACGCGGTTTCGTCAAGCACGCTTTAGTCGACCGCGGTTTTGTGGTGGAACCGGAGAGGTCGCCCTTGCAGATGCTCTCCAAGATGGACTGCAGGGAGTGCATCTTGAACCATCGATAAATGACGAATCAGTTCAAGACTTTCAGATCCAAAATTGGTCTCCATCCCCCCAAGGCTTTTGGCACCACGAACAGCTGAGAGTAGAACCCCTGTTGGCCCTTGGGAACAGGTTGAATGGTCCTGATCTGAAGGAGATGGCAAATGGCCTGTTCCATCAGCTGTCTCTTCTGAGTGTCACAAGACACTGGACAAGGGACAAAATGCCTCGGCTGGAGAGAAACTCCAGGTCAGACCCCATTTGATTGTCTTCAGGACCCAAGAATCTGTCGTTATTTCTTCCCATCGCTCTGCAAACACAGCCAGATGGCCCCCTATCGGAAGATCCTCCAGACAGTCACTTTTGAGGTCTATAGGATCAGTTGAAGCACCCTCTAAAGGATTTCCTAGGAGGATATCGCTGGAAAGTTCTATTGGACTTATCCTGCTGTTGGTTGGTGCCCTGCCTAGGGTGAGACTGTTGCTGATGACGAGAGTTGGAGAAACCCCCGTCCTGCCCTCAAAAGGAAGGGTGTCTATAGAAGGGAGAAGTTTGATTGTCCGACTTGTGGAAGATTGATCGGAGGACCTTATGCTTGTCCTTTGACTCCACTAATAAAGGCTCTAATGGGGCTCCAAATAGATTTCCCCCAGAAAAAGGGAAGCCAGACGCCACTTAGCTCTGGCGTCAGAGAGTTGTTGTGGTGTTAAGCCACAACAACTATCTGGATATGATTGAAGAAGCAATAGCTTTGGAAGCAAAGCGAGCTGCATTGAGCACTGTATCAGCTGAAAATTCAAGAGCTGCTTTCAACTTATTTCCCTATGAGCCCTAGAATCTCTATTAGGAATCCTGCTCTGTAGGTGTTTTAACCAAACAAGAGAAGATCTGTTAAAAATGAAAAAGAGGTGGAAGCCTTAATAGCCCAGGCCGCGGCCTGGTGGCACGTTTGTTCCAAAGGCATGTTTTCAGTCTTAAAGGAATCCTCCAGAGCACTGGCAGCTGCATTAGGAGAAGTCAGGGCCACCACTGGCAGGTCTATGGTGGGGAGATCGGGAACCTTAACTAAGGCCAGCCCTACGTTATACAAACGTTTATCTAGGGTATTAGGCAGAGGACTGGTGCCAGGAGAAGCCAATTGTCTTTGTACTACATTCATAAAGATCCTAGGAGAAGGAACAACCTCTTTTTCAACAGTGGGTTCTAAGAAAAGAGGATCTTCTGAATCCCCCGTCTGAGGCCATAGCCTTAGGAGCTGAAGTAGGCTTAAAGCCAGCAATCTTCTTTGCCTTAAACATCAACGACTTAAAAAGAGCAGGTTTAAACAGAACCATAAATGCAGGTTGATCGGGGACCAGATCCTCATCCTCAGAGAGCTCTGAATCTCTGGGCGTCTACTCTTCTTCGTTCCCCACCGTGGATGGCCGAGACACGGAATGTCCAGAAGAAGCCTTATCAGAGGAATGCTTCTTTTTACATTTGGATTTGGAACCCTCAGACTTAGATTTAGAATTATGGCTAGATTTCTTGCGCTGAAGCCCAGCAGCTATGCCTTTTTCAATGGCAGAAGTTATGATGGCAGCAACATCAGGGGTTATAGCAGGGGCTGGTTGAAACCACAGAAACCCTGGGGAGGAAGAAGCCTGATCTGCCTCAGGAGAGAGGCCTGCACCATCTATTGATTCATCTTCACTCTGAGAATAAAAAAAAACCTGTACCATCCCCTATCTGAGAAGGGGTATCTGGAGCAGAAAGAGAAGCCTCCAAACCAGAAGAAAGACCCACAGGAGGGGGCGCTATCAGGAGAGACTGGGATCACTTGGAATGGATGAGGGCTCTCTCTGCCACCTTTCATTCATTTTCAACCTGTTTAAAATTGCTTTTACATATTTTGTATGAATTTATCTGGTAGACTTTCATTTTCTTTTAATAATAATTCCCATTAGTCCATGTTACCATCTTACTTTGCAATATTTGAATTTCACTGATATCCAAGTCAAGCATGTATGAATACAATTGTTAGTTACATGTTGTGGACTTTGTATTGATCCCTTTATTTGTAAAATGTTAAAATCAAATGTTTAAAAACACTGAAACTTAATTTTCTTGATGTGTACTGTATTTTGCTTTCCAAGAAACTTCAATTTTTCTGGTTATTGTTCAGTTTTAAAGTGTCTTTTTATGGTATGCTGTTCTTCTGGAAACAGTTCTATTTTTTTACACCACAGCTCCAGCCATCATAGCATCTGGATTTCTTTTGAAGTTTATACTACACCAAATGTGTTTATAGTAATGCACAGATATTAAACACATAAAGGTTTAAGGTTAATATGCTAAAATAGCTAAAGGTAAAACAATATAGCAATAGCAATAGCAGTAGACTTATATACCGCTTCATAGGCCTTTCAGGCCTCTCTAAGCGGTTTACAGAGAGTCAGCATATTGCCCCCAACAATCTGGGTCCTCATTTTACCCACCTCGGAAGGATGGAAGGCTGAGTCAACCCTGAGCCGGTGAGATTTGAACCGCTGACCTGCTGATCTAGCAGTAGCCTGCAGTGCTGCATTTAACCACTGCGCCACCTTGGCTCTAAAAACAAGGTTGTTAAATGATAGGGTCAATTTTTTCTAATATGCCTGATGGACCCTGATGGGATCCTGATGGACCCTATGGGATTTCAGACGGCACTTGGTGAGATACCTGACTCTCTGGCCCACAGTCCGGCGGAATCCTTGGTCGCTGCTTGGAATACAGCGGCGGCGGAGGCTCTAAACCGGATTGCGCCTTTATGGCCTCTCCGCAGCAGTGGATCCAGGAGGGCTCCTTGGTTTACCGAGGAACTCCGGGAGATGAAGCGCCAAAAGAGACGCCTAGAGCGACGTTGGAGGGCTAGTAACTCTGAACCCGACCGAACACAATTAAGAGCCTTTATTAGGACTTATCTAGTGGCGATACGGGGGGCAAAATGTGCGCATTTTCCCACTCTTATTGCATCCGCAGAATCGCGCCCAGCCACCCTGTTTAGGATAGCCCGCTCCCTCTCGAAAGGAAGGGATGTGGACGAGCCTCTACAGGGTAGAGCTGAGGAATTTGTTCAGTTTCTGTCGGATAAAATCGCTCGGATTCGGACGGACCTGGACTCCACTTGGACGGTACCAGCTGAGATGCTGGGGGAAGGTCTTGATCAGATTTTGTGGAGCGAGTTTCAACTTGTCGCTCCTGAGGAAGTGGACAAGGCCATAGGAGCGGTACGTGCCTCCACCTGTTTACTGGACCCGTGTCTCTCCTGGCTGGTCTCGACCAGCAGGGAGGTGACACGTGGCTGGCTCCAGAGGATTGTTAACACCTCTCTTTGGGAGGGATCCTTCCCGCTCCCTCTAAAGAATGCGGTGGTGAGATCCCTCCTTAAGAAATCTTCACTGGATCCAGCCATCTTGAACAACTATTGCCCAGTCTCCAACCTTCCATTCGTAGGGAAAGTTGTTGAGAAGGTGGCCTTTCAACTCCGACGGATCTTGGATGAAACAGATTATCTGGATCCCTTTCAGTCGGGTTTACGGCACCGAAACTGCTTTGGTCGCACTGATCGATGATCTCTACCGGGCCAGGGATAGAAGACATTCCTCTATCCTAGTGCTTCTTGACCTCTCAGTGGCCTTCGATACCATCGACCATGGTATCCTTCTGCGACGGTTACGGGAGGTGGGAGTGGGAGGCACCGTCTTAAGGTTGTTCTCCTCCTACCTCTCGGACAGGCCGCAGTCGGTGTTGGTTGGGGGACAGAGATTGACCCCTAGGCCCCTCAAATATGGGGTGCTGCAGGGTTTGGTCCTGTCCCCCCTCCTATTTAATATCTACATGAAGCCGCTGGGTGAGATCATACGCCAGCACGGGATCAAATATCATCAATATGCGGATGATACTCAATTGTATTTGTCCGCCCCGTGCCAACTCAGCAAAGCAGTTGAAGTGATGTGCCAGTGCCTGGAGGCTGTCAGGGTCTGGATGGGAGCGAACAAGCTTGTACTCAATCCAGACAAGACCGAGTGGCTATTGATGCTGCCTCCCAAGGATGGTCCAGATATTCCACCTTTTAGCCTGGGGGGTGAAATTATACACACCTCGGAGAGGGCCCGCAATTTGGGTATCCTTCTGGATCCACAGATGACGTTAGAACAGCATCTGTCAGCTGTGACCAGGGGGGCCTTTGCCCAGGTTCGCCTGGTGCACCAGTTGCGGCCCTA
Organism: Thamnophis elegans; assembly: GCF_009769535.1. Lineage (NCBI taxonomy): Eukaryota > Metazoa > Chordata > Lepidosauria > Squamata > Natricidae > Thamnophis > Thamnophis elegans. The sequence continues at coordinate 23,525,889 of NC_045558.1, forward strand.
CCTGGACCGGGAGGCACTTCGAATGGTCACTCATGCCCTCATCACCTCAAGACTGGATTACTGTAACGCGTTCTACATGGGGCTGCCCCTGAAGAGTGTTCGAAGACTACAGTTGGTCCAGAATGCAGCCGCGCGAGCAATAATGGGTGTACCTAGATACACCCATGTTACACCTATCCTCCGCGAGCTGCACTGGCTCCCCATTGGTCTCCGGATGCGTTTCAAGGTGCTAGTCGTTACTTTTAAAGCCCTACATGGTATAGGACCTGGCTACCTGAGAGACCGCCTCCTGCCATTCACCTCCCAACGACCAATAAGATCGCACAGATTGGGCCTCCTCTGGGTGTCGTCGACCAGACAGTGCCGCTGGCGGCCCCCCGAGGGCCTTCTCTGTAGCTGCACCGGCCCTGTGGAATGATCTACCCATAGAGATCTGGACCCTTACCACTCTCCCAGCCTTCCGTAAAGTGACCAAGACCTGGCTGTTCCGCCAGGCCTGGGGCTGTTGATTATATTCATCCCCAATTAGACTGAATGGATGTTGTATTATTTTAATAATTGTATCTTTTCTTAAATTTTTAAAATGCTTTTATCTTGCTTGTGAGCCGCCCAGAGTCCCAATGGGAGTGGGCGGCATACAAATTTTATTTAACTGAAACTGAAACTAAATGTTTCATTAAATGAAACAAGCCAGTTAAAATGCCAAGATATCTTTTGATGCGAGACTACTATCAGCTACCTATTTTATCAGATGAAATTATCTGTCAAAGTCTCAATATTAGAACTGTCCTAGTTAGGCAAGAAAAACCTGGGCAATTACTGAATGACAACAAATAGGTATGGAAATCTCCCGTGAAAGTGTTAACTTAGCATGTGAACGTAAGTCCTTGTGATACAATGTTTCAGCAATGATTGCTAATGTAGATTAATACCAGTATTTATAATGTCATAAGTGAGACATTATTGGGGTATCAGTTGACACTGCAGCATTGTAACTTGTGCATTATGCCAAATGCAAACTTCCATATTATTCAAGTTAGCAAAGGACTTTCTGTGGAAAGCTGAAAAATTTGATGAGGTTTATTTAAATCATTATAGTCAAATAGATAAATTAAGTCATATACTAGACTTGGTTTATATACCTGAAAAGTGAAGTGCCAAATATTTTGGATGTATCAATATTGTATGAATAATTTGGAATGAATCTTTCTCTGAACCTCCATTGAAAGTTGGGTGTTGCTGCCAAATGTGGATATAGCTGGCTTTTGCTTGGTTGGTGGAACTGCAGCATTAACCAAGGTCTTAGAAAATAGTGCTATAAACACAACACTAAATCGAAGATATTGCTGGATGCCGTCTTATTTCAACTTCAGTATTCCACTATTTCATTCCACAATGAAAAAAAAATGGAATCAATCGGTAGAAATGGTTTTTATCTTCAGTTTTTCTTTGGTAGAGAAAACAGAATCTTTGAGCATGTCTGCATTGATAGTGTTAAAAGGTATCACATAAGCTATTCCAAATAGAGATGCCTTTGCAATTGACTGATGGTAATTTTGTCAACACCCCTGCATTTTTACTACTTTGTCCTGACATTGCTAGTAATTATGTCTTCAGTACTCATTTAGCGACTAAAATTTGTTCCAGCCACTCAGTCATTAAGCGATGTGCTTGCTATGTGAACATTATAGGACCATGATTGGGATTATTATTTTATTTTAACTTTGGTTTTGCTTTCTTTTGTTGACTTAGGGAACAACCCCAAATAGCCAGTTGAGCCCAAGAAGCAGGTAAGGTTTCCATACTCAAACAGAAGCCAGGTAATAGTGCAAACCTTTCAGCTCTTTCCCCTCCAACTTTCCACTTTTTGGAATGTTCTTCTTGGGATTAGGATAATTAATGATAGGAGAATTGATGTATTTACATTCACTGGAGAGGAAGGGATTACAAAAGAATAAGCAGGCACACAATGGGAAGTATACATAGAAAGAAATGTGTTAGCAGCAGCTATTGGCCTAGCAAGCTGCTTAGGAGGCAAACAAAAACCTTTAGTGTGAAACTGATTAGTTTTGTCAATGTCAGCAGCAGCAATCTAGAGAGTTCTAATTAACTAAAGACAGAGACCCTGCTGCAGAGGAAAGTAACTCTGGAAAAGATCACTTATTTAGACACTCCATTTTGAGAGGGATGGGGGGGGGGGAAGTCAGGCACTTTTTATTAGCTTATTTTTGCTTATTAGCTGACAATGATGATGAACATGTGACTGGAGAGATGCTGTGAATGTTGTAAATATGGGCAGTTTGCAATTACTGATAACTGAACACTGTCCAAGACAATAAAACGAGTATTTGTATCTAAACAAGTCTTAATAAATTGAAGTTAATGCAAAACAAGTCTGTGATACCTATAATCTAATAGAATTTATAAACAATAGAACTGATTCATACAGCACTTCCAGAACATCAGAAATATTTTTTACCAGAAGGTCCATTTTTACTAATTCTCTGGTGTATTCATCCATCACGTATTAGAATCTAGTTATGAATAGTCCGTTTATTGTTTTATGCGATGATACAAAAAAAAATAGATCTGGATTTCTTCAAAAGCATTCATGAGTAGTAGCAGCAGTATAAAAAGCCACTTTAATGTTAAAATTAAACCTGGTACCAAATAAAAATGAAAATAATCAGACTGGGATTGGGCTTTACATTAAGCCACAATTTAAAAATAGTTTCTGAACAATTTTCAATTAAATGGGTACATACAACATACTGAGACAAAATTATATGATTTAAAATAATTGCACCAGTTTCGTATTATCCAAGTTCAATCTAACAAACCATTTCCATTTCTGAACAATGTCTAAAACAAAAGTAACTGTAACTTGATAGAACTTAAAAATAATGGTCTAAATGCAGTTAGAACACTAGAGATAAGCTATTCAGCTGTCTCTTAAAAGATACCTGGCACTTATATTTATTTTAAAAACTATTTTACCACTCCTCCTTCCACCTATTCATTTCTATTAGCTGCAAAGATTTAAGGTAAAGAAGGAGAAAGTTACATTTCCCCAAGATTAACCTTGGAATGAACCAACAAGATATCCTTTAATATAGCAGTCTCAACCTTTCCGGCTTGGCAGGCCGGGGAGCAGGGGAATGGTTTCCCGTGTACGCACACACCATTTTCACAACTATAGGGTCCTCACCTACCACTTCAGCAAAGTGAATGGGGTGCAACCTGGGGGTTGGGGGCTCCTGTATTAATACGACACAAGAATTACAAGTTGGTTCAAGAATTCACATTAAAGTTCTGGAAAAAGCCATCATCCAAATAAAGTGCCCATTATAATGAAATCATATTGAAACATGATTTCCACCAAAATTGTTTCAGAACTACTCCTTACATTTTTCTTAAAATCACCATAGATTTAAGTAAGGGAGACTTAGTAACTTTTTTTCAGATAAGGATAGCACATATGCAACATGGAAATGTACTCCTTTTTCCCATGTTTTTCAATTAAATGTTTTAAATAGTGTTGTGGTATATCCGTATCAAGGTTTTCCTCCATTTTCCTATAATTTCACCTCACTTTTTAATGAAAACTTGCTCCATTCCTCAAATTAAATACAAATTACTATACACAATATCCTAATATAAGGGCACAGTTCTAACATAGCAGAAATACTTTAAAATATTCATTTATCTAGATATATTTTTTCTGGGGGAAAAAACAGCTTCAAAAATGAAAAATTGACAAAGGCAGAGATTTAAACAATAAATAGAAGTCAGATAGTAATTTAAAATATAAATAAAAGCATTTTTTTGAAGAGATACTACAAGCTGCTACTAACAGTTTCCTTGATTGAAATTGCTGGAGTAGGTCCAACATGAGTCCAGATATAACCTTTTTCTGGCCTAGTGGGAATCGTAGGAAAAGGAGTTGATCGAGATTTGAAATATTCTGAAGGCGCATGGCAGATAAATTCTAAGTACTCAATTTTTCTTGGAAGATCTTCTTCTGGTCCTAAAAAAAAAAGCATTTATTTTACAGACAGTGTTGTGATACATACATCTAAATCAAAAAGCACAGAAGAATCTTGGGGTCCTCTTGGTTGTGCAGCTATTGCTCAATCGGCAGGTGGCAGCTATGGCCTGGATGGCCCTTGCACAGGTTCATTTTGTGTGCCAGTTATACCTTTTCCTGGCACAGGAAATTCTTCAGACAGTGATGTTAACACCTATGTGCTCTACATAGTGGAGTTCTGATACTTCCATCTGCAAGCTAGAGTTGTTCTAAATGCAGTGGCCTGAGCAGTTACAACATTGTTAACTCCCCTGTGTCATCACTATTACAGGAACTGCACTGTTTGCCATCTGACTTCCAGATGCATTCCAAGGTGCTTAGTGTTACCTATAAAGTCTTTGGCTCTCTGAGGGAGTGTCTATCTCTTTTTGCCTGTCCAGTACAGGTTCTCCTGATGATTGTTTAGTCACCCTTTGGAATTAAGACAGCCTCAGAAAGAGTGCTTTATAAAGCTCTTCTAACTCTCCTAAAATGCTGCCTTGCTATATTCACATGATCCTGATTTGTGAAGTACACCTCCCCCCCCCCAAGTTTCTGGCAGTTTTTGGCAGAAACCTGCTAATTTGAGAGAATGGGACCATATGATTAGCTTAATGACTGCATATTTTAGACTTACAACCACATGATTCACTAAAATAGTTGTAAAATTGGGTCCAATCATGTGGGAAATTTTACTTAAAAAATATCATGATTTAGGAATAAAATTCTGGTCCCAATAATAAATAGTTGTAGATAGAAGAATATTGTATGTTTGGTCAGAATGGGTGTGCTCACACCTTAGGACCCCCCTCAATTAAACACTGTCATCTTGTGAGAATGAAGCAGCATGCCTTCTCTGTCACTACCCCGATCCTTTGCAGCATTCCCATGGAGATATATACGATGCCCCCTCTTCGTGGAACTTGGAAGGCTCTTAAGTTCTTACTTTGTTTCCAGACATGAGGCTAACGTATTTGTATGACTCCCACTATATTTTCATTTTTACAGTTGTTTTTAAGCTGGCTGCCATATTTTATGTGTTTTATTTTTTCATTGGATTTTGTAAGTTGATAGGACTATGGGAGTGGGCAGTCATAGCAGTTTTAATACATAATAATTTAATTAATAAAGCAGATAGACATAAATTCATAGTACATAGAGCTACAACCCTATTTTCTGCATGATTATTCCAGATGATGTTAAAACAAGGCAAAGACTATGTATTTAACTTGTTATATTTCTGTACCTTATTTTTTTCCAGATACTTTTGACTTGAGATTTATAAGGCTGATTGGTGGAAAGTTAGTCTTTCTCGTTCTTCCAGATCTATAGATCAATACCCAGTATTCTTAGTTACTCTACTGGTTGGGAAACTTTGGGAACTGAATTCCATACACTTGGAAGGCACCCAGATAGAAAAAAGCTAAGAGATAATGTATATGGTTGACATACGCTTCTGAAAAGAATCTGTAAACTGATCCCGTTTAGTGGCATTTTTGCCTTAGCAGATAGAAACATTGAACAGAAGAGGCTGCTGTTAAGTATACATGTTTCTACTGCAAATATATTTTCTCTGAAAATATAGACCTTATGGTGCCGTTCTAGGGGAGAAAAACAAATTAACTATGAAGCTGTACAATTATCCACAGGACAAGCCAGACATAATATTTTAGTCCTTGGAACTTACCTATTATGTAAGTTGCAGGATCAAAATAGTCTTTTGGGCTTGCTGTAGTAGGAATGAGCCATGTTAAAGCTGCACTTTTTTCACAGTATTGGTCTTGAATAAAACCTCTAATCTGAGCATAGTATGTTTTACCATCTTGCTCATCAATCACTGAAACAACATCTCCAATTTGATAGTATATTCCCTAGAAAAGATACAGATTGTTAAAAATATAAAATCTTAACTGCAGCTGATAGATTCTGTTAATTTACACAAACTGTGCCTTTTATCTACAAAAAGTTTATAGTATCTTCTCTAACACAAAAATTTCCTAAATATAGTAAATATTTAGTGTCTTCCAACAATTTAGTCCTTAAGAGATAAAAATGTATTTTGATAAAAACAACAATAGCATCTCATCTGACAGCAAAAACCAGCATATTTGATTCATTATGTGTTATCAACTTAGATCAATTTCCAGTAACTACAGAGTCAGATCTTTTCCAGGATGATCTTCTTTCTAATTGATCCTTCAGCCTTGCAATGATGCAACGATTGTGACAATAATTGAGTCCATGCTAATTTTCCTATTCTCATCCTGTCTACCTTTCCCAGAATTATGGTCTTCAGACAATGTGGCCAATTCAATAATTTGAGCATAATCATTTTTGCCTTAAGAAAATTCTGATCTATTGCATCTACTTGTTTTCATGGTTATCCATTGTGTTCTGAAAAATTTCCTCCAAAATTAAATTTTAAAAAGATCTTTCTATACTGATTCTTCAGATGTCAAGCTTCAATTTCTAGTTTCCATTATATTGGTATTATAGAGGGAGTATAATATTTTAAGACAGACCCTGGATTTGTCTCTAAGCCCCTCATTGTTACCCAAATAAAGGCTGACATTTTGCATATTTCTTGACTTTACTGATAATAGTCAATCTAAAAAGAGACAAAGGATAATGCTGTTGGCCATATTTTTCATTAGTATATTAGTCTCCATTTTTAAAACCACAGAAATTTTCTTCAACCCAGTTTCTCCAATTTACATTGAGCATATAGGTAGAAAAAAGTGTACACAGTCTTATTTCCCTCTTTTGCCAGCAGGAGCTATCCTATTTCATAATGGTCCTTACAGGCAGTGGCTTCCTCTACTGCAGGGGTATCCAACCCGATCACATCATGGACTGTATTGTGATGTATCAAGATTATTTCTGCCCTTGCGGGATCAGGGTGGGCGTGGCCTGCACAGGCCTTATCTGCCCTGTGGGCCGCATGTTTCACATGCCTGCTCTACTGCGTGTAGATTTTTCATGACGATGAGATATTCCAAAGATCTCCAGGTGAGGCAATGAGGAAAGAAGAGAGATTATGACTGATGGCTGATGGACTGACAAAGCTGGACCAACAGAATATCTCTAGACAAGGAAAAAATGAGACATCTCCCACTTATGCTCACAACAACTATACCTTGCAAGGAGACTGCAAGATAGCAGGTCTAAGCAACAGGAGATGAGAGAAGCCACCAAATTCTCAAAATAACGGTGCCTTTAAGAACAGTGGATCTGTCTAGCTTCACTTCCTAAATCTGGATTTATAATTGTTTTAAAACAGGTCTTCCAAGCAAAATGTTTAAAAAACAAAATAAATGGATAAAGCTAAATAATTGAAGAAAGTTTAAAACCAATTAAGAGACAAAATAAATTTGGGATATTACAATTTATGAAATAATAAAATAAAATATTTGTGGGAATATTGTCTACTAAGAAAGGATTGGTTGAAATTTGAAAATAAAGAAACAGACACTTGAGATGTTGTGATTGCAGAAATGGGACACCAGAGGGGACCAAAGTCCCAGGTAAGAAAAAAGAAATAAATGGGGGGGGGGGGGCTGTCTTTTATCGTTGAATCAAAAGAGGAAGAATGAAATTTATAAAATGACAAAATAAAGATATGATTTTAAATATTTTTTTTAATTTGGAGATGAACTTACAATTAAATTGACAATAATAATTTCTTCACTTAATCATATTGAGAACTCTGAAGAAGAAGCAAAAGATGGAAAAATGAACATGAAAGAATCAAAATAAATCTTTATCACCATCATAAACATAAAAGAAATTACGCACCAACAAAAAAGAGAGATAAAACAAGTTCTAATCAATGGACAAATATTGGAAAATAAATAAATTGTGGTTTATAAAACAAAGATGATTGCAGAATGGAAAAACAAATGATGAGCGAAGTGATGAAAAAAATTTTCGGAAAAGATTTACCATTGACTTTTTTTGTCTGTTTGTTTAAAAAGGTAGTTCTAAAACTACCTTTAACTCTCTTGAGAAAAAAAATATGGAGTTTTAATCAATAATAACAGTAATTTGATGAATTGAAGATCAAGATTTAAAAATAGTGCTTAAGACACCAGGTGACAAATGAGAAAACTGTGGGTCCTAGTTCTGCTTGAGGCATACAAGCTGACTGAATGACTTTGGATCAGTCACTATGTCTCAGCTCAAATTACTTCACAAGATTATTGTTGTAAGGAAAACTGAAGGAAGGAATATTAGGAGTGTTATACGCTCTACCTTTATACAGGATTAAAAAAATATTTTAAAACTGTCAAAAGCAAAAGAAAAGAAAAAAGCTGAATTATTTGATCAGGATGAAAATAAGAAATATTTCTATAAAATTCTGGAAATCTTTTGTGGACTTTTTGCTGACACCTTGACAGAAATGACAATGGGATTTTGGATCTATGGATGAATGGGAGAATGTTAAATAAACAAATGAATATTTTTATTGTCAGATTAACTTGATCATAAAAATCCACTTTATCTGTTTTCAGTGATTGGAATATAAGTTTAATAACTGTCATATTAAAAGCTAAACTAAAATTCTATGTATTATTAAGTCACCGCACTGTCTCCAAATATCATCTTTGCTATAAGCTTCCTAATTATGAAAGCAAGGTAATTCTTTGGTTTTTTTTATCCTATACATTAAAGTGTTCAATTCCAGTCTTTTTCAATTTACTGATGCCTAAGATATCAATGCATAACTGATTCATTTCCTTTCATCCTGTTTTGAGATTCTATGTTTACACTTTTTAGGTTCCAGCTTTCCACTTTTATTCTGTTATGGGGTGGAAAAATAAACACTTAAGGAACAGGTTATAAATAACGGTTGTGCAAGGCAATTTAGTTCAGCAACCACCAGATAGATTAAAAAAAAAAAACATTGCTGGAGACCCTCTGTCTAGGATATCCCCATGTTACTGGACTAGATGTTTGACCTGCTCCGACTGTGCCACATGAGAAAAAAAAGTGAAACTTTAGGTATAAAATGTTACATTTTTAATAAACCTTAATTCATTAGAATTGTATGTTTCTATGCTTAGAATAACTAAAAGACTCTAAGACAGTTCTTTAACTGCTATTAGGAAAAGAAGTCCCATTGGGTGTTTTCCCTTTGCAAGTTTCCCCTGCAAGTTTAGCACCCCTGTGCTGTAATAGTCATTTCAAGTGAACTTGCAAACTGTTTGATCAAACAAGTGTGAAGGATCTAAATGCATGTGTGCATAAAGAGGCGAGAGGAAGAAAAGTAACTGCCTCTATGTGAGACTTTTAACACTAGAGTCAATTAGATTTTGGGAGAAAATTTCATGCCTACCACCCCCAAGAAGTCATCCAAGCCCAAGCATAGGAAGACCTGGGGGGGGGGGGGGAGTAATTCTTTATTTTTAAATAAAAATATACAATTATAATTTAGAAATACATAGTCCTGGAAGTTTCCAATAGCTCAGCCATGAATTTTCCAACTACTTTATTCATTATATTATCATATGTATATACAGAGGTGGGTTCCTACTGGTTCGGACCAGTTGGGCCGAATCGGTAATAACTTGGCGGCCTGGGTTGCTGGAACCGGCGGCCTGGGTTGCTGGGACCGGCAGCCCATGCCTGCCACCCACGCGAACTGGTTCTACTCCGGCGCCACCATCTAGATTTTCAGTTCTCCACATGCGCAAACAATTTTCACTTCAGAAATGTATTCCCGCCCCTTTCTAAGGTTTTGCACATGCGCAGACCTTTTTATATGCAAATGCACATGTGCGCAGAGCATTTGCAAAAAAATGTGTTCGCCGAACCAGCAGCAACCCACTCTTGTGTATATGCTCACACAGTTCAGTAACACTGAACCAAAATATAAACTCACTATATTATAAATTGTAAATTCATTACCCAATTATAGTAACATAAATACACTTGAATATTTCAATCATGAAATATGATTATTCAGTAACATAAGTATTTACAATAAGAACTCTTATAGACTTGAATCCTTGAATAAGTGAAAGAAAACTTAGCTCTTCCAAATGTCATATTTGCTTGAATTTTCCACTCATGCAAATTAAAATCTCTTTTTACTTAAATATATTTTAATTTTAGAATGGTTTGTGTGTGTGTGTTCTTTTAAAATTTTTTAGAAGAAACATGTAAGTCCCAGACACAATTTTTTGGGGGAGATTAATTAACCTGCAGCAGGAAAGAGCTTGAAAGTTCCTATTAAGTCAAGACAATGCTCAAAAGACTTGCAAATCCTATTAATGTTTTTAAAATATATTCTGTTCAGACTTTTTTCTAAGGGATTATAAAATTCCTAAATCATTTAGGTAAGTAGATAAACTGCATTAAATTCTTCTAACAGCATATAAACAATTTTCCTTGATTTTTTTTTAAATGGTTCAATATTCCTGAACTTTAGTAGTGTATTTGCTTAACACTAGGAACATTTCTAAGACTAAAAGGGCAATCCAACAATTGTATACTCAGAAATAAATTACAAATGCATTCAGTGATACATTTGTATGTAGATAAATACAATCTTTGTTTACCTTATAGAAGATAGATTCTGCTGTAATGATTGTGGCAACAGATTCTGGAGCTTTGATGGGCTAAAAGAAAAAAGAAAACGTTTATGACTGAATAGAACAAAACTTTGACAAAAATGCACCTAAAGTTGCATGCTGGTTAGTATTACCAGGAAGTATTTCGAAATGCAAACATGTAATCAAATCAAACACTACAGAAACTGTATTTCAAATTGCCTGAAATCTATTCACTAGTTTATAGCTGAGCAGCTAGATGTATCTGTTTCAATAAATGAACATATAATAACAGACTAAACTATTACTGGAGTTTGTAAATTCAATAATGTGGATGAAGCTTATATCACTCTTAATGTGTTCAGATATGAAATTATAATCTTCTTTAGATATTGGCAGTATGTAAGTATATTGTGCTGTACACAATATGGACCTGTTGGAATAAAGCTTGAAAGTGACATTAAACGAATGTTAGTTTCCAAAGATGGATGAATTCTGTTAGTCTGTTTAAAGAACAGAATAAATAAAACAAAAACAGCAACTGAATTAACAGAAAATAAAATTTTGAATACAAAATAAATAAATATATAATATACAAAAGGAAAATGATCTAATTAATTTCATATTTCATTCTGTTACATTTCTGACATTTGAATTTGTAGACCAAATATTGTATACATAGTATATCAAGTATAATTGGCATATTGATGATTGGCCCAGATTCTACATTTCATTCTATGAAGATAAGGATATGCTCCTCATACAAAGCTTTCTTTTATTAAAAAAAATACTTTTCTAATTTAGCATTTTTTGTAAAATTTTGTAAAATATAGTAAAAGCTTAAAATTTTGGATTTTTTAAACAACTCTGTAATCTCTTGCCTCAGAGTGGAGTTGGAGCAACTTAACAGAGCGGTGAGGCAGCCTAGAGACAACCTCACAATCAGGAGGCTGTGATTTCTATCCCAGGTAGCAGCAAATATTTCTCTTTCAAGGTGCAATGATTAATTGTCTGCTGCAAACTCTATGTAGGTCAGGGGTGTCAAACTCGATTTCAGTGAGGGCCGAATCAGGGTTGTGTTTGACCACTGGGGCCAGATGGGTGTGGTCAGCTCGACATCACTTGTGTCGGGGGGAACTTTCTGGGCTCCATTTTCGGCTGCAACGGCACAGGTGTCAGCACTCTGCCAATGAAAATGGAGCATGCACAGGGTCCTCCCAGGTTCCATTTTCACTGGCAGAGGCACCATGTGCCAGTCCTTTACCCATTTCCAGGATGGCCCTGGGGGCCAGATCTAAATGCAAAATGCGGCTCATGGGCCTTGAATTTGACACCCCTGATGTAGGTATTAGGAAGATCATCCAGCCAGTAAACGCTTGAGCTCCATTCAGTCATCCCAAATGTAAAAGCTTAAGAATAAAACTTCCTTAAATAGCTGCAAAAACTATTAGTCCATTAGCTTTTTCAAGTCTCATCTCAACAAAGATTTCTAGACCACAATTTCTAGACCTTTCCCTTAACTGATCCCAAACTCATCCAATTCATTTCATTTTCCACACTGACGAGTTTCAAAGGTACCATTTCCATGGGAACACAGGAAATAAATAAATTTACCCAATAAATTTGTGTCTATTTTCAAGCCTGTAAATCCAGCCACTGTGATTTATAAACAATGACTCATAACTCAGCATTACATGAAAATAATAACAGCTTGGTGCAATATGTATACCAATAAATGAGTGTCCATCACACTTGAATATCTACATATCATAGCATTTTAAACTTGTGTGTGTGTGTGTGTGTGTGTGTGTGTGTAGACAGACAGACAGACAGAGACTTTTTGTTGTTTTTCTGCAGAGAACTGTTGACCATGAAGAAAACATATCAAGAATTTTTTAAACTGTTCAAATCTTGCTGGCATTAGTAAATGCTTAACAGTAACAATCTCCTTACATTTTTTAATTTGAAAATATGCCTCCTCCCTTTTCCTTTAGTGGAAACCTTTTTCTCAGCAGCAGGAGCAGATTTATATTTCGTGTTCCTCAATCGAGCAGATCTTCTGTGAATTTCTTGCTTACTCTATGGCATATGAAACATAAGAAATATTTAGAAAGTGTAGTCTGAATTCCATTTACATTATTATGCATATTTAAAAAGAAACATGGAGTAAATGGTAACAGGTGAAAAAGTGTACAAACTAAGTTCCTATTCAAAACTTATTTACTTGAAAGCACATCCCAGTACCGGTAATTTCAATGAAAAATGTTTTTCATACTTTCCTCATAGGTTAAAATGACTCACAAGAAAACAAGACACCGTGCCAGCAGCTTCAGCAATTCTCAGAAATCATTTCCAATCACTCCCATTAATTCTGAGAAATATCCCAATACCCTACCTCCTGTATTTCATTATCTGTATATTTTTCTATCTAAACATATGACTAGCTCACCACCCTGCAGCCTACAAAAAAAAGAATACATTAACAGCCAGATTATAAAATGAAAAATTAGTTAATCTTTGTAGTAACAATAAACCAGCACAATACAAGGAACAATAACATCTCAAAATAGAAGTTTCTCTAAAACAACTTAGGTTTTAGAGCTTTTTGAAAAATCAATAAAGGAGAGGGATGATCCACAGGGAGGCTGTTTCCACAAAATTGGTAGTTCCACCCAGTGGCTTACTAGATGAAGTCACATAATTGTGGTTACTTAGGTTTTTTTTTTTTAAAAGTTAAGCAAACTTTAAGTTGGCATGCCTCAACCCCATGACGAATATTTTATTCCCAAGTGAAAAGGCACTCATTCACAATTAAGACTGCAAACTTATATATAAATGAGTACACCTGTGGAGTTAATGGGACTCCTGAATAGAAACATATAGCAATTATATACTGCTTCACAGCCCTCTCTAAGGAGTTTACAGCGTCTAAGCATATTTTCCCCAATAATTTGGGTCCTCATTTTACCGACCTCGGAAGGACGGAAGGCTGAGTCAACTTTTGAGATTAAGATCCCAGCAGATGCAACAAACTTTTTTCAATGTCTTCTACTGTATTGTGGACTCACCCCGAGCGCACTTTCCAAAGTTTAGTCATTTATACTTTTTTTTTCTAAAAAAAAAACAAAAAATGACGGGTATCTTTTCAGTGTGCATTTTAAACAAATAGTTTAATGCTCCCACCTTAGCACTGGGGGAAGGCAAACCGCGTGTAAACGTCGCCACTAACGCAAACTAGAGTGATTTATAGCCACCACCCCGAATGATACACGAATATTCAACGTATTTCTTTTAAAGCAGTTTCCTCACTGCTTGGGGATTGAGAAAGTCCTTCGTACAAAGCCTGGAGGGGAGGTGGGGGGGAAAGGTCGAGGCCCGCAGCCTCAGACCCGGGCTAACCTCAGGGAGCTCTGCCTAAAAAAGTAAACCTCGCGGCTGCCGATGGTTTCGGGGCGGCTCCTAGAGCACCTCACCTGCTTCCCGCCGCCGCCGCCGCCGCTATTCCCGCCGCCCCCTCCGCCGCCGCCGTTGCTGTGCTGCGAGGCCGCGGAGGTGCCGGCGTAGGAAGCCGCCCCAGCAGCGGCCGGCCCTGAACGGCCCGTGCAGTTGTTGCAGAGGATCTCGCCCTGCCCGCCTTTCTTCCACATGGACGATGAAGTGGTGCGGCATACGCTGCACGTCGGCTTGAGGCCCAGCGGCATCCTGGCGCTGGCCCGTTTACTCCTTCGGTTCCTGACACTCGGCCCACCCGCCACGACGGCTCGGTCGCGGAAGCGGCGCCCAAGGCGAGAGGCCAGCGCTGCTGAGGAAACGGAGGGAAAGCAGGGCGGCGGCGGCGGAGAAGGCTGCCCCCTGCTGGATGCCCAGCAGGATGCGCGGCTCGAGGCTGTATGGAGGGGGCGGGGGGAATGAATCCTGTAATAAGTGGGGTCTCTCAAAGCCGGGATGGGGCGGCGGCGGCGGCCTTGGTTGAGACTCCAGCCGACCGTGAGGAAGCTCATTGGCAACCAGGCCTACTAATTGGAATTTTAGGCTTTTAATAAATATAAATATATAAAGAATTATATATCCGTGCTTTCTTTTTAGCCGAAGCCCATTTTTCAGGTGCAAAAAACTTGCTTCTCAGCAGCTAAACAATAGAGACTTGGAATAACTTTATTCTCATTTTGAATGTACACTGTATCATGTATTAAAATGAAATTTCGTTGCATATGGGTCTCAAAGGGTAACCACCTCCGATATACACTATATAAACATGACAAAATAAATAAATACAAAATTATGCATATACCCACATATATGACACAGAGAAACAACAAAAAGAGAGCATATTCTGAAAGTCCATGAACATACTTCCAAGTCTAAAAGATACAATCCGGACTGGCAAAGGGAAACCTATAAATTTGCCACTTGGAAAGTTATGTAGAATTGATGTTTTCTTTTCAAGACTGACATGTACAGATAGTCCTTGACTTAACAACCACAATTGAGCCCAAAATTTCGGTTACTAAGTAAAACAGTTGTTAAGTGAGTTTTGCCTCATTAAACATCCTTTTGTGCTAGAGTTGTTAAGGGAATCACTGCAGTTTTTAAATTAGTACCACAGTTAAGTAAATCTGGCTTTCTGGATGACTTTACTTGTAAGGTCACAAAAGGTAAATCACAGCAACCGTCATAAATATGAGTCAAAATTCATCTGAATTTTGATCACATGGCTATGGGGATGCTGCAACAACCATAAGTCACTTTTTCAGTGTTGTTGTAATTTGCCACTAAATGAATTGTTACAAGTTGAGGACTATCTGTAATCAACGTATTTTATTGTTTGATCATTTACAATAATACAATAGCAGAGATTGAAGGGACCTTGGAGGTCTTCTAGTCCAACCCCCTGCCTAGGCAGGAAATCCTATACCCTTTCAGACAAATGGCTATCCAACATCTTCTTAAAGACTTCCAGTGTTGGGGCATTCACAACTTCTGGAGGCAAGCTGTTCCACTGATTAATTGTTCTAACTGTTAGGAAATCTCTCCTCAGATCTAAGTTGCTTATCTCCTTGATTAGTTTCCACCCATTGCTTCTTGTTCTAGCCTCAGGTGCCTTGGAGAATAGTTTGACTCCCTCTTCTTTGTGGGAACCCCTGAGATATTGGAACACTGCTATCATGTTTCCCCTAGTCCTTCTTTTCATTAAACTAGACATACCCAGTTCCTGCAACCGTTCTTCATATGTTTTAGTCTTCAGTCCCCTAATCAACTTTGTTGCTCTTCTCTACACTCTTTCTAGAACCTCCACATCTTTTTTACATTGTGGCGACCAAAACTGAATGCAGTATTCCAAGTGTGGCCTTACCAAGGCATTATAAAGTGGTATTAACACTTCATATGATCTTGATTCTATCCCTCTGTTTATGCAGCCTAGAACTGTGTTGGCTTTTTTGCCAGCTGCTGCACACTGCTAGCTCATATTTAAATGGTTATCCACTAGGATTCCAAGATCCCTCTCATAGTTACTACTTATGAGTAAGGTACCACCTATACTGTACCTGTGCATTTCGTTTTTGTTACCTAAATGTAGAACCTTACTCTTTTCACCACTAAATTTCATTTTATTAGATAGTGCCCAATGTTCAAGTTTGTCAAGATCCTTCTGTATCTTAAGCCTTTCTTCTGGAGTGTTGGCTATTCCTGCCAGCTTGGTGTCATCTGCAAATTTGATGAGTTCCCCATTTATTCCCTCATCCAAATCATTGATGAAGATGTTGAAAAGTACTGGACCCAAAACAGAGCCTTGGGGTACTCCACTGCATACTTCCCTCCATGAAGATGCAGTTCCATTGAGGACTACACGTTGAGTGCGGTTAGTCAGCCAGTTACGAATCCATCTGGTGGTGATGCTGTCCAACCCACATTCTTCTACTTTATCTAGTAGTAGGTCTACCTTATCAAATGCCTTACTGAAGTCCAAGTAAACTATATCAACCACATTCCTCTGGTCCACTAATTTTGTCACTTTGTCAAAGAATGCAATAAGATTAGTCTGGCATGATCTATTTTTTGACAAACCCATGTTGGCTTTTGGCTATTACTTTGCTTACTTCTACCATGTTTCCCCTAAATTACAACATGTCCTGATAATAAGGCCATGCCACATTTTTTTGGTAAGCAAAAATATAAGCCCTCCCCTGCAAGTAAGCCCCCTGGACAACCCCCCACTTCCGGCCAGGCAGAGCTCACAAACCTAGCGGTATCCCAAAGGTGCCAAGTTGCAGGAATGGGGGGGGGGAGGCAAAGGTGATCACGTTGCTTAGCGCCTTCGGGATACCCTAGGTTGGTGAGCAGCTCTGTGCCCGGGCTAAAGAGGAGGGTTGCCTGGCGGCTGCTCTCCTCCAAGTAGGCTCCCAAAGAGCCGGGCACAGCCTCATGGGCGAATAGCTGTGTTGTGCTGTCGCAGCAGGGCAGCACAGCAGCCATGAAGCAATCACACTCATGAGCAGCCACCCGGCAAACCCCCTTTCCAGCTGGGCACAGCGCCATTCACTGACCTAGGGCTATTGCCAAGCCATGTGAGCACCTGTTTGCTGCCGCCTGGCGTCTTTGAAATGGCAGTGAATGGCATTCTACATGGCTGGAGGGGGGGTTGCATGACCTGCTGTTCCGCTCTTGCTCACATGCCTGCCAGCCTCACAATGCCCTGACCCAGCTTTCTCCACAGAGCCAGGGTACCTCTGCCACCACCACCGCCGGTGCCGCTGCTGCATGGCTTTTTCTGCGGCTTCCAAACCGAGTCTTCTGGCAGTGGCCGCTCTGGGCATATGCTCTATGGTTGTGGGCCAGTCGCCCGGCAACCCCAAAACAATGGTTTTATGGTTTTATTAACACTTATAGGCCGCCCTTTTCCCTGAGGGGACTCAGGGCGGCTTACATAAAATCAAGGGAGGGATATACAAACAATAACACAGACAAAACATAGAATAAAATAATGAGCAACATTCATTCATCATTCGGGTGGGGGCAATTATCTTTGTCCCCAGGCCTGACGGGCTAGCCAGGTCTTAAGGGCTGTGCGGAAGGCCTGGACGGTGATGAGGGTACGAATCTCCACGGGGAGATCGTTCCAAAGGGTCGGAGCTACTACTGAGAAGGCTCTCCTCCTTGTAGTTGCCAGCCGGCACTGGCTGGCAGATGGAACTCGGAGGAGGCCTAGTCTATGAGATCTAATTGGTCGCAGGGAGGTAATTGGCAGAAGGCGGTCTCTCAAGTACGCAGATCCACTACCATGGAGGGCTTTATGGGTGACAAGTAGCACCTTGAAGCGCACCCGGAGATCGACAGGTAGCCAGCGCAGCTCGCGGAGGATAGGTGTTATGTGGGTGAACCGAGGTGCACCCACAATCACTCGCGCGGCTGCGTTCTGGACTAGCTGAAGTCGCCGGATGCTCTTCAAGGGCAGCCCCATGTAGAGCACATTGCAGTATTCCAGCCTAGAGGTCACAAGGGCCCGAGTGACTGTTGTGAGAGCCTCCCGATTCAGGTAGGGTCGCAACTGGCGCACCAGGCGAACCTGGGCAAATGCCCCCCTGGTCACAGCCGTCAAATGGTGGTCGAAAGTCAGCTGTGGGTCCAGGAGGACTCCCAAGTTGCGAACCCTCTCTGAGGGGTGTAGAATTTGACCCCCCAGCCTGAGCGATGGTCGAATTGTTGGGAGGAAAGCACAACAGCCACTCGGTCTTCTCCGGGTTGAGTACAAGCTTGTTAGCCCTCATCCAGTCCATAACGGCCTCAAGACCCCGGTTCATCACGTCCACCGCTTCATTGAGTTGGCACGGGGCGGACAGATACAACTGGGTATCGTCCGCATATTGATGGTATCTTATCCCGTGCCTTCGAATGATCTCACCCAGCGGTTTCATGTAGATGTTGAATAGTAGGGGGAATAAGACCGAACCCTGCGGCACCCCATATGTTAGGGGCCTATGGGTCGATCTCTGCCCCCGCACTAACACCGACTGCGACCTGTCCGAGAGGTAGGAGGAGAACCACTGTAGCACAGTGCCTCCCACTCCCACCTCCCGCAGTCGTCGCAGAAGGATACCATGGTCGATGGTATCGAAAGCCGCCGAGAGGTCGAGGAGAACTAGGATGGAGGGATGGCAATAAACCCTCCCCTCCTAATAAGGCCCAAGCCATATTTTGTATGCAAAAAGAAAATAAGACCCTGTCTTATTTTCGGGGAAACACGGTAGGTGTTTGCTAATTTGTTGCTTGATTATCTTTTCCAGAATCGGTATTGAGGTCAGACTGATAGGTCTATAGTTTCCTGGATCAGTTTTTTTCTCCTTTTTTGAAGATGGGAACCACATCAGCTCTTTTCCAGTCCTCTGGTAGTTTCCCGGTGCTCCAGAATCTCTGAAAGATATAGTTCAGTGGTTCTGAGATCTCATCTGCCAGTTCCTTCAGAACCCTGGGGTGTAATCCATCTGGTCCTGGTGATTTGAACTCATCTAGGGTAGACAGGTGCTCACTTATCATTTTCTTCCCTATTTCAATTTGGGTTCCTAATCTGATTTTTGTGGTGCTGTTTTTGATAGGTTGGACTGTTTTATCCCTTTGTGTAAAGACAGATGCAAAAAATGAGTTAAATAGTTCTGCTTTCTCCCTGTTGCTTGTCACCTTCTTGCCATTTTCTCCCAGCAATGGACCAATTGTTTCTTTAACCTTTTTCTTGTTTTTAACATGTTGGAAGAAGCTTTTTTTGTTATTTTTTACTTTTGTGGCAAGCCTTTCTTCATTGAGAGCCTTAGCTTTCCTTACTTCATCTTTACAGGCTCGGGCTACTTGCTGATATTCTGACTTAGTTATGTCCTCCTATTTCCACTTTTTATACTTAACTTTTGTGTCTTTCGATTTGTCAGAGAGTTCTTTATGCAGCCATGCTGGTTTCTTTTGGGACCTCTTATTTTTCTTCTTCAATGGTATTGTGCTAGACTGAGCTTTTGTAATCTTATTTTTCAAAATTTCCCAAGCTTTTTGAGTTGTTTTCCCCTTGACGATTCTCATCCATTGAATTCTTCCCAAGCTCTCTCTAGGTTTATTGAAATTAGCTCTCTTAAAATTCAAGACTCTAGTTTGACTTTGTTCTACTACTTGTGTTTGCATAATGTTGAATTCCAATATTGCATAGTCACTTCTCCCCAGGGTTCCTATGGCTTCAAAACCAGCTATCATTTCCTTTCAGTTAATGAGAATTAAGTCTAATATGGCCAATCCCCTTCTCTACTTTTTGGGAAACAAAGTTGTCTGCTAGGTTCGTTAGGAACCTGTTGGATCCTCCACTTGCAGAGTTTGTTTCCCAGTTGATGTCAGGGTAGTTAAAATCCGCCATTACTATTGTGGTATGCTTCTTACATACCTTAGTTAGCTGACTAGCAAAAAGTCCATCTACTTCCTCTGCTTGGTTGGGTGGCCTGTAGTATAGACCTATGGCAATGTCATTTCCCCCCCAACCTTTAATATTGACCCAAATGCATTCAAGATAGTTCTCATCATTGTTGTACTTTATTTCTGTAGAGATGTAGTTATTTCTTATATATAGTGCAACTCCACCTCCTCTTTTATTTGGTCTATTTCTTTTAAATAATTTAAATCCTTCTAGATGTATGTTCCATTTGTGGGTTTCATCACACCAAGTTTCTGTAATGGCAACAATATTGTATCTGCCCTCATTTACTTGAATTTCTAATGTTTATTCCTGTTTATTCCTCATACTCTGTGCATTGGTATATAGACATTTGAGTACATTTTGATTTGACCCTGTGTTTACTGTCTACATAACCTGTGTTATGCCTGACTGCCCCTGTTTTCTTGCCACTTGTATGATTCATGCACATGATATGGCATTCACTATTAAATGCTTGGTTTTGCTTGACAGCAGGAGTGATAATCTTACCCACACAAATATCTGTTACATGCACTGATAACTCTGTGTGTTTTAGATTGCTGGAGACAGAAATGTTTTGTATCAATTAATTCTCTGTCTCCACTGTTCAGTTTATATGTCTATCCACAAAATTTGTGAATTTAATGCCAAGTAAGTCAGTCCCTTTCTTGGATGGGTGCAAACCATTTATTTTGTACAGTTTTTCATTTGACCAGCTGCAGGCATCATGACTAATAAAACCAAAGCCTTCCCTTTTATACCACTCCTTTAGTCACACATTAAACTCTGCTACACGCTGGACCTTCCCTTTTTGCTCCTTATATACTGGTAAAACCTCTGAAAAGATAAGCCTACAACCTACACTACTAAGTTCATACCCCAAGCTCTGGAAATCATTATTCACAGAAAGTACATCTTTTTGGGACAGATCATTTGTGCCAAGATATATAATAGCATCAACGTCACAGTCCTTACTTGCATTCTTGACTATCTTAAGAATACGCCTCTTGTCTCTGTTGGCAGTAGCACCTGGCAGACACCTGACCTCTTTTAAAACCTCCATATCCTTTCCTAAATTTACATTCCTTATGATTGAATCACCAACCAGAAGGTGACTTCTCTTTTTACATACCTTGCTCTTCTTGTGTGACTGATGTGTAATACCTGGGTCCCCATTTCGCCTTTCTAAAGAAAGTTCTTCATTTTGCATTACGATTCCCTGCTTATTTGAGTCATCATTATCACAATTACCTTGACATGTCTCTTTAGTGTCCCCATTAAGGTCAGCAAGGGTGCTATAGCTGTTATGCTGGGACACAGCAAAAGCTTTGTGTTTATAGTTCACAGCTCTCACCCTGCCAGATCCCACGGTTGTCCAGGCTGCTCTTCTCCTGCAGGATCTTTGCGATAGAGGGGGGCTGATAGTGGCATCTCCATAGTATGGAATGGCCAAATTGGGCACCTAATTTCTGCTTGGAGAGCACAGATTAGAGATTCAAGATAGGTAATCTGTCTATGTAGACTAGTAATTTGTTTACAAAGGGGACAGTATCCAAATTTGAAAAGAGTACTGCGAAAAACAGGTGCAAAACAGCTATTACATTGAACTAAGCCGGTCATTTTGAAATAAAATAAAATCACAATCTCAAGCGCACTAATCCAGAATGTATTACTGCTATTTTGATTTATAGATATATTATTCGCGTGCCGTTAGGCGCACGGGCTACTACCTCGTCCTCTTTGTCTCTCTGACTCCCCTCTTGTAGCCAGCTGTTCAATCACCAGCCTCAGGTAAGTTCAAATGAAATGGACTTAAAGGGCCCCTACCTTTGTCTCTCTGACTCCCCCTTGTAGAAAACAGCTCCAATCATCAGCCTCAGGGAAGTTCAAATCAAATTTGCTTTCTGATGTATCTAAATACATTTGCTTGTGTACCCTATAAAAATGCCTGACTTTCCTCCCCATATAGGGTTTTATCTGTGTACATGGTAATTTGTATTTTTGGAAGGCAAAGAATCTCCATTACAAAAGTGAAAATGTCTCTCTCATATTTAGGGTTTAGATTCTTATGGACGCCCATGTCAAAATTGGGGTGTCTGAGTTTTTAAGAAACAGATTGAAAGCTCATTCCTTCACTTGCAAATAATTGCGGGTATCCTGTGGCTACCTTTGGAAGCAAGGGTTGTTATTTTTTTTTACCATCCAAAGAACATGATGGGACTCATTGAAAGGGAGTTCTCATTGGCCACAGTGTGCTAACGATTTTACAATTAGCACATGAACAAACCATCTATAACAGGCCTGTCAAACTGGCAGCCCACAGGCCTGATATATCACACACAGGCCACCACCACCACCCTGGCTCTGAAAAGGCAAAAAATGTCACGATATGTCACAGCATGTGACATGATCAAATTTGACACCTGTGATCTATAAGATGAAATTTTGCATAGAGAATGTGCATTTGTAAGATAGGTTTCCTCTTCATCCTTATTTGTTTAAAAAAAAAAAGCTCATCCTTAAAGAGGAAAAAAGTATCTGAAGGCAAATTCCAAGAAAAAGTAGGAACTTTTAATAAAATGGCAGTAATGAAGGATGTGTAATAGAGACATTCTTTCATTTTAATAATTTTAATATGGTAAGCTGTGTTTAACCTGGGTTTGTTAATTATTATTTTTTAATTTGAGAGAGTTCTATTTTACTCTACTCTTCCATTATCTCCATGGTGATCGCAGATTCATCCAGCACCTCTGCAAAGCTTATTTATATGCTTCGTACTAAATCAAACAATACAGGTGAAATTTAATAGCAGACAATTGATGATTAAGAAAAGGAAAGTCATTAAAAGAACAGAAAATTTTAAACAGATAAACCAACATCTGCTTTGACTCCCAGCAATAACATTGAAAAACAACTTTGACATTCTTGATAATTATACTGTGGCTTATCTTGCGCTGTTTAATTTTGGCTTTTGGTCTTCTGCTATTGTAATGGGCAAGCAAGATATATTATAATTACAGAGCTCAAAAGGAAATTAGTATATTACAGGACTGTATGGGTTATTTTAGCTGCTTGGAAAGAGATAAAGTTTTTCACAGGACTCTCAATGAGAAGAGGAAAAGGCTTTAATACAAGAAATAAGAACTTCCATCAAGCAATGAGTGTCTAACTGAAAGTTGTTAGTTTATTCCTCATTGTCTCCAAGCTGTATTTTGGATTTTTTTTTTTTCTAAATTGAAATCAGGAGCTGGAAACAGAAGGCACATGAAACACAAATTAACAGGACTCTAATTGACTTAGATCTTTAGACAATAATAACCATTATGGGAGGAAGGCTTACAGAACAGTCTGCATCAAAGCCTTGCTAGAAGCAGTATTGCTGAGCTATTAATAGGTATCAGGATTTAAGTCTGAACATTAGTACTTTAGCTACAGGCTACCATAATTTTTAAATTTCCACAGCTAAAAACAGTTTCTCAAGGTGACCTTTTTCATACATTTAAAAATAGAAATCTACACAGAAAAATGCTTACAAATATTGGCCACCTCTTTCCATCAATATGAACACTGTCAATGTGAAAATTTTCTCTAGAAAATAATCACATTTCATTGCTTGTTCTTGCACAGGTGGTTCTTGATTTACAACAGTTCATTTAGTGACCGTTGAAAGTTACAATGGCACTGAACAAAGTGACTTGGGACCATTTTTCACAGTTACAACTTTTGAAGCATCCCCATGGGCATGTGAACAAAATTCAGATGCTTGGCAACTGGTTCATACATTTAAAACAAGGTAAAAGGGGCTATGCGGGTAGTCCTCAACTTATAACCATTCATTTAGTGATTGTCCTAGGTTACAATAGAAAGAAAACAATGACTTATGGACGTTTTTCACACTTATGGCCCTTGCAGCATCCCCATGGAGCAGAGGTGGCACAGTGGTTAGAGTGCCGTGATGCAGGCTACTTCTGCTGGCTGCCGACTGCCTGCAATTTGGCAATTCGAATCCCACCAGGCTCAAGGTTCACTCAGCCTTCCATCCTTCGGAGGTAAAATGAGTAAAACATGCACCCTGATTTTGTGTGCGGGGGGGGGGGCAATACGCTGACTCTGTAAACTGCTTAGAGAGGGCTGCAAAAGCACTATAAAGCTGTATATGCAGGTAAACTCGGAAAATTAGAATATCATGCAAAAGTTCATTTATTTCAGTAATGCAACTTAAAAGAGGAAACTAATACATGACTCATTACATGCAAAGCAAGATAGTTCAAGCCGTGATTTGTCATAATTGTGATAATTATGGCATATAGCTCATGAAAACAGTGACGTGCAGTGAGGTTTATGCCTGGTGAGGCAAAAAGAAAAAAAGCGGCTTGACAGTGGGTAGAGGGGAAAGCGGCGGCAGCGGAGGAAGCGGTTGCGGCGTCCGATGAAGTTCCCGTGATGCAAAGTGCCCCGCCGCCACTGAGGCCAGATCCACACCGCCTCTGATGCCACCGCCCGCCCACTGCCCCGGCCTGCAGCCAGCCAGGCAGCAGTCGGCCTCAGGGGGCACTTTGCATCGCGGGAACTGCCAAGCGCCCGGGTTTGCAGCAAAGGCGCTTGATGGCTTCACGATGCAAAGTGCCCCGCTGCCCCCGATACCGCCGCCCGCCCGCTGCCCCGGCCTGAAGCCAGCCCAGCACCATACCCAGGTCTGCCATGATGTAAAGTGCCCCGCTGCCGCCAACATTCACGCCACCCCCCGATGCTGCCGCCCGCCTGCTGCCCCGGCCTGCAGCTAGCCCAGCACCATACCCAGGTCTGCAGCAAAGGCACTTGGCGGTTCCCGCAATGCAAAGTGCCCCACCGATGATGACATCCACCCCTCCCCCCAATGCTGCCACCCGCCCACTGGCCCGGCCTGCAGCCGGCCCAGCACAATACCTGGGTCTGCAGCAAAGGTGCTTGGTGGCTCCCATGATGCAAAGTCCCCCGCTGCCCCCATGCCGCCGCCCGCCCTCTGCCTCGGCCTGCAGCCAGCCCAGCACCATACCCGGGTCTGCAGCAAAGATGCTTGGTGGCTCCCGTGATGCAAAGTGCCCTGCCCCCGATGCTGCCGCCCGCCTGCTGCCCCAGCCTGCAGCCAGCACCATGTCCAGGTCCACATGTCCCGCTGAATGCCGGCCTGGAAGGCATGCCGGCACTTTAAAGTGCATGCCGCCTCGGCCTGCCATACAGCAAAACATGTCCTAGTTTGTGGCCAGGCGGCACGCTGGCACTTTAAAGTGCATGCCTCCCGGCCACAAACCAGGACATGTTTCGCTTTATGGCAGGCTGAGACGGCATGCACTTTAAAGTGCCGGCATGCCTTCCAGGCCGGCCATTCAGCGGGACATGCTTTAAAAAATAAAATAAAAAATAAAAAATAAAAAATAAAAAATAAAAATAAATGTGCCAGTCCGCACACCTGCAGAGGCAGGTAAACACACACACACACACACAATAAAAACAAATTACAATTACTTACATTACAAATAATTTTGAATTCCTCCCCCCCTGCCCCCTCCCTCGGACCCACATACCTTCCAGCTGAGTCAAAAATGCAAGATTTGGTCTAGCCAGGGCCAAGCAGGCTAGGACAGTTGCTGCTAGAGTCACCACGTGGATGACTCTGCTTAAATGTTTTTTAAAAGCCTTTAAGCCCTCTGCAAGAGGAGGCGAGAGAATCTCGTGCCTCATTTGCATAAGAATTTTTTTGCTTTTTAACCCTTGCTTAACTCTTAAAAGGCGAAAAATTCCTTATGCAAAGGAGGCCCATAGTTCTCCAGCCTCCCCCTACAGTTAACACTAAGCAGACTCAAAGTCACTGTGACTTGGAATCTGGCAGCAACTACCTTGGCCTTTTTAATTATTTAAAAAAATTCTTTCCTTTTCCTCCTGAGACTGGTGAGCCCCCCCCCCGCCTCCAGTGACTGCACGTCCCTGCATGAAAAGCCTAAATCCACCATCTCAGAAAATTTGAATATTACATGCAATCAATAAAACAAGGTTTGTACATAGAACAATATCGGACCTCTGAAAAGTATAAGCATGCATATATAGTACTTGGTTTGGGCCCCTTTTGCAGCAATTACTGCCTCAATGGGGCGTGGCATGGAAGCTATTAGCCTGTGGCACTGCTGAGGTGTTATGGAAGACCAGGATGCTTGTTCGGTCTCATGTCTCTCATCTTTCTCTTGGCAATGCCCCATAGATTATCTATGGGGTTCAGGTCAGGCGAGTTTGCTGGCCAATCAAGCATAGTAATCCCACAGTCATTGAACCAGATTTTGGTGCTTTTGGCAGTGTGGGCAGCTGGAAAATGAAGTCATCCCCATAAATCTCGTCTGCAGAAGGAAGCATGAAGTGCTCCAAAATCTCCTGGTAGACGGCTACATTGACCCTGGTCTTAATGAAGCACAGTGGTCCAAAGTCCTCTTGCTCAGTGGTCCAGAGTCCTCTTTTCTGATGAGAGCAACTTTTGCATCTCATTTGGAAACCAAGGACCCAGAGTATGTAGGAATAATGGAGAGGCCAATTAAGCACAATAATCCCATGGTCATTGAACCAGTTTTTGGTGCTTTTGGCAAAAGTTGCTCTCATCAGAAAAGAGGACTTTGGACCACTGAGCAAAGATGGTGGATTTGGGATTTTCATGAGCTGTGCGCCATAATCATCACAATTATGACAAATCACAGCTTGAACTATCTTGCTTTGCATGTAATGAGTCTATCTCATATATTAGTTTCACCTTTTAAGTTGCATTACTGAAATAAATACACTTTTGCATGATATTCTAATTTTTCACCTGTAAGTCTAAGCGCTATTGCTATGATCAAAATTTGGGAATTTGGGAACTGGCATGTATTTATTACTGTTGCAGTTTCCCAGGATTATGTGATCCCCTTTTGCGACCTTCTGACAACCAAGTCAATGGGGAATTAACAATTGTGTTACTAACTTATCAACTGCAGTGTTTCATTTAACAACTGTGGCAAGAAAGATCATAAAAGCGGGCAAAAGTCACTTAACAAATGTCTCACTTAACAATAGAAAATTTGGGAACAATTGTGGTCATAAGTTGGGGACTACAGAAGTGCTTCCTCATTATCAGCTGAGGGCAAGAGAGGCATAGTCCTCCTGCGATGACAAATAGGTTCATGCAGAACTCAGTTAAACCATTCAACAGGGAGAGAGATAAGCAATAACAAACCACTTGCTGTATTAGTTGTATATTTTTAAATAAAACAAAGGATGTTTATTCTGATTGTCATGGCACAGTACACTATTTGTCTACCAAACCTTCATAATACTTTGATATTTAAAATTACTGCCTTGCAATAATTGTCTAAATCTTTCCAATTTGCTTAATACTCGACCCTGGAAGTGTGTTAATGGGGAAAAAACCATTACAAACATCACTGGCAAATTAATTCACAAAAAGGAAACTGATCTTTTTTCTCTTTTAGCATTAAGCTGAACACACATGATTAAAAGTTCTTTCACACGTCTGAAGTTCTCTATTCTGGTCAGGTTTGTTTATCATATTATCCAAAATTCTCTGTCACTTTCTGTTAGGAAATATGGCTACTTACTCATTCTAATTTGGATTGAGAGCTAGCCAGCATCCTAAGCCTGCTGCCCTTTTTCTCAATAAGGTTGTTATACAATTCTGAGGGAACAGTCCAGCTGCTCCTATGGTGATATCAGCCTCTTTTTAGCTAGTGCTTTTTATGCTCTTTTTGTGATTCTAGGGCTCACAGACTAGTTGATTCTCTCACAAAGTAAGCAGCCTGAGATTTTTCCCTCACGCCCATATGCTTCCTCTTGAATACCATCAGAGCCAATTGCAGGTAATCCTCAATTTACCACCACAATTTCTATTTGTAAGTAGTAGCCCAACATTGCTATTGCTAAACAAGGCAGTTGTTAAATAAATTTTGCTCCATTTTTTTAAAAAAAATGTCTTGCCACAGTTCTTAAGTGAAGCATTGCAGTTGTTAAATTAATAACACAGCTGTTAAGTGAATCTGGTTTCCCTCTTGACTTTAGGAGTCACATAGGAGTCAGTTGCAAAGTTGCATCCAAATTCTGATCATGTGACCATGGGGAGTCTGCAATGATAGTAAATACAAAAACGGTCATAAGTCAAATTTTTCAGGACTGTTGTAACTTCAAACAGTCACTAAACAACGGTTGTAAGTCAAGGACTACCTATACAGCTGTTTCGCCATCTGGTGAAGCATCCATAGTAATGTGGTTCTCACACTGTCACAATAAGTTTTCTTGGTCCTATAATGGATCATGAGCCCCAACAGACTCCCCAAGGTTGTGCTATTTCCCTGTCCCATTTTCTTACACTTGTGTTCTCTCCTAAGGAATTACCGGCTAGCATTTACCTCCTCCTAACTCCTTAGTTGTTCACTTCCTTTGAAGATAGAGGGGTGAATTCACCCTATGCTGACTTTCGTCTTAGGGGTACGAGCCCAAAGAACACTGTGTTCCCGTTACACATAGAATTGGAAAGAGTTGGGGGGAAAACTAGCTAGAAAAAAGTTGGAAAGAACTTAGAATCATTTGAACAAACTTAGATTTGAAAGAGAAAAAACTTTGTAAAATGACTTTTACATGTCTCCCCCATAATGGCAATGCAAAAAGTACTTCAGGCAAAACTTCATTAAGAGGCAGTTGAGTCTTTATGTAAAGCACAGACAGGCATTTGATTTATGTAATGCATCAGAAAGCAAAAGAAAAAAAAAGATATCAAACAATAAAAGACACTGATGTGCAATAAAGGCTTTGTTATGGTTAGACATTAAAATATGTTGTGCTTATTTCCTTACCATTTGCAACTTAATGTAATTGGGGTCTTCAGAATAAAACTGTTTTGTTTAATTGATGGTGCCTGAAAGAGTTAGCTTTTGCACCTGGAAGGAAATTGCTTTGGCTCAAATGAAAAACATGGTTATTTAAACTTCATGTCACTTTGCCATGTCAGAATACCAATATCACCTTTATTGCAGTACTAATAGTAAAGCTTAAAATTGTTCATAACAAAGGAAATGCAGAGAGGTGTTACAATGCTGTCTCTAAATATTGTAAAGCACATTTTCACATTTGAATCTGATGTTCCGTGCTGCTCTACTAGCAAGATATGGTAACCTACTGAGCCAAGACTATCTGCCATACTTCTGAACTTCTTGCTTTTATTGTTCTCAGCAAAGAAAAAAAAAAGCAGTTGGTTAAAAACCTTCAGTGGCACGATAAAAAAAAAAGCAATTATAGTTTTGAAGTTCTTAGTAATATAAACTTTTACTAACAGAGCACAGAGATAGGTTGGTTTGTTGTAAGAGAAGCAGATTTTGGCTGTTTTGGGCCAAATACATGGGATGTTTTCCCCCATGTATTTTTGCTTGGTTCACGTAAGACTCTTTTACCAACTGTTGCTGTTAGAATTTTCTTGCTTGAAACTTCTATGTATCACGTTGCCATAGAGTCTTCTCAAAATTCAGTGTAGCAACCATCTATATTTTAGTAAGTAGTCTTAACTTTTAATGATGCATAATATTATCTGAATGAACTTCCTTTACTTCTTATTCTAAACTTGCAACTCCTTCTAATGTAAAGCACTTTTCCTATAGATTAAAATGCTATGTTTTGCATTAGTCTAAGAAACGTTTGAAGAAACCTAGATCTGTTTTAATCTGCGTGTAATTCTAAAAATAAAGCTATGACTAATAGTTCCAATCCTATGACTAGGAATGTTATAGTGGGCCAGACAACCTTCTTGTCAAAATAACATTTTAATTCAATAAATAATGACAAAGATCCTGGGAGACCAACCTACCTTGCAAGATTTGGACAAAAATGTTAATGTCTAGGTTGATCTTTCAAGGTTTGGATCGATCATTTTATTATCTCACATGATTTCAAGTGACAACATTAAAATGTTATTTTAAGAGAACCGTGGTGGCGCAGTCATTAGAATGCAGTACTGCAGGCTGCTTCTGCTGATTGCTGGCTGACTGCAATTGGCAGTTCAAATCTCACCAGGCTCAAGGTTGGCTCAGCCTTCCATCCTTCCAAGATCGGTAAAATGGGGACACAGATTGTTGGGGGCAATATACTGACTCTATAAACAGGTTGTAAAGCATTGTGAAGAGGTATATAAGTTTAAGTGCTATTGGTATTTAAAAAAAAGTTCATTTCCGTTTCCTATGAATGAGACAGGGAGACCGCTTCTGTAGTGTGATAGATTTTAGTGGTCTGCATAAATAAAAGCTTGACAATAACTGGCAAAGAAATATTTAAATGTTTTATTTATAACTAGTTTTTACCAATCACTCAACTATGATGTATATATCGCTTGGAATTATTTATTCCTTTTAATTTGTTCCTTGCTTAGATCAAAACGCCAAATTCTGTAATTCAGAATTTATAAGTTTATTTAGCATTCAGATCAAGACAGAGGTGGGTTCCTACCAGTTCGCACCTATTCGGTAGAACCGGTTCATCAAATCTACCGAACTGGTTAGAAGAGGTTCCACCAGTGGACCCGGAAAGCAGGCCACACCTACAGAAGAGGTTCCAAAAATTTTTGAAACCCACCACTGGCAAGGATCTTGAAACTTGATAGCTTTAAGACTTGCATGCTTCAATGCCAGAGTTTCTGAACAGCTACTTGGACCGACCTAAGTACTAATTCATAATTTCATATCCGGTCACATGGGCAGCAAGCCACTCCCATCCGGTCACATGGGTGGCAAGCCACTCCCACAAAGGAGGCCACACCCACAGAGTAGGTTCCAACAATTTTTGAAACCCACCACTGGATAAAGAGCACTAAGCACTCCGGTTTTAAATTTGCAAATACCAAATTCTAAAATTCTTAGGTTTAACTGCTCTAATAAAGAATAGTCTGATACTCACTGTTCTAATTAGAACAGTTTTTCTCTATTGTAGAAGTGTAAATCATTCCTCCTCATTCTTTTCTTATTTGCCTATGTCACTCTCTCATTTCTATATAATGGCAAACTACTAACTGCTCTTCTAAAATCACGTTGGTTTAGCTTTCTAATAACAACTTTCCAATGTACCCAATGTTTGTGTATTAGAATTGTGGTTTCAATATTGCCAGAAAGGCACAAAATGTTACCCTCAGGTTCATAAAGATTTTTTCCTCCAAGTAGGCATTCTTTATTGTTTTTAATCATAAAATATAAAAATACAGAACTTTAATTTTTGGGGATGAAACTTCCATTAGATTAATGTTTCACACGTATTTTAGTGTACTTTAGTTTTTCCGTTACACCCCTGTGTTCACTATTGGTTCAGTTCAGTTCAGCAAAATACTTTGTTTTCTACTTGATTATATCTAAGTCTTTCTTCTTGGAAACATAATGGTATGAAGGTATTTGTCCTCTAATTTCTCACAACTAATCTGTGAGCCAGACTAGGTTAACCATTTGTCTGAAGTGGCGTAGGGTTTCCTGCCTAAGCAGGGGGTTGGACTAGAAGACCTCCAAGGTCCCTTCCAACTTTGTTATTCTTCTATTCTATATAGGGAATGGTTGCTGGAACCGGGTATGTCTAGTTTGATGAAAAGAAGGACAGGGGTGACATGATAGCAGTGTTCTGATAGGTTTGCCACAAAGAAGAAGGGGTCAATCTATTTTCCAAAGTACCTGGGGGCAGGATAAGAAGCAATGGATGGAAACTAATCAAGGAGAGAAGCAAAACGTAGAACTAAAGAATTTTAGAAATTTCCTGACAATTAGAACAATTAATCAGTGGAATAACTTGCCTCCAGAATTGGTAAATGCTCCAACACTGGAAGTTTTAAAGAAGAAGTTGGATAGCCATTTCTCTGAAATGGTATTGGTTTTCCTGCCTGAGCAGGGGGTTGGACTAGAAGACCTCCAAGGTACCTCCCAACTATTCTATTCTATTCTATTCTATTCTATTCTATTGTGACTTTCCTCCCACCACGTCCTTAATCTTATTCAACTGGCTTTGAGGAAAGAGGCTTCTCCTAGTTTCTAATTTACAAAAAAATTATGAATTTCAATCTTCAATTTTAGAAAGCCAAGGAGTCAAAGAAGAACCTCAAAGAGCTAAAATAAAATGAATTGACTTCAGTATAAGGATAAGCATAATCTTTATTGTCATTGTACTTAAATACAAGGAAATTGGTAAAGAGAAGGAAAGCTTTAACTTCCTGATTCAGGAGGAAGTAAAAACAAATGGAATGTCTACACTGGGTGGGAAATATTTTAGGAGGACGTACTTAAACCTGAGGTAAAAAAAATTAAACCAGCCTTGGAAGTATCCTAAATCCTTTTTCGTAGAAGATAAAAAAATCCTGCAGGGAAACAACTAAGACACATCAACACTTCTCACTTCCACATTGACAATTTTAAAAAAGGTGAAAGCAATCCAAATAACAGTTTAATCTACCCATTGGTTTACAATACTTTATTTGACCTACATTATTTCGGAGAAAAACAGTTTGCAGTTTTTCTTGGTTAATGACTGAAATGTCTATGCCAAGTGATGCAGCTATAAAAAGGGATGTCACATGACCATATTGCAATTCTAACATCCCCATTGCCCTTCATAAATAAATCTCACTGGCTGTTCTCACTCTGATACCCAACTTCCTACCTTTCAGTCAGGAGCCTTTGTAAGGTAAAAGACTGCTCCTCCTTAAGGTCCCCCATCTACCTATCTCTCCCCATCTGTGCTCTTTTGGTAAGGTAAGAGACTGCCATTCTGGACTCCACTGCCTTTCCTTCCCCCAGCTAGTCTTTTCCATCTTCTGCTGTTGATGAGGCATGTCCAGCCTGGAAGGCTACAAAAACTCATAAGAAGACTGCGCAAGGCACATGATCTCAAGAAGAAGGTCTGGCACAGCTAGCAGATGTCTCAGAAAGTGCCAGTCTGGTCATACCTCATCAGCAGCAGGAAGAAGAAGAAGAAGACAAAATTGAAAGAGTTTCAGCACAATAACTATTGTAATGAGTGTATTGATGTTATCTAAAGGTATAACTGGATTGGAATTATCCAAGATGGACAGTAACATACCAGCAGGTTTTCCTGGAGGCATAGAATATATCAAATACCAACATCCTGGTGGTGATTCTCCAGAAGTCCCAAGTCCAGTAAAGCAATTTGTGAAGCAAGATAAATTACCACAAAGTAAGGAGAAAATAATTGCTCGAGAGGCTTCATCAAAATTTGAAAGGGATCCATCAAACATAAGAAGAACAAGATCTTCTCCATCATATGGCAGACATCCAAGACGTGGACCATCGCACAGAAGACGCCAACACATGGTAAATGTTGTTGAAGATGCAGGTCCATTTGCAGACAAAGCCGTTCGCAGAAGTAAGTGGCAACAATCTCTGGCAAGTCAAGAACATGTAGAAAAGAACTGGTATAAAGTTGTCAATAGTTCTAATCACATGGTCATTGGTCATGGAAAGTATGTTACTTCAGGTTGAAGATGAAAATCTTGTTATTTCTTCCCTTTAAATTCAGCTCCCCAGGAATAGAATTGATTTGGTAAACTTCATCCAACATTCTGTAATATTCTTTGTAAGGAGTACAATACAGTAACAAAGATTATTCAGAGATAATGGGTTATACTTTGAATTGGATGCATTTGGCTCTAAACAGTCATTCTTAAGTTCATAAAGTGGCAGGAAATTGAGCCATTCTGAATTTGAAATAATCCAATTTTAAATCTAAATCCGTTCCGTATATGAACTATTCAAAATTGCTATCAAACTTAAAGAGAGATATTTTGAATTTTAAACTTAAAATTCAAAATATTTGCACCGTCCATGCACCTCCAGTACTTACCATAATTACCCGACTTTGCTTAATATCCAAGTGGAATCTACTTTAAGTTTAAAACTACTCTCCATTTCTGCTTACATGCTTACCTAGTGATGAGAATGAACAGACAACTCCTGCAAGAAGAGGAAGGGGAAGAACTTCAGGAAATGAAAATCCAGAGAGCCTTTCCCTGCCCACTTGCACACACATTAGAGCAAGGGTCTCCAACCTTGGCAATTTTAAGCCTGGAGGACTTCAACTCCCAGAATTTCCCAGAATTCCGGTAGTTGAAGCCCTCCAGGCCTAAAGTTGAAAAGGTTGGAGAGTCCTGCATTAGAGAATATCCCAAAGGTGCTTTTTTTCAGAAGGCAACTGGTTCTTGGTTTTTTTTTCTTTGAAGACATTTCACTTCTCATCCAAGAATTTTTTTCAGCTCTGACAGGACAGTGCAGAATGGAAGGATTTATTTCCTTGCAGACAGCTGGTTATTTGCATCCTATTAGAGGGTAGTTGAAGCACTTGGAGGTTTATCTGTGTCCTCAGGATCACCTGAGTAGTGCTTCTCTGGAATTCCATTCCAAGAGTGTCCATCCCAAATTGTACAGCTAAAAGTATAGCTAAATAGACCTTTAGCTGTACAATTTGGGCTGAACACTCTTTGAATAGTGTGGGAATAGGAATGTATTTCCAGAGGAAAAATTGCAGACTAAAGGAATTATTTGCACTACTCAAGTGACCCTGAGGACGCAGATCAACCTTCAAGTGCTTCAACAACCCTCTAAAAGGATGCAAGGAATATAAGTCCTTCTATTCCTGTCAGAGCTGAAAATGCTTCTTGGATGAGAAGCAAAATGTCTTCAAAGAGAAAAAATAGTCCAGTTGCCTCCTGAAAAAAGCACCTTAGTAGTAGAGATGTTTTTGTAGTTTTTTGTACTTTTGACAGGGCTGATTTCTTGACATTTACACTATGAAAACTTTGAGTTCATTGTTTCCACTGCTACTCCTTTTTCAGTTAATTTTTTTCAGTATCAGAAAGTGGCCATCCACTCTGCCCAGCCTAGTAACTCATTCTTTGTGATACATGCTTTGCTATGGGGCTTACAGGCAATCGATCAAGGAAGTACAGAAAGTAGTTTCTTTACTGATATGTTTGATATCAACCTATAAAATTTCACTAGATTGAAAATTTAATAATGTCTCTTTTACTTCCACTGCCAGCTGTAATGTTGTTTGGCAGCAAAAACTAATCCATTCATATCCCATCAACATTATTTTTTCATTTAGGAAACATTTTCAAGAAAGAATATAATAAAAAAAAGAAGAAGATACAAGACATTTTATTTTGAATTCAGCAAATGCTGTTGGTTGTTTTCAACATTAGTCAATTTCTTTATACAGGAAAAAAAAAGGTGGTCTTGGACTTACAACTGTTTGTTTACTGACTGTTTGAAATTGCAATGACTGTCAACTTTGAAACGATTTTGGCTGAAGCCATGTTTATTTTCCCTTCGTTTCTTAGTTGCCATTCTTGGGAGGGAGGAGGGAGTTAGAAATGATTGGAATGTAGTGCCTTAATCCGCTAGACAAAACATTTTACAGAACTATCGCAACGGCACTGAAAAAAGTAACTTATGACCATTATTTACAACCATTGTGGCATTGATCATGATCACGTGGTCAATATTCAGATACTTGGCAACTGGTTGATATTCATGGCAGTTGTGTGATCAGCTTTTACAACCTGACAAGCAAAGTCAATGGGGAAGCCAGATTCACTTAACAACCTTGCTACTAACTTAATAACTATGACAAGAAAGGGCATAAAATGAGGCAAAATTCACTTGAATGTCTCATTTAGCAACATAAACTTTGGGCTTGGTTGTGGTTGTAAGTCGAGGACTACCTATAATGAAATAAGTTAAAAAAACCCAAAGGATATTTTAACTGTTTCCCTGAATTGTCAATGGAAATTATGGGTTTAACAACATATTCCTCTTACACATCTCAGTGAGTTACATATGTCCCCTAGTTGATTCACAGGCCTAAGAGTTAACAATCAGGAGGAAAACAATGGCAGAAATTATTTTGCTCTTCATCTAAGAAAGTTGTTGAACACACAGTTGTTCAATGTCTGAAAAAGCAACTGAGGTATATTACATTTGAGAGGAATAACCTGGGGAACAAAACATTATTTACATTATCTAATCTTACATATTTGTTCTTATTTACATTATCTAATCTTACATATTTGATGAATTGAATAATTCATGGATTTATTAAAAGGGCACTGTTTTTGCTTTCTTTTAACTTCCAAACAAAACTTGATTGCCTGATTTGTTTTAAACATATAATCTGAAATTATTTTTCTGTTTCCTTAGGCTTTCTTTGGAAATTATATCTCATGTTGGCATTTCAACTGGGTTACACTGTTGGTATAATATGTATGTTCATCTACTGGTAAGTGTACTTTACTGCAGCTGTCACCAGCTTGGTGCCATCAGGATATGATGGGACAATAACCATACTGGGTGCCTAGTGTCAGCAGCAACTGGTTCCAATAATAATGCAATATAATGCCCAACTCATTCCATTACATATGAATTACTAAATACTGCACACCACTGAAAAGCTAGTGTTTTGCTTGCAGACAAATATGCCTTCCACTTGATTTGTGCAGGAGATCTACTACATGGATAGATCTGGTCACATCAGCATGTTTGTATCTTGAATGGTTAAGGGTTGTGTATATTTTTAATGTTATTTACCACATTGCAGAAGGTGCATTTTCTTTCAGTCTTCAGTTGTTCTAACTCAGTGTTTTTCAACCACTGTGCCGCAGCACACTAGTGTGCCGTGACATAGTGTAAGGTGTGCCGTGGGAGAATTACTTTATATATAGTCAATATAGGCACAGAGTTAAATTTTTTTAACATTTTCTAATGGTGGTGTGCCTCGTGATTTTTTTCATGAAAAAAGTGTGCCTTTGCACAAAAAAGGTTGAAAAACACTGTTCTAACTAGCATGGTTTTAGCCAGCTGAGTTCCTCAATATTGACGTGTGAAAGTCTAATCTTTTTATCCTTTTCTCATTTTCTCTTCCTCCATGACTTATTTCATTTTGGTGGATTCAAATATTTCCTCTCTTATTGAGAGGAGAAAACATCCTCTGCCAATATTAAAGTGCAACTTAGGTAAAGATAAACAAGTTCATACGAACCAAAGCAGAGGTGGTATTCAGCAGGTTCCGACCAGTTCTGGAAAACCGTAAGCAGAAATTTTGAGTAGTTTGGAGAACTGGTAAATACCACCTCAGACTTGCCCCACCCCACCTATTCTCTGCCTCCCGAGTCCCAGCTGATTGGGAGGAAATGGGGATTTTGCAGTAACCTTCTCCTGGAGTGTGGAGGGAATGGAGATTTTACAGTATCCTTCCCCTCCCACACCCACTAAGCCACACCCACAAGCCACCACATCACACCCACCAAGCCACACCCACAGAACCGGTCTTTAAAAAAATTGAATCCCACCACTGAACCAAAGTGACTAACAAGTTATTCATGATAAAACTTCCTTATTTTCTAGGATTTGAATAATGGGGGGAGGGAGAAACTGTCTCCTGTTCCCTATCTTTCCATGATGTTCAGTGCTTGAATTACATCTGGGACACAAAGTCGATTATTCAGGTTATACAGAGAACTATGTGCTAAATAGCTTATTCCATTGTTCCCAAAGGTAAGAAATACATTTCAGCTAGAGTAACAGAATAACAGAGTTGGAGGTCTTCTAGTCCAACCCCCTGCTCAAGCAGGAAACCCTATAATATTTCAGACAAATGTTGTCCAATCTCTTCTTAAAAACGTTCAGTGTTTTAAATTACCCCAAAATTATGTCAAATTTTGATTTGAAATACAATTTTTTTTGCATAATATTTTTATTTCCGTTTCATTCTATACAATCACATGTTTACTGTGCATAACCAGGGCATATAACATTGAGTAATAACCACAACCCTCACTTATATAGAAAGTGTCCCCTACAATACAAACCGAATATACCACCTTGACCCACCATACACCCTCTTTCAACCCCCTCCAACTTTCATTCTTCCTTCTCACATACCCCTCTAAACCTACTTCCCCTCCCCCTCTATCTAACCCTGACCCTATCACTCCCTCTCTTAATCCATTCCCTCCCTTCCTTCTCCTCCTCCTCTCTCTCACTCTCTCCACCCTCCTTCTTCTTTCACTCAGCTCCTCCCTTCGGTATACTTCTATTACCTTCCAATATATTCGGTTTGTTCTGTTTTAACACTAACATTAAAAAGCCACAGTATACAAGTGCAATCATGTACCTTAAAGGTTA
This sequence comes from Thamnophis elegans, assembly GCF_009769535.1. NCBI lineage: Eukaryota > Metazoa > Chordata > Lepidosauria > Squamata > Natricidae > Thamnophis > Thamnophis elegans. Next base: position 23,564,166 of record NC_045558.1, read on the forward strand.
ACACATATTATGTTTCCCCCCTCCCCCCTTCCCCCTAGATCCCCACCTCCCTTCCCTCCCCCCGACTTCCCAGAGACCATACATGGTATAACTTTTTGACAATCACAGTCTAGAATATCTCTACATTGATCTCAGCTTCTTACTGTTACCCAAATTTTAAACAGTTTGAGTTCTTACTGATGCTAAGCATAAGCTATCTGGAGTTTCTTAATCCCATGTTTACTTTGTATATAATCAATCCATTTTTTTCCAGTCTCGTTTATATCTCTCGTTTGAATGTTCTTTGAGATATGCTGAAATTTTTGCCATTTCGGCTAAGTTTATAACTTTTAAAGTCCATTCTTGAATTGTAGGCAAATCTTTCTTCTTCCAATATTGCGCCACCAAGAGTCTTGCTGCCGTTATTAAGTACAGAACCAAATTAATCTCTGCTGCCGTAAAGTCAATACATATACCTAGTAAAAACAGCTGGGGGGTGAATTTTATCCTTCTTTTGAAGATATTTTGCAGAATCCACCATATTTTTATCCAAAATGCCTTAACATTACGACATGTCCACCATATATGAAAATATGTAGCATCAAGAGAACCACATCTCCAACATTTAGGTTGAACATTCGGATACATAGAAGCAAGCTTTATGGGATCTAAGTGCCATCTATAAAACATCTTATAAAAATTTTCTCTCAGATTTTGTGCTTGTGTAAATTTCACATTTCTTACCCAAATTCTTTCCCATGTGTCCAGCATTATTGGTTCCTCAATATTCTGAGCCCATTTTATCATACAATCCTTAATCAGTTTCGTTTCAGAATCCATCTGTATTAATACATTGTATATCCTCTTTATATGCATTGAGCTTTGATCTCTTATTTGTTTAAACAAATTATCCTCAACTTTTACAAAGCCAATTTTTTGATCTGTTTTCCACCTGGCCTGTAGTTGACCATACTGAAACCACGTTTGAACTACCTTCTCTTCTTTAAGTACCTCTAAAGATTTTAATTGCAACACCCCTCTTTCTAAAATAAGAAGTTGTCTATAGGTGGTTCTATCGTGTTTTTGTTCTGTATTCATATTTTCAATTGCATGTCTAGGAATTGCCCACATGGGCAATTTATCATTTAGTTTGTGTTGGTATTTTTTCCAGACCCACAATAAAGCATTTCTTAAAATATGATTTTTAAAATTCTTATCCAGTTTTTTGTTAAATAACAAGTAAGCATGCCAACCATATACCAAGTCGTGTCCCTCGATATTCAATATTCTATCATTGGTTAAATGAGTCCAATCACTAATTGCAGATAATGCCACTGCATCATAGTATAATTTTAAATTAGGTAATTTCAATCCTCCTCTTTCATGTGTATCTTGCATTATTTTCATCTTTACCCTCGGCTTCTTTCCTGCCCATACAAATTTGTTGATACCCTTCTGCCATTCTAAAAGATTCACATCTCTTTTAAGTATTGGTAACATTTGAAAAAGAAATAAAAATTTTGGTAAAATGTTCATTTTCACTGCCGCTATCCTACCCAGCAAAGACAAATGCAGTTTCTTGTTATACCGCAGTCCGTCCCTGGAGGAAACGGCTTCTCCAGGGCGGCACCTGGGCACAACAATCAAGGGGGGTCACCCACGAAGCCAATCCTAGAAAGAACTTGAGGACACGAGATCTCTCTGGGTGAAATGACCAGTTTATTGTGTAGCAAAGCTGAATATATGAACTCTCATACGCAAATGAGGTTTGCAAATATTACAAATGTCATTGGTTACAATTTATGCATCTAGACCAATAACAGAATTGATAACTGCGTGCTTCCTAAGTTTCACGTGTGCCTTACTTAGCGTTTTTCAAGCAAGTACAAAACAAGCAAATTCTACAGGTGTCAAGAACAGTTTGTGGTCGGCTATATCCGTCCTGTGTGACTAGATGTGCAGACTCTGCAAGTCCTATCTAGCTACCTGTCTAAACCATTTCCTATAGAAGGAGGCATGCAAAGAAAGGCATTCTCAGAGAAATAGGATAGCGACATCTCCTCCTTTCTTTTTTATTATCTTTTTGTCAAAGAGACTCTTCCTCTTTATCTACCAGGGCTAATCACAGCATTCTATACATAAACCAATAAAAAATCACATCATGGCAAAGGGGGAATAGACAGTTACAGCACAGCATAGGGGGGATAAAGGGCATGTGTGGGAGTTGCTGGCTCATATAATTCATGTTACATGAGGCTGCATAATGAGTCCTGGCCGTTTAGGCCGGAAGGATGTTTCTGGTGCGATGTTTTTGTATCCCTGTGTATGTGTGTTTCAGACAGCAAAAACTGCCCTGCACACACACACACGGAATGAATTTTTTGTTAAAAGGCAGCGTCTCCCTTTTCATTGCTGGGCATACAGAAGGGATCTTTCCCCATGAAGGGGTTGACTGTTCATGTAACTCCATGTGGTTGACAATGTGAATATTCTTCTGTGGAACCAAGCTAGAGTATATTTTTACATATAGTGAATAAAGAGGGTACACATTAAATACAGCAACACAACAATATCAGCAAAGCAACAAGGGTTATAACGGTCTTGGAAACATTTCCCAACCAGTTAAAATTTGGTAACCAAGAGGTCATCCAATCCCACCAGGAGTCCAAGGCTTTGTATGTTTGTCCAACTGTCTGAACGGTATCATGTAATTTTTCCACACTGGTTTCAATTTGTCCGGACTGGTTCAAATAATGACAACAGGTAGCATTCAACCAAACACATAGTAGGAGGATCTGCGGCGAAAGACAGGGCAGCCGGTCGGGGGAGTGGAGGGTGGAGGGTGCTCTGCTCTGTGTTCCAGGTCAGAGACAGAGACAGCCTCAAGCTGTGGTTCCTGTTGGTTGGTCATGGTCAGGCTGCTTCTGTGTTTGTGTAGGTGGTTGTATAGGTGGTTTTGGCAAATATGGTCTTACGTGCCGTCCTGGGATCCAAAGAACTTTGTCTTTTAATTGGATTGCAGCGTAGTTCCTTTCCCAGGTCAGCAGGTCAGCAGGTCCTTGCCACGTCAAGTCAGACAAGCAGCGATAGTAGACAGGTGGACGGGAGGTGTCTGCAGTAGGTGGAGCTGCAAAATGACGAGTCGCTGCCAAGGATGGTGGGCTGCCGGTGTATTGCACTGCTGGGAGGCCAGGGGGCATTTTCCCCTATTGCCAATATATCTGTCCAGGGCATGTTTTAATGTCTGGTTGGCGCGCTCAGCCAACGCCTGACCCTGGCTGTTATAAGGAATGCCAAATTTCTCTTTTGGGCGTCCCAGCGATGCAAAGGTCCGAATCGAATGATTAATAACATGTTTGGTGGCTTCACCCCTTTGGGGGGATGCCATAATGTAGCCTGAACATGTATCAATGGAAACATGTAAATATTTCCAAGGAACAAATGGAGGATATTGGGTAACATGCATTTGCCAAATTTGGCAACACTCTGTCCCTCAGGGATTAACTCCCATAGGGAGAGGGTTTGCCTGCTGGCTACAGGTGGGGCATAGTTGAATAATTGCTGATGCCTCATTTGCAGTAATGCCAAATGGTTTTATGAGCGCTTTTTTATTCTGGTGAAAATAAGAGTGGCTATCCCAAGGTGTGATAGCAGAACAAACATTGACATGGGGTGGGGGGGCTGATGCCGCAGCGTCAGCAACATCATTGCCCTCCTGGAGAGGCCCAGGGAAGGGCTGACTTCAGATATGGGAGACATGGAAAAAATAACAGCGAGAGGAGACAAGACCTTGTAAAGTGAGAAACAGAGACAAAAGTTGTGAATCAACAGAAAAAGAGAGATAAGACTCACACAAAGAAGTTATAATCTGAGTCACATAAAGACTAGCAAGAATTAAGTTAAACGGTTGTTTGTCAAATAACTGAAAGGCCAAGATGGAAGCGGCCAATTCATCTCTTTGAGCAGATTTTTGTGGCTCTGTGAGCTGGGTGTGCCATGTACCATCCTCCTGCCAGGCACATGCTCCCATCGGCAAAGACAGTTATAGCGTCTTTGATAGAAAAAAGCTGTTGAAGGAGGCTTCCACTGGAGTGGAAGGGCTTTTGTAATTAGGGCTGCAAAAAGGGTGGGTATCTGAGAAATAAAAGGGAGGGCTTCATAGACGGGAGCAGCGCCCGTTATGTCAATGGGAAAAGCAGAAAGAAGTTCCAGATCATCTGGGGTAAGAGAAGGATCGGCTCGGGCAGAAGCCAAACCACGGGCCACAGCACTGCCAGCCATAGTAGGGAGAGCGAGAGAGGATGCAAAATAAACGCCGGCAGGATCAAAAGAAGGAGGGGGAGATGATGTGAGCGAAATGTCGGAAACAGAAGGAGAGGGAGGGGGGGAAACAGAGGGAGAGGAGACAGACGGGACAAAATTTGAAGGGCGATCTAAATAAGGAGGCGGGGGAGTAAGATCAGGGGGTTCTATGGGAAAATCAGGAGAAGGGTCAAAATAATGGAGTCTAAGAGCAGCAAGTGTGACTTTCCAAGTCAGGAGCATCGGAGTAGGAACACGAGGTTCCTGATGGAGATATGTGCCTATTTTCACCCATGGTCCAGGTTTAAGGGAGCCACGGTGAGGATAGGAGGGGCAGTTTTGCCAAATGTGTATTAACAGTTGGCGTAATTCAGATTTGGTAGGAAAGACAAATTTCTTTGTTAATTGACTTTTAGAAGCTCTGAGAATCTGGCCAAGTTCTTTTACATAAGCTATCTGCTGCTTGGACAGATCCGCCCCCATACTTACGAAAGATCAGTCGTTTCCACGAACGACGACGAGCGCGCGGGTAAGCGATGGGGTCTCAGGCACGCGGCGGCGAGGCTGCGTCGGTCCGTCGGAAAAAATCACGTCGGGGTCACCACTTGTTATACCGCAGTCCGTCCCTGGAGGAAACGGCTTCTCCAGGGCGGCACCTGGGCACAACAATCAAGGGGGGTCACCCACGAAGCCAATCCTAGAAAGAACTTGAGGACACGAGATCTCTCTGGGTGAAATGACCAGTTTATTGTGTAGCAAAGCTGAATATATAAACTCTCATACGCAAATGAGGTTTGCAAATATTACAAATGTCATTGGTTACAATTTATGCAACTAGACCAATAACAGAATTGATAACTGCGTGCTTCCTAAGTTTCACGTGTGCCTTACTTAGCGTTTTTCAAGCAAGTACAAAACAAGCAAATTCTACAGGTGTCAAGAACAGTTTGTGGTCGGCTATATCCGTCCTGTGTGACTAGATGTGCAGACTCTGCAAGTCCTATCTAGCTACCTGTCTAAACCATTTCCTATAGAAGGAGGCATGCAAAGAAAGGCATTCTCAGAGAAATAGGATAGCGACAGTTTCTCCCACCTTTTCAACTCCAACTGTATACTATGCCAAAGTGGTTCATAATTATGCTTATATAATTTCCCATTTGAGGTTAAGATATTAACTCCAAGATATTTGACTTTTTTAACTACCTCACATCTTAACATCGCTCCCAGTTCTTCCTTCTGCTTGATATTCATATTTATAGCTAATATTTTGGTTTTTCCTAAATTTATTTTAAATCCCGAAACCTGACCATATTGATTGATCGTATTCATTAAGACCCTACTGGATTCCTGCGGTTGTTCCAATATTATAACCAGGTCACCCGCAAATGCGCGGACTCTGTATTCTTGCTGTCTAATCTTAATCCCTTTTAGACCGCTCAAGCCCCGTATCTTATTCAACAATACTTCCAAGGTTATAATAAACAATAATGGAGACAGAGGGCAGCCCTGTCTTGTACCTTTTTCAATTTGAAAGGAGTCTGTTAGACTTCCATTGACTATGATCTGGGCTGTTTGCTGCTGATATATTGCACCAATTGACCATAAAAAGCCATCTCCTATCTGCATTTTTTGCAATATCTTCAGCAGGAATTGCCAATTAACTCGATCAAAGGCTTTCTCAGCATCCAAAAATATAAATGCGGCCGGGATTTGATTGTTCTTCCCCAGGTATTCTAAAGCGTTAATGATTAATCTAACATTGCTCTTCATCTGTCTGCCCTGTATAAAACCAGTTTGATCGCTATGTATCAATTGTTGAATAACCACCATTAGCCTATTTGCTAATATTTTAGTGAAAATTTTATAATCTACATTGAGTAGTGAAATGGGTCTATAATTTTTGGGCTGAGTAAGAGTAAGATCTTGGTCTTCTTTGGGTATCAACGATATAAACGCTGTCTTCCATGAAGGGGGCACTTTCCCTCCCGATTGAATTTTATTGAATAATTCTCTGAGAGGTTCTACCATTTCTAACTGTAGGTTTTTATAGTAAACAGCTGTTAAACCATCTGTACCTGGTGCTTTCCCTAACTTTAATTGTTTAATTACCTGCAGGATTTCCCCAGAGGTTATTGGTTGATTCAGCTTGTGACTATGTTCTTCTCTAACTAGGGGGATTTTCTCTTTATCTAAGTATTTATCTATGTCTACATCCCTAATTTTATCCCCTTTGTACAACTCTGTAAAAAATTCTCGAAATGCCTTTTGGATCTCTTCCTGTTGAAAAACTTCCTTCCCTCTATAACACAATTTGGATACATTTCGAGCTTTCCTTTTTTTCCTAATCTGGTAAGCCAACCACCTACCGGGTTTATTTGCGTTGCAAAAAATATTATGTTTGACATATAATAAACTGGTGGCTACCTGGTCAGAGATCAGCATATCAAACTGGGATTTTAATATAGAGATTGCTTCCTTAATCTTTATATCACTTGGGTTCAATGTTAATTCCAACTCTTTCCCTTTAATTTCCTCTTCCAATTCTTTTCGTTTTTGCCCTTGTTTGTGTCTATGTATTTTGTTTATGTTCATTAGTACTCCTCTCGTATACGCTTTGCTTGCATCCCATACATATTCCATACATGTACCCTTATTCATATTAAGAACAAAATATTCAGATAACAATTTTTTACAATCCTTAATATACTTTTCATATCTAAATAAATTTTCATTCAACCTCCAAGACCTTCTTGCCTGGACTACCCTTCCCAATTCCATCCAAACTGGATTATGATCCGAAAGAACTCTCGCCATAATCTTTGTCTTCTTCACCCTAGAAAGTAAATCATTAGTAGTTAGTATAAAATCAATCCTTGAGAGAGACTGATGTCTATCGGAAAAGAAGGTAAAGTCATATTCTTCTGCATGCCTTTCACGCCAAACATCTCACAATTCGAAGTCGTCCATCATGTCAAAAAAGGATTTGGGTAACTTAGCTCGAAGTTTGGTGCTCGGGCGAGATGTCTTCTTATCTGCACATATAAGTCTACTGCTATTATCTCTTTTGGTATCAATCACGCCATTCCAGTCACCCAATAGTATATAAGACTTGAAGTCCCACTGTACTAATTTAGCATGGAGATTTCTATAAAATCCATCTTGTTGTTGATTAGGAGCATAAATTCCCAAAAGTAATGTCCTTTTCCCTTCTAAGATAAATCTAATGCAATATATCTTCCAAAGGGATCTGCTTCAATTAGCTCGGCTTTAATGTCTTTTCTTAAGTATACTACTATGCCGTTTTTCTTTTCCGTGGCTGAGGTCGCAAAATGTTGACCACGTTTGGGGTTAAACAAAAATTTTTGATCAGTTGATTTGATATGGGTTTCTTGCAAACAAATTATATCATTCTTAAACTGTTTGAGATAATGAAATATTTTCTTTCTTTTCTGTGGAGAGTTCAGTCCATTAACATTCCATGTCAAAATCTTAGTTGTCATTTTTGGTTGCCTGAAGCTTTTTTAGAGCCTCCCGCAAGGCCTGTCTCGCCTTTGGTCTGGCTCCTCCCACAGCTTCTGAGCTTGTTGCTGTAGCTCCTTGATCAATGGCCGACGATTGTTGAGGTTGTTGCATTGTAGCTTGTTTATCCGTTTGTCTGGTGGTCATACGGTTAGGTCTTCTTTCCTTGACCCCTTGCCCTTCCGGGAGGGGGAGATGGTACATTTTATCTGATGGTTGTATGGTTTGCTGTTTATCTTGTTCGTCTCGTGGTTTTTCTCCATATCCGGAAGGTTCAGGGTGTCCCATCTTCAGAATCTTATGATAGAAATCTTGAGCTTTCCATACAGAGCTGAGACGATATCTTTGCTTGTCCATTGTAACTATGATACCGAATGGGGCATCCCATCTGTACTGTATCTGACGCTTTCTGAGCTCTTCCACCAGAAAAGCATAATCTCTTCTGGCTCTTAGCATTTGAGGTGGTATTTCTTTCAAAACAATCAGATCCTGTCTGCCAATTTGAAGCTTGGTATTATAGGACTCTTGTAATATCATATTTCTAGATTCTCTTGTAACAAAGTATATTACCACATCTCGGGGGAGTTGCCTTTGTTTTGCCGCCCAAGAATTAACGCGAAAAATGTTGTCAATCTGCCAATCATAATTGGATCCCGGTCTTCCCACCAGGCAGTCAAAAGCCTCAGAAAACATTTGCTTTAAGTTCTCCTGTTTCTCTTCATGCAGCCCCCTGACTCTTAATGCAAGCTCCATCTGCTTATACTGTATCATAATAATTTGTTTTTCAGCATTTTCAATTTTTTGTTCCACCACTTCAGTTTTAGATGTTAAGTTAGTCTTAGCTTCATTGAGAATCTCTAAGTTGTCTTCCATTCCAGAAATATATTCCGTCATTACATTTACAATTCCCATCATATCCTCATTCATTTTGGTGACCTTAGTATCAAATTTATCATATAAGACTTCCATCTCATTCCTTATTTCATCTTTGAACTCTCTAAGCATTTCTAAATTCTGTTCTCTGGATTCTCTAAACATTTCTAAGTTCTGTTCTCTGGATTCTCTGAACATTTCCAAAAAAAATTCTTTCGTTAGTACATCTCCACTAGGGGGCATAGAAGGTGGGGGCTGCAACTTTTTGCCAGGTATGGGAGACGTGGATCTAGGAGGTAATTTCGCAGAGGTCGATTTTGATGCCATTATATCTTTGCTTTAAGTAAAAAACAAAGGAAAACCCCGGTGGAATGTCTCTATATCAACAAAGAGTCTTTGAAAGCTTGAAGGGAGTGTTATTCCTTTGATTCTGTGCCAGGAAGTTGGATATATATCATTATAACAAATGCGGAAGCTATAAAATCGCCATTTTGAAAACAATTAAACAAAAGAGTTTTTTATAACATTGAAGCTGGTATTTTTGATAGAGAAAACAAAAAAAAAGTTCTCAGGTTTGGTCTCTGCTCGTGTTAATTTTCAATAGCCTAGTTTCAAAAGATTGTCCTGAGGGGGATGGTCACTTGCCTTGTACTGTAAAAAACAGCTGAGAAGATCTGACCGGAGTTAAATGACTCAGCCTTGGCAGAACCTCTTCCTCCGTTCACAGCCAAAAAACAACAACTGCAAACTTCAAAGAAGATTCTCACTGACTGAATCGACTGCTCTCTGCTTTTTTCTAGCCTGAAAAAAGAGATATCTAAGGTATTAAATAGATAACGAACCAGAACTCTGGAGGCAGCTCAAGTAAGCTGCCGGCGGCGGCAAGCCCCCTTGAAATACAATTTTAAATGCAGAAAAATGTTAAGCTATACAGTAAGCACCATTTAAATATATGTAATGGATTTATGCAAAATGAATACACTTACAAATTTATAACTGACAGTTTTTCTCCTCTCTCTGGTGAAAAAATTATGCTTTGCTATTAAACAAGTCCAATCCACCTTTCAGGGCTACTGTTATAGGAAAAAGTAGGAAGAACATTACATACATACCAGACTTCACTGACACAAAGATGATTTTTTTTTAAAGTAATTTCTCCTGTATAAATTATTCTAAAATATAACAATTGTAAAATGTTTTCTGTATATTAAGCTCCGTTCATTAACATTCATCACGCTTTCTGTGTTTTATTGGGTTTTGAATATCATTAATTTTAATATTGTTATGATCTCTACTGAATATAGAAAGGTGAGATGGAAATATTTTAAAATTAATTGAATAAATTACTAACTATTTCTGTAACCATATTTGAACTTTTTTGGTCTAGGAAGTTCCTTAAAATATGGGTTCGTAGACGTCCATGGTTTTGCTATTCTCTCTTGTAAGTATTATATATGCAATTGTCAATTATTAGAACCTGCTCCCTAGTAAATAAGTATTGTTTCTTAGAAAAACTATAAAAAATCCAACATCCCGGAACAAGCAAAGCAACTACTTGTAGTACCAATTTATCTGCATTTTCTAGGTTGAGAAACCATACTTAATAATATTAAGCAATTACACTGTATGTTTGATATTTGATGATCACTTGTTTAAAATTTCATCAAATTTCAAATATTATTTAATACAAATTTATATTATTTGTTCCTTTTGCACATCTTTTTAATGTAATTAGTTATCTTGGCTATAGATGCTAATCCATTGCTTTCAAGTATCCTAAGCCAATTAAGAACTTATAAAATTCTATCTGATAAAACTATATATTAATAGAATTGAGAAGATGACATCTTCAGATTTACTTTATTAGTATTATGGTTTCTATTCCACTCTCTAGGCAATTTACATTGGCATTTAATATGAAAATAATAATAATTTGATTATTATGAAAATAATTAATAGACGTGGTATGTTCAGTAAATTGGACTGCAAGGTAAAGTCATCTTGAGTTAACTCAGTGTCAGGAGGTTCTTCCCACACTATTTTATTGGTATCAATATGGAAGTGATTTGCCATTTTCCCCCAAATATATTTTTTACTTCCAATCTTATCTACAGCTCTGATTATAGGAGGCCATCCACTAAAATTCTATGCATGTAGTCAGTGCTGCTTAGCCTCAAAACCTTATCCAAAGTCAATTAGGTGCAGAAGTAAATTAATCTTTTAGTTGAGTTATGGGTACAGAGATATTCTTATAATAATCGTGACAAAGTTCTAATACTGTAACTAGATAGAATCTCTGTTTTATTGAGATTTTAAAAATGGATGCCAGTCTTCTAACCAAAATGGGCAAAGAGTGATTCTACTCATCTGTCAAGTTTTCATGTTCCCCCAAATCTGCTCTTGAGGCTCAGTGCAAGTCATTGGGGCCATATGTGTGAGTTTGAAAATTGTCCTTTCAAATTTCCGCTGAGAGAAGCAGCTCTATTTGTAGGAGATCTGCATCAATTATTAATCCAATGTGGCTAGAGTGAAATTTACTCTCTGAGAAATGGTGTGTTTACTGTAATATTTTAAGCTTCATCACTTTATTTCTTTTAAAGAAGTGTAAAGATCTATTCAGTTTATATTGTTTTCTTTTAAAGGGATTTTATTGGATTATTAAATGTAAATGTGGTTTATCTGTAATTATTTATTGAATGTTATTTTTTAAAATTACAATATCAATTTTAAGTTTATCTGATTTTAGACCAGCAATCTTGCTAATGGTTATTGCTTTAGCATGCTGTGATCAGGCCCGAAGAAAATTTCCTTTGAATGTCATTTTATTAGCATTATTTGTAAGTATCACTTGAAGGTAATGCTCTATATCATATATTAACTATATTTTAATATTAGTTTATTATATACCATTGCTACCCTTTGCTGCATCTAGGCTCTCAATAATTTACAATTTGAATAATGCACTACTTGGCTTGTACAATAAAAATGAAAAAAGAACTGTCTACTGTGATATTTTCCATTCCAGACTGAAATGTGCTGGATCACAATTTCTGCTAATATTGCTCCAGGTCCCAGCTAGCTTGGCTAATAGGGCATCAGGATAGAGAAAGCTAATCTAATTCATATAAAGTTCAAAACAACAAAAGTTTGTACTTCCTATATTACAGCTATTTCCACCCCCAAAGTAAGTTTTGGGAAAATGCTGTTTCATCCACATATTGCTTATAATAGCAATTACGAATGTGCAGTGTTTTGGCATAAATAGCATGAGGACATTCATCAAAGTTGTCAAACTGAATAGGTTAAAAATTTATTTTCTGCCATTGTTGGTTTTTACTGTAGGTTGTTGTAAATTATATTAGCTATCCTGACCTGAGTACTTTTGCTAGATACTTATTAACTACTCCTGAGTAAGATCTTCATTACTGATAGATCACAAGTAAGTTCAAATTATTTTTGTTTATTATTAATGGTGCACAGAGGTAACTGTATTTTATAAATGATTGCATCTAGGAATGCATCTGAAACATACAATATCTACTTGACGCTGTTGTCATTTGCACTTTTTCAAGTGAATAATAACAGAATAACAGAGTTAGAAGAGACCTTGGAATTCATCTAGTCCAGCCCCTTAATGTACCATTTTGAACAAATGACTGTCCATCTCTTCTTAAAATCTCCAAGGATGGAGCACTCATAACTTCTGGAGATAAGCTGTTCCACTGATTAATTGTTCTGATTCTCAGGAAATTTCTCCTTAGTTCTAGGTGGGAATTATCTTTGATAAGCTTTCATTACTTCTTGTCCTGTTGGCAGGTGTTTGGAAAATATAGGTTGATTCGCTCTTCTCTATGACAGCCCCATAAATATTGGAAGACTGCTATCATGTCATTCCAGTGGTGGGTTGCAGGCAGTATGCCCCAGTACGGGCATACCGGTGCCTGCCAAGAGCACCGGATACCGTTCCAGTTCGGTGCTCCGGAGGCCCCACCCACCTGCCCATTCTCCTTACCTGCATTTGAGCTCTTCAGCATCCTCACATGCGCACAGAGCGTACGGCGCCTGTGGGACGCTTTGCTGAGCAGCTGGAGTGTTGTGGAGGTGTTGCAGGAGGTAAGGACAAATGCGCACACTGTGCGAATTCATGTGGCAGATGCTGAGCCCCGTTGCACCATATGGGATCCAGAACCCACCACTATGTCATTCCTACTCCTTCTCTTCATTAGAAGAGAGCTACTTAGTTCACAACCGTTCAATGTATATTTTAGTCTCTCACCCCAATCATTCTTTTTACTCATATTCTTTCTAGAGTCTCAATGGGGTTTTTTGTGCTGTGGTGACCAAAATAGGATTTCTAGTGTGATCTTACCAAAGCAGTATATAGCGGTATTAATACTTCATCTGATCTTGATATTATCTCTCTCTTGATGCAGCCTAGGACTGCATTGGTTTTTTTTGCAGCTGCAGCACACTTACCATATTTTTTGGAGTATAGACGCACCTTTTTCTCTCAAAAAAGAGGCTGAAAATCTGGGTGCGTCTTATACACTGAATACAGCATTTTTTGCCTCCTGAAACCTTGCTCCTTCACCAAAATAGCTGTGCAGAGCCTTTAGGAGGCTTAGAGAGTGCTCCTGGGGGCTGGGGAGGGCAAAAATGAATAAAAACAGGCCATTTTTTGCTCAATTTTTGCTCAAAAGACTATGCATGCCCCCCTTTTTTGACAAAAAAACAAGCCTATTTTTGCAAAAAAAATGGGTTGCTTTGGGGAAGTCTGCAGAGTGCAAAAACGTTTTTTTTAAAAATGTGCCTCTTCAAAATCTTAGTGTGTCTTTTACTCCAGTGTGCTTATACTCCAAAAAAATATGGTATATGGTTATCCACTAGGATTCCTACATCCTTCTCACAATTGTTGTTGAACCAGCAGTGTTATTCTGTATCTGTGCTTTTGGCTTTTTCTTGCCTAAATGTAAAACTTTACTTTTCTTACCACTGAATTGCATTTTGTTGGATAGGACCCAGTGTTGATGTCTTTGTCAAGAGTCTTCTAAATCATTGGCTTTTTCCTCTATCTGCACATTCATGAGCTCCCCTTCTATTCCTTCATCTAAATTATTTTAATACAGTATACCAGAGGTGGTATTCAGCAGGTTTTGACCAGTTCTGAAGAACCAGTAGCAGAATTTTGAGTACTTTGGAGAACAGGTAAATACCACCTCTGACTGCCCCTGCCCCCATCTATTCTCTGCCTTCCAAGTCCCAGCTGATCGGGAGGAAAAGTCGATTTTACATTAACCTTCCACTGGAGTTAGGTAAGAATGGAGATTTTACATATCCTTCTCTTGCCATGCCAACCAAGCCACACCCACCAATCCATGTCACACCCACCAAGCCACGCCCACAGAATTGGTAGTAAAAATTTGTGAATCCCACCACAGCAATATACTATAATTTTACAAACTGTATCGATGCAGTCTGTTCTAACAAATACTGTTGTACGTAGGTTTTTTTTTTCCTCTGAGAAGTTATATGTAAAAATGATGTATGGTAGAATGAGTTATAGTTTTTTTTTCTGAACTGAAAAGAATCTCCTTCAGCAACAAATGCAAAAAAGTTAATATGTACGATAATACTAATAATACATGTTAAATAAAGTAATAAATTATTTTTATTTTTAGACAATCCTCATGGGTACATGGCTTGGATCCCTTGATGCGTAAGTTGTTAATAAATGATCTGAATTGCATTGTGTTGTGTTGATGTGATTATGGATATCATAGAAATATTTATTGTGTTCTTGGCTTTTAGCTTCTTTGATGCAGATTCTTTGATGTGGACTGTTGGTTCTACTGCATTAGTGACCTTGGGACTGTGTTTTTTTGCTCTTCAGAAAAAAGTAAGCAGTCACTGTTTAAATATGTTACAGAACCATTTGAGATCTGGACAAATAAATCACAATTAAAAATCAGGACTTCAAGACCCCCCCCCCCCGTCAGATCTTTCTCTCTAGAAAGATAAATATAAAGCCCTGTTTATTAAGTGGATTGGAGATGTGATTATACTTGCTACTTATGTGCTGTTTGCCTATGGACATAGAATTTGTAGAGATAAATATAATAAAATGGTCTCATTTATTCAAAATATAGGTTAAAATCATGATAGTTATTAATTATATAAGTATATTAGAAATACACGCATACACGTATGTATATATCTATATCTGCATTATGTTTGCATTAAATACTTGTACCTAGAATTGTAATTGTATACTGTCAATCATTTTAATGTCATTTAAAAAAGTATATTGTATTTTCTTAACATACTTTTTAAGCATCACTATGTAATTTTTAAATAATGTTTATACCTTTTTTGTTTTTTTGTTTTTGCTTTGCTTGTTATTATTTTAAAACCAATAAAATTTGGTATTTGTCTGTTTTGAAAAAATATTTCCAATAGAAAATGTTTCGATTCATCTATTTCTGAAGTATATTTATTAGCATTAAAATAAACTGTAAACTCTGAGAGTTGAATCAAATGAAAGGCCACATAATGAAACTATAAGGAAAGGAAATATTTCTTTCCACTGCTAATAACCACAATCCAAAGTAGTTTTCAACAGTATTTCTAAGCTACGTTTGATACTATTTAGCTGAAGAAAAACTCTGTTGCTACTTTACCTGGAAACTAAGCTCTTTATTAAATATATTTTTATCACATACAGGGTTTATTTTCTGGAAAACACCCAAGATATAAAATGGCATAGAAGATTTTTATTAAAAACTGTTTAGTTATTGTTGGCACCAAAGCAGTGGACGGGATCCAATGGGGATGTCAATTCAGCCATCTGTGTTTTAGTTCTGTTACTCCCGGTGGCTGAAAGCTTTCTGAGAAACATGTAATTGGATCCAAATAGGGCTGAGACAGTGATACTGGCCATTCTTCCTCAACAAATCATCATTGGATCCAATGAGGAGCATGTTTCTGGTAGGTTTAGAGCTTTGAGAGATTTGGAAGAGCTGTGACTCCACTGTGCACATGCTCCTTATGAGTAGCAACTGTCTGGTGCACTTGTGGAAAGTCCTATCTTTCTCTGATCCACTCACCTGCTCTTCATTCTGCTGTGGTTTTGGGCATCACTCTTAATGGAGCTGCCTTGAGTTCCTCATTTTTTCCCTGGAAGTTGTCTTTTAGAAGAAGACAGCACCTGGTTTTTTATGAAGGGAGTTCTCCATCACCCCAGGTGCAATGTTGTTTTAATTTTGTGTTGACTGCCATATAAATTTAAGAAATAAATAATTATACTAAGTTTGGTAGGAACCCCAGTGTATGTATTGCTTATAATTTTTCCTTGTATGCATCATATTATTCAGATATTCTAGATCTTAATATTTGTAAGATGACAAAAATATGTTGATTCCATTGTTGCTTCTTTTCAGTGGCAACTTACCATCACATCTGGAATATTGCTAGTCTTGTTGTATACAGTAGCAATTATTGGAACTCTTTGTATCATCATGCCATCAGAAGTAAGTGAAATACTTTCATGTTTTTGGTCTCAGAACTTTTTTCTTTTACCTATTTTACTTTTAATTTCATACGCTGTTAAAGACTAAGTAAGAATACAGCTATAATCATTTTAGCTTTTATATGGTAATTATGGTTGCAAATACTTTAAATTCTGCTAAATCAACCTTTGGTCTTCCAATTTCAGCTGAGCACAATCACGTGGAGTCTCCTGTAGTACAGGTTATATGGCACTGCCTTTGCAATGCAACTGGAGGCAAAATTTGATGAGTTGTTTTGGCTGGAAGACTAGTATAATTTCATTAGAACTACAGCATTTAACTTTTATTTGTGGAATTTTTACTGACAACATACGCAGACACTTAATCAACAAAAAATAAATATATATGGGGGCAAAAACCAAGAAATGGTAAGCAGGTAAAAATAGAGTGGCAAAAAATAGTTTAATGCTAGCTCTCTAGCAAAAAGAAAGAAACTGAGGAGCAATACTCTACATAAAATAAATAGAAAGGTGACATCCAATATGGGATATTTTGGAATAAATGTATAAAGTGCATGTATGCAAAAAGTGAGCTAGGAAGGGGCCCAGCTAGCATGCAACTTCATATAACCTAATCTGGATGAGGAATCCCATCACGGTAGATTAATTGATAACTCCCAAAGGGGTAGATATAACAGATGAAGAATGTCATATTCTAAAGAGGTTTTGTGGATTATGACCTGGAGTCACTGATGAAATTCATTTTTTTTTTACTACCAGTTCTCTGGGCTTGGCTTGGTGGGGGTAGCAGGAGAAGGATACTGCAAAATCTCCATTCCCACCTTACTCCAGGGCAAGGATACAGCAAAATTGAAATTCTCTCCCTGCTCTGGGACCAGCTAGAGATAGTATTTGCCAGTTCTCAGAACTACTCAAAATTTCCTCTACCAATTCTTCAGAACCTGTCAGAACCTGCTGAATTTCACCCTGCCTGGAGTGAGGTTCAATTTAGTAAAGCATTCTGCTGTCTTAGCTTTACAAAGAATCTCAATGGAGAAGGGTGGAAACATCTGAAGAATACCAAACCATCAAGTAGGGATAGTACATTCACTGTCATTACCAAAGGGTCCTTATTTAACTGACACTGTCAAATAAAAATCCCTTGTTTCCCACCCCACCCCCTGAAATATCAGGGCATGAGTTTGCAAAGCAGACACAGATCACTGGTTCTGTTCATTTTGAAAGTAAAAGAAGTAGAACTCTTAGACAAGTAACTTCAACTTCAATCTATGCCAAATCTTTAATCTAAGGAAAATATTTGCCTTCTATGCAATGGAGTGCAAAGTAGTATTCCGGTGTGTGGATCATATGGATATTAGTAGGTTTTAAGGAACCCTAATTACTTTTGTTCCTGCTTAATTTTAATTGTAAATTCTTATTTTGCAGTTGACGGATGTATTTTATACTGGTATTGGAACACTTCTTTTTGGCATAGTAAGTCTTTAGTTTAAATTAGCTGCAGATTGAATCTATGCTACATAGAGTGAGAGGCAAACAGCTCTGTGCAAGACTGAAACTCATTACAGCTTATTCCTGTTAAAAAAAATGACTTAAATTATTATCTGAATTAGGTCATCAAATTTACGGCCATCTGTTTTGCTTAGTTTCTAATGAGTTTATTTTCTGAATACAAACCTTAAGATGATATCATTGTATTAGATATTATAACAATAACTACCATAAAAAGGATTGTGTTTATTAATAGAGAGCTTTACCACATTAAAATATTAAAATCACTTAACTAGACCTTTGAGGGTTAAAGTGACAAAAACAGTTAATTATGTAAACTTTTATGCTAGATAATTGCTTTTAAAATAAATTGTACCTTCAGTGACAAGTGAGACAAAGATTTAGTAACATAAAGGCAATAACTGCGTTTTCCTTTTCTTGTTTTTTTTTTAAAGTACCTGTTGGTTGACACGCAACTAATGCTGGGAAAGAGGCATCATTATCGACTGACTCCAGATGAATATGTATTTGCAGTACTGAATGTCTATATTGACATTCTCAATTTGTTTTTATTTATATTGAGATTTGTTGGTTTCATGAAGTGAAAAGCATGCTGTATAGGTTGAATAAAGACTGTACCAAAGGAAATGTTTCAAGAGAACTTCCAGGAAGGAAAAAAAAATGCCATATTACTACTAAGAAAATTTGAACCGAACAAATAAAATTCACGAAAAGTTAGTCCTTGGTTAACGACTATCTATTCAATTAATTCCCAAAGTTATGGCTGATGTAGCAGTCACATGATAAAAATTCATCCTCTTAACAGCCTCAGGGGCACTCCAGCACCTCTCTCTCTCTCTCTCTCTGCCCCCCATCTTAGTCGTTTTGGACTATCCTGAACAATGGCATTCCTTGCCGATGCTGGCAGGGGTGGGGTTGAGTGGAGTTTTGCCCTGTGGCATAGGTATGGCTGTTGGTGTGGCTTGAGGCAGCACTCTGTTGAGTGGCAGTGGTGGATGTGCTGGAGCTGACAATGCTAACGGTCCCAGTGCTGCCATCACCAAAGAGTGCTGTTATATAGGATGGCTAAAAGATAGTAGAGATGAGGGAGAGATAGGCAGATGAAGAGGAGGAAGTCCATTACTTTACCAAGGTTGGCAGTTGATAGGGACTATGCTTGGAATGGCTTAGTTGTTGTGATCTGAACATTGGCTTGGCTTGAGTCTCGCCTAATGACAGCAATAGGGACTATCAGGATTGTTGTTACTAATCAATTTGATCATATGAAATTGCATTTTTCAACTGCATCACTTAGTCACAGAAATTTTGATTTCAATTACCTACATTAACCAAGGACTACTTGTAAACGTAGTATAGAAAATGTGAAAATATAAATAAAATTATCCCCATGTAGTATTTCTGAAAGATTTAAGATAATCTAATATGAAAATAAAGATTGACATCAACTTTATTTGTTTATCCTTCTTATAATGTTTATTACATGTTAAAAATTTTTTTTTGAATGAATGAGCTGTTGATATCTGAGGGCAAATTGCACTTCAATCAGTATTCCTTGCTGCTTTCAGTTTCTCAAGCTACAGTTTTTTCTAGGCAGAGCTGTTAACAGTGCTATTTTTTTTCAGAGTTTCGGCTGTTAAATGCTTAATTATCTTTGGCCTATTTTTCTTCATAGTACCTATTTTTAAGCTTATACAATGTTTGAAATATAGAATATTGGATTTGATCTCAAGATTCCTTTCTGTGTTCAGAAGATGTCTTTTGTTTAACAGGGTTTGGTTCTATAGGTAGCCCTTGACTTATGACCATAACTGAACCCCAATTTTCTATTGCTAAGTGAGGCAGTTATTAAGTGGATTATGCCCTATTTTACAACATTTTTAACCACAGTTGTCAAGTGAATCAAGTTGTTAAGTTAGGCATATGGTTGTTAAGTGAATCTGGCTTCCACATTGACTTTGCTTTTCAGAAAGTCGCAAAAGGGGATTATATGATCCTGACTTGCTACCACCATCATAAATATGAATTAGTTGGCAACCATCTGAATTTTGATCACATGAGCATGGCGATGCTGCAACAGTCCTATGTGTGAAAACTGGTCATATGTCACTTTTTTCAGTGCTGTTGTAACTTTGAATGATCACTAAATGAATGATTGTAAATCCATTTATTGTAAATCCATTCCCTGTACTACAGCTAATGTTCAACTTTATGCAAGAACAAATTACTTCTGTGCAGCATAAGAATTATTAGTGAAACACTCTACTAGAAAATAACAGAAAATTGTTGCATACCAGTGTGAGTTTTTTAAAAAATTCCAAACACCCTTCTTTTATCTAAAACAATATTTGGTAAAGAAATACCGGAGATAAAAGGAATTAGTTTAAGTAATAAATGTTTAATCAAAAATTTTACATATTATTAATAGCATTCATTTGGCCAAACATCTATACGGTTGTAATATCCTACTGTATATAAAGTGGGAATGTATCAAGTATATACTATGAAAGTGCAAATACCATTTTCAAGATTATAGTAGTTTTGTTTTTCTTTATAAAATTAATTGATTTACAAAATAGGCTTGCCAAACTTTCTTTCAGAATTCTAAATTCAGTTAGGGGGCTGGTCTTAAATTTTAAATATGTATCAAGAAAATACAAATTTAATATGCTAAATTTCATGCTCAGAATAAATTTAACAATGGAGTATACTTCACAATTTAAACCAAGTTACAGAAAACCAGAACCCACAAACTTCACTATCATCACAGAAAGCACTCATACATATCTTCTCTTAGCTTTGCAAGACATCTTAATGCAATACACAAAACCATGTGATATTCTATTTCAAAATTAAAATTCAAGGAAGCTGTATGTGTATTAAAAATGTAAGACCAATTAGTGACGATAGTGTCAAGATCTATTTTAAGTTAGAAAGGATTCTGTAATAGCTTTTTAAAGAGATAATTTTCCAAGGCTAGAAAAATGGATTCAACACCAATACTTTCAGGACAGGGCAATTAGAAGCCAAGCTAAAAATATAATGGATGTACAGCATATAATAACAG